>NW_006399841.1:8396684-8401361 GCF_000299155.1 Elephantulus edwardii | reverse complement strand
TATTGAGCTTCTCCAGCGGTTCTTTCCACGTATGTAATCGATCTGATTCCTATGCATGCCGTCAGGTGAAATCCAGGTATATAACCTGCGTTTATGCCTCTTAAATATAGTTACATAGAAACACAATGCAAGTTTGTAATCACTGAGTCATATTTCCTTAGAGAAATTCAAGGCTAAAAGGAAATAGAAGCCTGATTTTTGAGAAAAGAGCATGTTACCAGGGCAACCCAACCATGCAGGGATAGGGTAAGTCATTTAGTTTGTAAATGTTGCCTGGGCAACACAATACCTACAAAATCATAGAAAGGTCCAGATTGCGGGTAAAGCCTATGGAACAATTTGTTCCTTTTAGACACATTGGAGGGTATTATAACGCCATTCAACTAGAGCCTTAAGTTGTATCAAGAATGTTGGTCTGCATTAAACAGATGATCATAATGAGTTAAAAACTCGGAATTGTCCTCAGTACCAAAAGATGTTCTCCTCAGTTCTTACCTCTCAAAATGATATTAGGATGCTTCATTTTGCTTTAATTATAGACTTTTGCTAGGCTAGCCCTGGAGAACTTACTTATTTCTCCTTGAAATGCTTTGTCTGCATTTCAGGATAATGGTAAATGGAGGTGTCTAGCTTGGGTTTTGTAGGTCAAGCAATTAGACTGTCCTTAGAGGTAACAGCAGAAAAAGAGAATAATATATATTTATATATAGTTTAATCAAGTTTGCTTTCAAAAAAACCTGTACTATTCCCACTTGCTTAACAAATGTAAGTAATTAAACAATTATAAATAAATTTTCTCCAAATACTTACCCCACGATAACTTACATTCATTGCTGTCGAGTTTGAACTGTTCCATAGCTGGCCCTCCATTGGGTTCACAGAGGCTGTGAATTGATGTCAATATACAGAAGATACAATGTTGGAGAAGATTTCTCATCACCCCACAGGTGGATTTGAACCGTCACAGAGGCATTGCCTCTTGGGGAGCCCCATTGCCCCCTATGAGCTATACCACCAATGCTCTCTACAAATACAAGTTTAGTGCCTAAGATTTTTTGCAAATGCCTAACTGCTTGCCTGCTAACAGAAAGGTTGCTGATTTGGCTCTACTAAGAAGTACCGTGGAAGAAATGTCTGGTGATCATCTTCTGAAAATCACAAGCATTGAAAACTTCATGTGCTATTGTACTCTGAAACACATAGCATTGTTGCACCTTGGAATTGTAGCAACTGGATGTTTCTTTTAATTTTTTTTTTTTTTAGGAAAATGGCTTTAGTTTTTTGAGAGGAATATTTACTAAAGTATATTTTGTCCCCATTTTAATGCAATTTGCTTTCCTCCTGATAAGAAACCCTATAAGAAAGCAAACAGTAAAGTCATCTGTGGGCAGCAATTGAGGTATATTCAAAATACCATCATGATAGTGGTGCTGAGCTGTTAATCAAAACGGACTCATAACTGATGCTCCACTGAGTTGTAAGGGGGAAATTGTCCATTTTTCTCCTTCCTACTGGATTTTAACAGCATGCCTTTGCACTGCAAGCACAGTTTCTATCATTTAGCCACCAGAGAGATAATTCAAAAAGGGAGTTGTGCCAGGAAGCTGCTGCATTGCAATTCCAAGGGCATGCAGTTCGAATCCACCAGCTGCTCCACAGGACAGTGGGCAATCTCCTCCTCTATGATTTGCTGCCTCTGAGAACTCACCACAGAATCAGCTATGAGTCTAGTCCTACTCAACCGTATTCAACAACAACGTAATAATAATAATAAAAACAGTGCAGGAGTTTTTCACCCAGGTATATTAAGTGTAAGACAATGTTTTGAGCTAAGAAAACACCAGGTTATAGCCAAAATTTGACTTACCCTAAGTGGCATGTGTTGAGGATCTGAGAGACCTTTGGTGTGTTTGCATCGACTGCTGGTCCCTCTAACTCTGAGGCACAGCCTTGGCATCTGTACCCTTCGCTGGTGTAACCACAGAAGAACAGATTTGACTCAAACATCTGTTAAGGCCATTGTCCCACATCCTGGTCAGAACAGCATCTCCTCTGGACGTCTGCTCTACGTCTCCAGGGAAACCTCGTCCCCGACCCACTGGATGTCCCTTCACAGAATTGGGTGCGGCACTGGCTTGTTGTTAATGTCTCTGGGGTGTCATAATGCTGCTTACCTCTGCCCTGGACTAACTTAAAATCCGGTTCTCTGAAGATTTGAGCTGGAAGTGGGCCCCCAGCATCCATACAGCACCCAGAATGCTCAGCGTCTTACCGTCTAAGTCATTTTGTTTTGCTGGAGAGGTAATTAAATGACGGAGTGAAAAGCTAGATGTTATGAAAAAGGTCGATGCATTTGTGATGATTAGTGGGTTTTTTTAGTGTTTTCCCTTTAGTAGGATCGCTTTGGGAGGCATTTTTCAAAAGTGCTTCTTAGGAGATTTTAGATGTTTATTTTTCCTCCCTTTGGTAAAACTTTTCAGAGGTAGTTAATCATCCAAGAGTAACAAATCCAATATATGTGGGATCTTAATGCTTCAATGAAGCTCATCTTTGTTAATTTCATAATGACATCATTCTATTGCAAATCAGTTCCTCAAAATCACTTTAGGTCAAATTCTATCATAAGGTATAATTCTAAACTCTTCTGTAGTACACAGTTGCTTATAAAAACTTAAGCAACAGTGCTATTCATGAACTATATGCACACACAAAAACACAGTGACACGCAATGTATTTTCTTTCTCAACTCTGAACTTTTACATCAGAGCTGGAAAGTGGGAAATCTTGTGTATCTTTTGTAAAACCTCAGAATGTAGTGTTTTCATTGTCTTCACGTCCTTCTTGACTATCAAACTAAACAACTCACACGTATTACCATTCAGCCAATTCCGCCTCTTACCAATCCTTCATTGGGGTTCTGAGGCTGTAAACTGAATAGAAGATGGCAGTCCGTCCTTCTCTGGAACAGTAGCTGGCAAATTGGAACCAGCAGAGAGGCTTGGTCTTATGGTTAACATCACCAATTTTCGATCTTCCAAAGGTGTAGGCGGCAAAGTAGACAGGAGACAGTAAAGCGTCATTCCCTCAGTCTCTTTGCTATCATTTTCATGCCATGAAATTTGAAAAAAATCATTTAATCTGCTTTAAGATGATCAGTAATCCCTCTGTCTACCCTTCTTCTGTTGAATTTTAAGTTTGTATTAAATGATATCTTATCTGAGTAAGTTTACCTCTATCTGACCTCATTTTCTACCAGCAGATCTAATTTTTTTTTCTTTTTAGTACTGACACATGTTTTATCAGTACTGATAAAGGTGTGTTGAGGTGGCTTAGAGGTAAGGAGTTGCACTGCCAGCGCAAAGACTTGAGGTTGGAATCCACCCGCTGCTTCACAGGAACAAGCTGAGCCATTACTCCCCGTATGATTTATAGTCTGAAAACCTGCTTGGGGGTCAGCTATGGGCTGCTTCTCACTCGATGGCACCTAATAACCACCGCAATACTGAAACACATGTGTAGCTTTCACCACTGATAGAAAAGAGATACCCACCCCCTTCCAAACCAAGGACAATTAATAGTAAGAATTTTCATCTCCTTACTCTGAGAAAGAAGTTGAAGTTACTCCTTTTAAAACATCTTTATTGTGATTTGAGTGAAATGTATAAAGTATGATGGTTCTTTATTCATTCATATGCATTTTGCTTTAAAATACCAGCACAATATATCCACATTGAGCAACTGTTTACATTTTAGTGCCTTTCTCTTCACCTGTATTAATGTGTTTCTTATTTATTAAAGAAAAGTACACCCAAAAGGGCTAAGAAATAGAAGTTCCACAACAGAAGAAAGAAATATCTTGTATTTTGGCAGGATGTTGTAGGAAGTTGCTACTGAAAAGTCTTAAGCTTTCTGGATCAAAATGGTAAAAAGATTACTTGAATTGTTCTATTTTATGATAAAAATAAAACCTTGTCATATGGGCAGGAGAGAATGTGCTTTTCCTGTTCAATTTTAAGTGATAAAATGTGTCATCATAATATTATTTTTAGCCTAATGTCTTAAATATCAGTTGCCTATGTAGAAAGAATTATCTTTCTTGACACCATTTCTCTTTTTAATCCTCAATAAAAAAATAAGCGAACATTAACTTTTATTTTTGTCAAAAATTAGTCTCAGGCTTTAGCTTTACTGAGCTAAGCTTAACTGAGTTAAGATTGTTTTTTATAGGTAAGTTCCCTGTGACCTAGCTTGATTTTTTTTTAAAGATATTTATCCCAAGACTCTGTTACTTATATTTTGAACCTGAACCAACATTCAGTTGGGGATTCCCCTTTCATGCAAATAATGGTCAAGTCTACAGGTTGAAAGGTAACACTAGAAAGGCACTTAAACCTTAAGATAACCAACCATATGAGGTCAAAAGGACAGCTTTTCTACCTGAGACAGGGTAGGATAGAAGGATTGATGGAAATGAGAATCACAAGAAAAAATGGAAATAATGCAGTTATATTGTGGACATTGTAGTTAATGCCATATATATATGTATATGTATGTATCTATATGTATGTGTGTATACACTTCAGCCTACAATATGGATTGAGGCTCAATGTCAAGAAGACAAAGATTCTCACCACTGGACCAATTGGCAGCATCAGGATGGATGGTGAAGAGATTGAG
>NW_006399841.1:8392194-8396284 GCF_000299155.1 Elephantulus edwardii | reverse complement strand
GGACGGCGCAGGAGAGGAAGGCCCTCTATGAGGTGGATTGATTCAGTGACTGGGATAATTGGGATGGGAGTGTCGGAGACGGTGCGATTGGCACAGGACAGAACGGAGTTTAGGGCTGTTGTACATAGGGTCACTATGAGTCACAGGCGACTCGATGGCACATAACAACAACAACAACATGTATATATGTGTGTATATATGTGTGTATGTGTGTGTGTGTGTATCTGGGAAACTATTTTGTAGACTTTGAATCTAATCACAATAGAAATAAAACGTAAAAGGGGGAGAAATGATACTCCATTTGCATATCACCTGATTTGTTCAGTTTTTTCCCAAATGTCCTTGTTCTCAAGTAGACGTTTATGAAAATGTTACCCGCCGATTTGAGTATCTTAGTAAAGTTGTCAAGGAAGCTCCAAGACAGTGTGTCATCAGTGCCCGAATTTTCCTCAGGGATCATCCTCAGAGGTTTCAGCCACATCTGAGCATGTGCTCCACAGAGACCTGCGGGTTCTGTCCCTTCGAGGATGCGCAATACGAAAGGCCCATATCACCTGCATTAGTGACAGCAGGTGTGAGACCCGTGGGCCGTTCAGCACAAGGCGGTGTGGGGTGTGGCCCTCTCTGTGATGTGGCTCCGCTCTTCGCAGTACCGGACTTGCTAAGATCAGCCAGATGTGAAATGCACCCTTAGTGGCCTCTGAACCACTAGAGCGGAATGACTTCACATGGAACATGAAGGATCTTTTTAAAAAAATCTGCATCCGTTGATAATTTGGATCCAGAGAGAACTGACCTGAAGCCATTCCATCTGATGGAATTAGACAAGTTTAGCTGACTCTGGAAGATCGCATTTGTCACATGACAGCAAAGCCCTGTCATCAACAACGAGAAAAAACTTGCCTCTCTGCTGACTCTGCCACGAAGACATGCAAATAGTTCCACTGGCATCGCCCTGTCTGTGCGCACATTTAAAAAAAAAAATCAGTGTGGTGTGTGGCCCTTTTTACATCACTTACCATGGATGCAGATATATTGCACATCTAGAAGGGAAATACCGGAGCAAGTCAACACAACAAAAGCAAATTCCAAGGAAGAAGATGAATCCTTATGAAGGTTACAAAGGACGTTGTGTTCCTGGCTTTTTAATTTTCATTTAGCACAGAGGAAAGCCACTTCATTATCAACGTGGGTTCTGAATAATGTTAGAGAAACTTCTATTCAGAAGAGAGACCTTCTATCAAAGAGATCATCTAAAGGGGTTTTGATCAATACGCATTAGAACCATTTCTGCATAACAATGTTGTATATTAAAAATCAATTCTCGCTTTTCTCTAAAACCTTTTATCTCCTTCGTCTTATATCTCTAAGTAATTTCAATCGATACTGAGAAACCATTAGGCCAAGTTTGTGCTACACGCTACATGTATAAAGACTTTAATGCCACTCTCCAATTATTTCACTCTCATTCTTTTGATATATTGTTTATATGTGTAATATACACATACAGATACAAGGAAGTTCTTTTTAAAAAGTTTATGCTTATGTCTGTAGACAGGTGGATGAATTCAATGTACTTACTCATGCTCATATATGCTAGTCTCCATAGTAAGTACTGAGTGCTGCTGGCCTAGTGGTAGGGAGCTGCACACAGTTCTAATCCACCAGCCGCTCTGTGGAGAAAGATAGACAGTCTCCTCCCACATGATTTTCTCCCTCTGAAACTCCACTGGAGGTTCAACTGGGAGTCAGTTCTACTTGAAGGGGACCATAACATCAAGCATATTATGTAGCTGAAACACTACCCAATGTGGTTTTGGGGTTGGGTTTTTCCCCCCTCTGTAGTGTCTCAATTTTAGTGTATGTACTGCCAAAGCAAGCACCCAATATGTGCTTATATCCATATATTCAGAGTCGGATTTGTAAGGTCAATGAGAAAGGACAGAACCCAGTTCAGGCCAAGAAAGATAGTTTATTGAGGAGAAACTCCTGGGTTGGCTCTCAAGCAGAAGACCAGCCCCCACTAAGAGTTAGAGGGGGATGTTATACTTTCTTACAAGGGACTTGGGGAAGGGGATGTCTACAGATATTTCCTTCAATACAGGAAAGTGGGCTGGGTTCTCAGATAACTGTTCCTGGGAAAATGGACGGTAGGGTCGTTTCACAGAAAGAAAAAGCACAGCTGCTGTTTGCTGTGATTGGATTCTCTCAGCAGCCATTCTGGGAGAGGCAAGAGAGGGCTCTGTGGTCCTAATAGTATTTATATCCAAGACCAATGAACATGGTTGCTCTTCATGATAAAAATTAGAATTAGTGAAGAACTAACAGATATAAAGAAGAGATATGTAAGCAAAAATGGCAGCTAGTGTGTAAGTAGGTGATTGTTAAGTGCCACCAGTTTGACCTTGACTCGTAGGGACCCTACAAGCAACACATCTGAACCTTGGCTCACCTGAGCCACCCTCATAATCTTGGATACACTCAAACCCATTGCGACAGTCACTGTGTCGATACATCTTGCCTCCGAGGGTCTTTCTCTTTTTCTCTAATCCTCCTCTTTTTCCAGCAGGAGGTAGAATGCAGTATTCTTAAACTCAATGAGTCTGTATAATTAGCATGCGAGCGAACATTTGTGAGAGAACATTGTCATCAAGGGCATGCAATTCTCATTGAACCTGTTGAGTATCTGGAGTTGGAAAAAGATTTTCCATATGTGGCTTGAAAGTCAGGTTAGATGCTTAGAAGTGGCAGGGGTAGATGGGGAGTGTGAAGGAGTGACTCATTCTCACGGGAGTGACTAGATGGGATTTCCAATGATTAATTTAATTTACACACATTATTATACTTAATCCATGTAATAGTTCTTCGTTTTGACAGTGTGAAATGATAGGCATAGAGTTACATCATGTTAAATGAACTAGTCTTATAGGTATTAAATCGAATGCCTGCTTATATTTCTTGCAAACAAGTTAACTGAAAAATCCAATTATACTTTTTGCATATACCATAATTTTATAGACAATTATGAAGCATTCTCGTATCAACCAAATGTTGATGTTGCAGCTGATGTTTTCCCTTAGGGTGCTGTCCTCCATGACAAGTTAAAAAATGTATTTAAACCTGGAAAGATTATTAGAGTCCCTTTACCGTAGCCCCAAATGAAACTACGAATTATGATCAAGTTTCCAGAATTTGTCGTGTATATCCATGCATATCAGTCTTTTATTTTTTAAATTTATTTCATTTTATTTGTGTGTGTGTGTGTACCGTCAAATCAGATCTGACTGGTACAGGACGAGATTTTCCCTCCTTCTCCAGCAGAGCGTCTGGTGGATTCGAACCATGTACCTCTGGTATTGCAGTGCAGTTTCTTGCCACTAGGCCACCAGAGCTCCCTGCATATCAGTCTTGTGGAGAATTTCAAGAAGACTTTTTTTTTTCATGAAATCACCTTTCCCTTTTTGCCACGAATTCAGCAAAAGGAAAAACAAAATTATAGGTGTAACTGCTATTATTAGAGAAGTAAAAATGTGCTGAGTATAAACTAAGAAGGCAATCTGATTCTTCGTCACATACATGAGATTTCCCTAGATAAATTTTTGGCCATTTTTAAAATGGTAGAAGTTTCCATATCTTTAGACTAACACTCACCGCTGTCAATTTAATTCTGACATATAACAAACCTTCATCGAGTTCCCGAAGTTGTACAACTTCACAAGAGGAGACTGGTCATCGTTCTCCCACGAATCACTTGGCGGATTGAAACCATTGACCTTTTGGTTAGTAACTTAACCGGTAATGAACAAAGGCTCGAGAGTTCCCAAAACCAAGCTCATTGCCCTCACTCAAGTCTGACTCAGAGAGGCTGGTCATGTTACAAGGTTGTAAATCTTAGTAAGAAGAGGCTGTCTGCCCATTTTGTTCTAATGGAGAAGGTGGTGTATTCAGACACCAATATTTTGATTAGTAGTCCAACCAATATAAGCAATTTATCAGAGGTGGATTGATTCAGTGACTGGGATAATTGGGATGGGAGTGTCAGAGACAGTGCGATTGGCACAGGACAGAGCGGAGTTTAGGGCTGTTGTAC
>NW_006399841.1:8387326-8387882 GCF_000299155.1 Elephantulus edwardii | reverse complement strand
ATACCCTTTATGATAGTCTGAAACTTTTCCTTTTTCAAATTACCCTGTTACAGAGATACTTAACTAATAACCAATCAACCATTTGAAGGCTAACATAGTAAGCGCTCTGTCACTGGTAGTGAATGAATGGATGCTCTTGAGATTGTGCTCTGTCACTTAAAACATTGTCAAGACGTTGTTATGGTTCCAACATTGCAAGCAACTTAGCTTATATGTACACTCACATAAATTCTTTTAATATCTAAAAGTTATGTAATTCATAAACGTGGAAGTTATACTTTGTAAATTTCAAGCAAACTAACATAGACTTCTTTAAAATTAGATTTTTTTTTATAGTCCTAAAAATTATTTTCTAATGACAGTGTTTAATTCTGAACACTGTGACACTGATGTGTCAAATGAGATAATGGTTACCCATGGTGGACAATATTTGGTGGAGCTCCCTGATTAAAACAAGCTTGGAAGCGGGAGTGACATCCACTTCCAAAATAGTTTGCCTCTAGAAGCCCTTTGAACTTGGGGAAATGATGAAAGTTATACAGATGTTCAGGTCTTT
>NW_006399841.1:8377283-8387226 GCF_000299155.1 Elephantulus edwardii | reverse complement strand
GTCTCTGACACTCCCATCCTGATTATCCCAGTCACTGAATCAATCCACCTCATAGAGGGCCTTCCCCTTCTGCGCTGTCCCTTCACCCTACCAGGCATGATGTCCCTCTCCAAGGTCAAGTCTCTCCTTACAGCATGTCCCAAGTATGTCAGACAAAGCCCCAGAATACTTGCCTCCAGGGAGCAGTCCAGTTTAACCCTTTCCAGGATAAATCTGTTTGTTTTCTTGGTAGTCTATGGTATATAATACTCTTTTCCAGCACCACAGCTCAAAGGCATCAACTCTCCTTCTATCCTCCTTAGTCATTGTCCAACTCTCTGATGCACAAAAGTGTTTATTGTCGACAGCTAAAGAAAAGACTGGCAGTTTCAAGTATACCCACCAGAACCAGGGAATAAAAGGCTGGTGATCCACTTCTGAAGACTCACCCTCACTGAGCACTGTGGTGTGGATTTACTTGAAACGTGAAGTCATCTGGAGACAACAGAATCCCAGTGCTAGAGCTTATGAAGTAGGAACTCAGAACTGTTCCCAGCCAGGGTTCCTACCTTTCGTGGAAGAGTGTGGTCTCGTTCTCAGGCTCGGGGGCGGGAGGGGGGGGTGTTTCTTTTGCTTTATTGTCAGGATATATTACTAATTTAAGCTTTGCTGGATAATGTCACCCTTGGCACAGGGGGGCTTTAAACTGTATTTTACTCAAATGCTATGCCTGATGCTGGTTATAAGAAACACTTTTATTTATCATAAAAGCATGAGCTCAGAATGACTCAATAATTCCAGTGTTGCAAACAGCCAACTTGAAAGAACTCCACAGGAATATGAGGGTGAAATTGCTGAAGACCATCATGTTTTCCTGTGGGATTTTTCCATGCTAAGACCATTGTATACATGCATTTGCTGGGTGTTTTCTCTTTCTTGCCTGTTTGACACTTTTAAAAACAAAAAGTTGAAAGTTTCTTAAGGATCCTTAACAGTATATCTGTATCTCTAGACAAGTATTTACAAATCAGACTGTGGCTCAAAGATTTCACTTTCGTTTGTGACTTGTGCATAAATAAGGTTGGTAGGAGAGCTCTGATGGTTTAGTGAGTAAGGAGTTACACTAGCAACCCAAAGGCTAGCCGTTCAAAACCATCAGCTCCTCGCAAGGAGAAAGATGGACAATCTCTCCCTACACAATTTTCAGTCTCTGAATATCTGCTGGCTGGTCAGCTGGGAGTCAATTCCAACTCCATGCCAATGACTTTGAAGGTTTTGAAGGTTTTTTAAATGAAATTGAAAAGATGAATGATGCGTTAACTGAAAATGAGCAATCAGAGAGTCTACAGATTCTGACAGTTAGTGATTCAGTATCAAAGAACATGTCTTTTTCATTTGTGTGTATCTTTGACAATCCAAACCATAACACAAAAGCAGCTCTTCTAATCCTTCACCAGGAATGTATTTCTAATGCAAATGTGTGCATCTCCAGCCTTGTCTGTAGAGAGGGACTAGGATGTGGTCCAGTTTTCCGTGATGCTCACTTGCTATGGTTTACCACAGCAGCCCTATTAGCTGTAATCAGCCTTGCTTGTGAAGCTGTGTAGACAGAGCCATGTACATCACACTAATGCAATCATTTGATCGTGTGTATTTCTATTACACATAGCTGCACAGACATGTGATCAGAAAGGTTCTGGCAGACACACGTTCTTCTTAGAGCTGCCCTAGGAAACAGGAAGACAGTCCAGCAGATTGACTTCCTAGCGGAAATTATGCAAGAAGAAATAAAGACACTCTGATAAATCGCCCTCTTTCATTTCAGATTTTGTTAAATACAAAACCAAACTCATTAGAAAATTGCATGTTCTCACTATGTTTGAGTTTAAAGGATATCTGTTCTTTGTGACTTTGTTAATTTCTACTGATTGAGTAGAGCTCACATTATTTATTGTGTGTTGAGTTCATTATTTTTTAACAGCTGAGCGTTTTGAATCAAACAGCAAATATTTAGATAGTAATTCTATTGATTTCATTATAAATTCTATTTATTTGTCGTTGAGGAGAAGCAAATGTTTATCTTTTAAAGATTATATTAATCTAGCCAATATTGTGGTGAAGGCCACCTAGTGTAAATGAATCAGAACTATAAGTTATATTCCCAGAAAAGTGTATGTGCATTTTATAAGTAAGAAGCTTTCTTCGAGGGTTGGATGTGTGTTTCAGATTTTATCAATCTCAGTGCATTTGACAAAACTCCACATGGAGGGTCAAAAGCTGCTATTTATAACTATTCAACAGCCAATTAACTTCCGGAACGTTACCAGTAGGTTCCAGATATTTCTTATGCTGTACCTTGTCAATCCATATTCAGAACAGATTATCTGGGAGGCTGGGCTCTATAAGGAGAAACGTGGCATCAGGATTGGAGGAAGACTTATCAACAGTCTGCATTATGGAGATGACACAACCTTGCTTGTTGAAACTGAGGAAGACCTGAAGCGTTTGTTGCAGATGGTCAGGGACTCCTGCCTTCAATATGGACTGAAGCTCAATATCAAGAAAACAAAGATTCTCACCATTGGGTCAAATGGCAACACCATAATAGATGGAGAAGAGATTGTAGTTGTTAGCAATTACAGCTTGCTCAGCTCCACAACACCCTTAACAGCAGCAGTCAGAGTGCTGAAAAGCAATGATGTCAGTCTAGAGACTAAGATGTGCCTAACCCAGGCCATGGTCTTCACAATTACTCGTTATGCTTCAGCTGGACAATGACTAAAGATGACAGAAGAAGCATAGATGTCTTCGAGTTGTGGTGCTGGAGAAGAGTCTTGAACATACATGGACTGCCACGAAAACAAATTGGTCTGTCTTGGAGAGGGTGAAACCAAGTCTCTCCTTGGAGGCTAGGATTTTGAAGCTCCATCTCACATATGTTGGGCACGTGGCCAGGAGAGACTGGTCCTTGGAGAAGGACAGCCTACTTTGAAGGGTGGAGGGACAGCTCAGGAGAGGGAGGCCCCAGATGAGATGGATTTAAACAGTAACTGAGGCAATGGGGTTGGTGTGTTGGAATTAGTGAGCCTAGTTCAGGACAGGGTAGGGTTCAGAGCTTCTGTACATACGGTTGCTATGGAGCCCAGGTGACTCAATGGCACACAACATTATATTGGTTGTTTCTTATTTAAGCCTCTTGCTTAAAGTCAACCACACCTCTTGGAGGGCCTTTAGTAGTGAGTTGTTATTATATTTTGGAGGAACATTCTTCTAAGTGGTACAGCACTCTTCTGTCAGTTTACTGTACTCAGGTAACCTGAGGTTGCTGTGATGCTGAACCTTGTACCATTGGGGTGTCAAATGGCATAAGACGGTGTTTGGAGGAGTTCTCAAGTTTAATACAGGTTTAGAAGCAGGAGTGGCATCCACTTCCTGAACAATATGCCTCTGGAAACTGTATGAACTTTGAGAAATGACGATAGTTCTAGAAGGTCTTCAAGTCTTTTGTTCATAGGGTCGCTATGAGTTGTACTCGACTCGACAGCAGTCCATAACAACATCAACAATTGACACTCAGGATGGAAAAACAAACCAAAGAAAGATAACCTATATTCCATCAGAGTAAAATAATAAAATAATGAACAATACAAAGGTAAGAGGTTTGAATACACCAGCTGCTCCGGGGGAAAATGATGGGCACTGTCCCCCCATGTGATTTCAAGTCTCTGAGGACCCACAGGAGGGGCGGCTGTGAGTCAGCTCTGACTTGACAACACATGCTTGTAAGTCATGTTAAATAATTAAAGCAATTTTGGGTAAAACTGTCAAGAGAGAGAATTTATTTGTGAATCTCAGCTAGTGTCTTTCATTTCCTTTTCTCAATCTTGACAGTTCTCTTTAAGACACTCAGGTGTTCTGAGTTACAGCCCTTTTTCCTTTTTAAAAAATTTAGATAATATTTATAGAGGAGCCCACTTATGTCAGACTCTGTGGGTGGTATCAGGCTTAGGAATACAATGGAACATAAATATCATCCTTGCCCTTAGACAATGTACAATATGTTAGGGAAGAAAGAGATTAATCACATATTAGAGTCTAAAAATAAACTGGTGATAAATTCTAATGGAGACTGAGAGATGAGAGACTGGTCAAACATATTACAGTTCTCTGGCTCTATTCTCTCTCTTTCTCTTTCTCTCTCTCTCTCTCTCACACACACACACATACACACACACACACACACACACACACACTCACTCACTCTCTTACTCTCTCTCTGTGTGTGAGTGTGTGTGATGTCTCTTTTGGTTTTTTTCTTGTTGTTTACCATTGAATCCAATCTGACTGGCACAAGAGGAGACTTCTCCAGCGAGGCTTCTCCAGCGGAGCATCTGGTAGACTCAAACCAGGTGCCTTCAAGATGTCTGTGATGTTTTATATGAACCTGGAAAACCCAAGAAGAATAGAAAACAACCATTTGGTTCAATTAAGCTAATAGACTATGCACTTCTCCCAGACCTCTCTCTCTCTCACACACACTCTGTCTCTCTAATTTTTTTGAAATTGTAGTTCAGGTGAAAGCAGCTTGGTTTACCATTGAATCATTCATACACATTTTGTTTTATAATAATAATTACAGTACTCACAATGCAATCACACTTTTCCCATTTCCTCTCTATAATTCGCATTCCTATTGATGAGAGATTGCCTTTTACTGACTTCAGGGATTTATTCCTTGGCAATTGGTGTTCTTTGGGTCTGGCATGCTTGCTTATTCTAAGTGCTGGTTGACTTCCTGGTGTTACTGTCCATAGGACAGGCTTGTATATTGGTAGAGAGCTCATGGCAGTGTACTCAGGATGGAGTTGTGCTTCTGGCCTGAAGTGGACACCTCTCAGGTGTGTCACATCTACAAGAAACTCCATGAGGGAAAGAGGCCATCTTCTATGTGGTTTACATCTTCTGAAAACTCCTGGAGGGTAAGCTCCAAGTCCATTCAGCTAGATGGCCAGAAGAGTTGGTTTTTTTGGCTGAAAGCTGAGATACATGTGTGGGTATTGTCCAGGTTCACAGGAAAACCTAAAGGAAATAGTTTGGGGAATTCTATCAGACTCTCTTGAACTGTAATCTTGGCCTTTTTTATGGTTTTTAATTTGCTCTGTATTTCCTCCCACTCTTCCTAGGATCTTTTACACAGATTCCTTTAGAGCTCATCAGTGATAACAGGGCACCATCTAGTTCTTCTGATCTCACAGTCACAGAAGTTGAGATTCCAGTGGTCCCAAAGTCCTATGGAATTTAAGAGAGAGAAGTGCATAGTGTGGAAGTTCTATGTGTATATACATTTTTAGTGAAAGTTAAATCCCCTCTTGAAGACTTTGTTCTGATCATTAGTATCTTGGTTTGAACATGAGTGATCTTGGTGTGTGACATCCTCCCTTTACTAAGTAGTGTAACATTTATTACTGTCTGGAGAATCCCCAGGAAGAAGTAAGTCCTAATTATCTATTCCAGCAATCGCTGTGGAGGGTCACCCTGAGTCCATTTTCCCCACTGACAGTTAAGAAAAGCACCAGGCCTGACACCAGTAAGCAGATGCACTAATGTGTGGGATTTGATCTTTCTGGATTCTTTGGGAAAATGCTCTGAAGGTTTAGACTATGTAGGAGTCCTTAACTCCGTGCCCCACTAGTCTCTGGATGCTTTTGTGTATTCTATTGTAACATACAAGCTGGAGTAGTGTATAATTAAAGCTTTACAAGTGAGGAAATTAAGGCTTAGAGAGGTTAATTGACTTTTCAGATATTATACAAGTTGGTGGCACAGTGAGGATAGGTATATTTCAATAGAGATAACACCAGTATTATTTCATTATAATGAGGAAAGCCTTCATTACATTTTTATATTTAGGGTTATATCATTTAACCCAGAGTGAATCAAGTTGACAGATTAATAAAAAATAATATTATTGGGTCCTTTTTACAGAAAATACAACATATTAAGCTTAATGCATTAAAATGGATGAGATTACCATAAGAATGTAAGATGGTTTTAATCTTTTAGCTATCCCATCATTAGACTTAAAGAGGAAAGGAATTAATATGATTTAGTAAAAAGCTTTGATTTTTTTGATATACCCATTTATTCAAATTTTATAGTTTAATTCTTTTTGCCTCAGGTAAAGATGACTAATTTGTAATCTGCATTGTCACTGAAAATAGCCCATACGAATACTATGAATATTGTATAAAACCTGTCATTTATCTACTCAATAACACATTTTGTCTTTTCAAATGGGTGTACCAAATAAAGCGTGGAATAAATAACTGGGGATATTTTAAGAGAGAGTACCACAGTAAGGCAGTATCATTGTATTTTCTTTAACTTTATGTTGGAAGTATTGCTTGAAAATTATGTGCTAAAACTCATTATTAAGGGCATTATTAAGCCCATGAAGGAGCTTTAGTGGCCTAGCATCAAAAAGCTGTACAGCAATCCCAAAGACGTGTGGTTTGAGACCACCAGCTGCTCTGAGGGAGAAGGCTAGGCAATCTCCTCTCCTGAGGTTAACTGCCTCCGAAAACCCACTGGAGTCAGCTATGAGTTGGTTTCAACTGTATGGTACACAACAAACAACAATATTCATTATATTTTTTTCTCTACCTGCACGATAGCTATTATTGTAGCATGTAAGTAATTTTGAGACTTAAGTATTATGTAAACTTTTTTATTTATATTTTTTAAAAGCAAGCTCTCAGGTGGGCAGGGAGAAACAATGAATGACTAGAAACCTTAAGTCTCTGTAACTTTTCATTAAAGTGAATTAAAAAAGCAAGCTCTCTTTCTCCCCCACCCACCCAAATCTCAGCTATAACAGCACAAAAGATCAAGCAGTTATGAATTAAACTAAAATTAAATAATTTATCTTTATAATATAATAACATAGCATTCCTTTCTTTACTTTAGATATTGTCCATTTTTCAAAGTAAAAATAAAACCGAGAAGCAAATATTCAGGGCTCTATTTTTCCAAGTCTTATGGTTGCTATTGGTTGACGTGAATTCAGCTGTGGTTCAGTTGTCCTACAAACAAAGGATCTGAAATTTGCCCTATTCTGTGTCATCCTCATTATCTGTGATACACTTGACCCCATAGAAACGGTCACTTGTTCACCAATCTCCTTGAGATTCTTCTCTTTGGCTGATGTCCCCGTTTCCAAGCATGGTGTCCGCTCCAAGCCTCTTGTCTCGGCTTACTCAAAGTCTGTGAGATGAAGCTTCAGCATCTTTGCCTCCACAGAGCACTCTGGCTGCACTTTGTCCAAGACATATTTGTTTGCCCTTTGTGCAGCTCATGGGATATTCATTACTCTTCTCCAAAACCATAACTCAAAGGCATCAATTCTTTTTCTGTTATCATTGTCCAACTTTCAGATGCAGAACAAGTACTTGGAAAGACAGTGGCTTGAAACAGGCATGATTTAGTCTTTGAGCTCTCATATCATTGGTCCTTAACACCTTAGAAAGGTCCTTGACAACAGTTTTATTCAATGCAATACCTATTTTGATCCCTTGACTGTGAGTGCCAAAAATATGGATTGTGAACTCAAGTAAGATTGTCAAGCCATTGACAATTTGCATCTTTTCTCCATCTAGCAAGATGTTGCCTATTAGCCCAGTGGTGAGAATTTTGCCTTTTTTATGTTGAGATGTAAGCTATATTGAAGACTGTAGTTTTTGATCTTCTGCAGCAAGCATTTTAAGTCCTCTTTGATTTTGGCAAACAATATTGTGAACTGTAAAATGAATGTTGTTGATGACACTTCCTCCAATCCTGATGCCACCCTCTAAAAACTTTTCTTTCAGAAGAGATACTGAGAATTACCCTGGAGCACTGAAAAGCCTATATAAAGGGGAAATGATGAAGCAAAAGAGTTGAACAGGAGATTACAAAGGGCAGTGTGAGAAGACTTAACAAAATATTATAATGAAGCATGCAAAGAGCTGGAATTAGGAAATACAAAGGGAATAATTTGCTCAGCATTTCTCAATTTTTATGCTGAGAAAATCATTCAAGAAGCTGTCCTTTATGAAGGAAAATGTGGCATCAGGATCAGAGTAAAATTCCTCAAGGTTCTTCCTCTATTTCATATAAACTCACATTCTTTTTCATAAATAATGATGAAATATTTGCTAGTAGGTTCTCAAAAATGAATTTTTAAACTTTCTAGCTTTTGCTTAAAATTCTCAATTAATATGACCATATTGTTTTATTGAACAATTTTCCAAGCACAGGAATTGTAATTTAGATACAATTCCAGCAGCAACTGGATTCATTGCCCTTCACCAGTTGGGGAAGTGATTAACTATTACGGAAAGACAAGGCTGGCTACCATCCATGCCCTTTGGGAGAATGCAGCAATATCAGATCACCAGTCCACAGTGTGGGGCCTTGCAGAATCTCTCCCAAGAAGTTCTAGACATACTGATAAAGCAAAAGGCCAGGAAAATAGAAAACTTCTCAGAGAAGGAAGGAAAAGAATAATCCACAGAGGAAATGCAGCTTTAACAACTGTATGATCTAGTTCAATTTATAATCTCAACTACTTCATATGTAGTTACAAGTTTTTTTTACCATTCTCTTAAAATTATTGCTATAGCTTCCTGTCTCAAAGAAGTTGTTATAATAAAAAAAAATAAGAAAGGAAGAAAAGAGAGAGAAGAAGGAACGAAGGAAGGAAGGAAGGAAGGAAGGAAGGAAGGAAGGAAGGAAGGAAGGAAGGAAGGAAGAAAGTCTCTATGTTGGAGAAATTTATTTTTTTTTTTACCCTTTCAGATGCCTCCATGGAGCAAGCTTTATTGAGTCCTTCTCAGAACAAGGTCTGGGTTCCAGGAATTCTATGTCACTCCAGGATGCCCTGCCCTAGAGCCCCAACATGCTAATACTAAATTCTGTAGTTGAGGCAATTGCACCCATTTCTTTATGTTGAGATTTTCCCCACCACTTGATTCACAAGCTTTGCCCACCTGTTATTGACTCAAGGGCCACTCCCTGACCCTTCTCACTTAGACACTAAGAATGAAGTTTGCACTACAATGTGGTAAGTTTAATAAGATTTTACTAATTTCTTTCCAGGGCGCCTTACTCCTTGGGAAGCCCAGTTGTTCCTTCTCTGGCCTCTCTCATGATACACACATACACACAAATTTTTTAAAAAAGAAAATGCTTACCACCTTAGGAGGCTAGATTCATGTTAACTTATGCAATAAAGAAACCTACAAAAAACCTTCTCCCGTCCCCATTAACAAGTGTGTAGACAACAACTAGCATCGATCAAAGAACTAAGGAGGGTGAAGGCGCCCCTCTTGAGTTTGATCAATATTCCTGTAGTTAGAATTATTACCAAATCTTCAGGAATGACCCTTTGTTTTCTTTGAATCCTCTAGATTCTAAATACATAAAACCATCTTTGGTCTTGATAATTGAGATAGTAGTGAGTCACTTTTTGATACGATCTGGTTTGATTACCATTGTCCATCACCCATTTGAATTATTCTCTCTGTCATTCTCTTTGTCACCTTGATGCTGTTGACCTGAAGTGGGTCTCTGTGTCTTCATGAACCCCTAGCTGCTCCCAAAACGCTTTAAAATGAGGAGCCTCCTCTGTGAGTTCAGGAGTTAAGTTTTAGCAAGCATATCTTAGTAATCATACCCATTAAGACAAAAATACTTCTTTTTATGGGGATATAGCTAATGATATTTATTTCTATGAGAGTTGTAAATCTCTCTGTTGTTGGGTGTGGGGTGTTTTTTAATAATCTTCAGCAGGATTTTGCTTGTTTGTGATATTAGTGATGTTGTTGTTGTTGCTATGTGCCATCGAGTCGTTTCCGACTCATAGCGACCCTATGCACAACAGCTCTAAACCCTGCTCTATCCTGCGCCAACCGTACTGCCTCTGACA
>NW_006399841.1:8277124-8371620 GCF_000299155.1 Elephantulus edwardii | reverse complement strand
TGGAGAAAGGATGAAAGTTATCCAAGTTTTCAGGTCTTTCATTCATAGGGTTGCAATGAGTCATCTACGACTCAACAACACTTAACAACAACAAAATAATCATGACGGGGCACAGAGGAATTCAAGTTCATTGTCTATCAGTTTAAGAAATGTCTTTTAGTATCTTCGTATTATTTCTAAGAATTGGATGTGTGGGTGGTAGAAATATTTGTGTGTGTGTGTGTGTGTGTGAGCTTAGTACAACTGGAAGGAAAGGAATGACTAAGTGATGTGTCCCCTCCGTAAATGAAGTGGCAGAGGGTCAGCCAGATGTTTTCAGCTGGACCAGCTCCGCAGATGCTCTTGCCTTGCTTTGCTTTCATCTAGAGATTTTCCTAATTGGCTAGTTCAGTGGCAATTCAATGTTCCAAATGAATTTCGCTAACTCGTGTTGCATCATTTGCATCAACCTCTTGTCTAAAGTGAACCTATCTCTGGCCCTGGAAATGCTATGAAGGAAGTGATCAGGACAGTTTATGTTTCCTGCCCTTGGAAGTGGTCTTCAGTGAGGTCAGGAGAATGGAATGAGAGTGTCCACAGATGACACTGGAGCTGTTTCCACAGCTGGCTGCAAAGAGTAGGCGTACTTTACAGATGAACCAACGTGTTGAGGTGGATGATAGAAAACAGCTGTCACGATGGAATAAGCAAAATACAGTGCTCTTGAAGATAGCCTTTTAATGACGAGTCAGGGCTCTCTCTCTGTAAAGGAAATGAAGAATGTCATTGTTGGCAGATGGCCTCAGGCTCACTTACTTTTGCATGAAGTAAAGTAAAAGTATGTACTGAGAGCCTGGGGTGCTAGTCAAACCGCCTGACCTTACTTACGGAGCATTCATTTCCTGCACACCTTACTTTCCTGGGTGTTAGGGGGGGGAGGGAGAGGAGGAGAAGGTAAGCGAATAACTGGTTCAGAATATTTTTCCCTTGAATAACACAGCAGCAGAGTGCTTGAGAATTCAGAAAATGGATTTTTGCCAAAAGTTTACTTTCACGTATTTGAAAGCCTGCATCCTTTTTAATGGAAGTTTTGAAAGGTAATCTAAAGATGGTAAACAAACAAAGTGAGGCTGGTAAACACCAGGTAATCTGAATACTAGTTATTTGTTCATCTTTGTTTCCCTTCAAGAACAGTACAGAACTCTCAGAATATCTTGGTAAACTATTTTTTTGATAGGATGATGTTTGCTTGCTTTCTCTCTCACCTCCTCTTAAAAGATATTTAAAACGTCAACAGTAGCATCTGTTTTATAAATGGAGCTGTCTTTGAAAGGGTAATTTTTATAATAGCTTAATCTGAGAGCAAACAAGGGAACTTTCATAGCCTAATCCAGAGGGAGATGCACTCCTAACCCAATGACTGCCTTTCTTTAGAGGTTCAAATCCACCATGAGGTTTTCATGAGGAAGATGGAAAGTTTCTTCCAGTGGAATTTACAGCGTCAAAAACCATCTGGAGGGTCAGCTATGAATTCATACCAACTTAACAGCAATGCGCTTGTGAATGGGTCAGTCGATATTATCAGACAATCCAGTGTTAGATCACACTGCTTGGCCATGAGAAACATGGTCCTCACCCTCCATTCCCCAACTGCAAACCAGGAAATCATCCTACTTCTGCTACTTCTTCTAGTTTTGGCCCAGCATGACGGATGTCAACGTGTTCTACTCAGCTCCTATTCTAAACTGTCTTCCAGATAGAAATGCTTTCCACTGCTTCTGATTGTCACATGTTACTTAGATACACCCAAAAGCAAGGATCTGTAAAATGTAGAATTTGTTGGTTTGTTCTGGGTTTTTCCAATTCTTTATCGAAGAGGCAGAGTTCCCATGGTGAGAGGTAATAATACAGAGTAAATTAGTATGATACTCAAAACTCAAACTCACTGCCTTCCAGTGGGTACGGATTCACGCTGACTGCCCATCAGGTTTCCGAGGTTGTAGATGTTAATGAGAGGAGACTGCCCACCTTTCTCCCTAGGACCCTTCTGGTTAGCACTGTCACATGGTACAGCCGACCCGTGGATTATGCCACCTGCACTTGGTGGACATTACAGGAAGTTGTTTTATTGAGATTTGAAGTTTTATAGGAGATCTGAAGTTCTGAACTTGGCCAGTAGCAGTGGAGAAAAAAATAAGAATAGATTTGGAGATATTTGTGTTATAGGATTCACAAGGTGTTATGTTTGTTCTTATGTGCCATCGAGTCACCTATGACCCATAGCAACCCTGTGTACAGCAGCTCTGAAGCCTGCCCTGTCCTGAACCAGTCTCATTAATTCTGACTTACCAACCCCAATCGCCTCAGTCGCTCTATCAGTCCATCTCATCCAGGGGCTTCCTTTCCAGTTCTGTATCTCCATCCTTCCAAGCATGATGTCCTTCTCCAAGGACTGGTTCCTCCTGGCTGTGTGCCCAAAGTATGTGAGATGGAGCTTCAAGATCCTAGCCTCCAAGGAGAAACTTGGTTTCACACTCTCCAAGATAGACTTGTTTATTTTCTTGGCAGTCCATGATATGTGCAAGACTCTTCTCTAGCACCACATCTCAAAGGCAGTGAGTCATCTTCTGTCATCTTTAGGCATTGTCCAGCTCTTTGACACATAGCAAGTGACCTGGATTAGGCACACTTTAGTCTCTAGACTGACATCATTGCTGACTAAAATCCAACTCCTTGCCATCAAGTTGATTCTGACTCCTGGTGCCCATGTAGGACAGCATAGAACTACCCCGTGGTGTTTCTGTAGCTGTAAATCTACCCAAGCCGATGGCCATGCTTCCTCTCTTGGAGAACTTGGGATGTTTGAACCTCTTCTTTTGCTTGGTTGCTGGTGTTTACCCTCTGTAGCACCAGGGCCTCCCTTTGACTCCAAGAGATACTTCTAACTTATTGGTGAAGCAGAAGATGTTGTTTGGAAAAGATGGGCATTTATTTTTAGAGTTGCCACAAAAATATGCCATAGATTCTATGAAGAAATTGAATTGGAAAAGGTAGAAACTGCTGAGGAAGTGAACTACGTATTAACTCGTGTTTGTGACTCCATCAAGGGCATGCAATTATGCTCCAAACGGAATAGTTGAAGCTGCCTTACCCTCAAAGAAAAGATGAAAACTTAACAATGTTAAAGTGAAAACTAAAAATCTCTTTAAAAACAATGTAATATTGTTGGTAAGATTGTAAAATGATTACAACCATTCTGGAAGGAAGGCAGTCTGGAGCTTCCTCAAATAGCTGAAAATAGAAATTCCATGTAACCCAGCTATTTCACTACTTGGAATATACCGTGCGAATATGAGAACTGAGGCACAAATAGAGATTTGTACACCGATGTTCATAGCAGCAATATTCACCATCTCAAGAACATGGGAACAGCCCAAATGTCCAACCACAAACGAACGGATTGAGAAATTATGCTACATTCACACAATGGAATACTATGCAGCATGCAGGAGCAGTAACTTTGTAAATTATTACCTAACTTGGGAGGGACTGGAGAGCATTCTGCTGAGTGAACCCAATCCCACAAGGGTAAATATTGAATAAGACCATTATTGTGGAATGAGTATAAGGATCCAGGAGGGGTGGGAGAGGCTGGAAGCAGAGGGATGTGGATGTGCAGGGGGAAAAGGGGATTAATCATTGGGTTGTACAATTTGATGGTGGGGTGGGTGGGTGAGGGAAACTGAAAGAATTTGTTCCAATTTGTGTTTGAACAAATAAAAAAAATATAAAAATTTTAAAAAGCATTGTAATACAAGATTCATTCAAAGTCATGGAAGACATTTAAAAAAAAAAAACACCACAAACAGAAATCTAGAAGAGTTTTTCTCAGACTCTAACATGCTTGGGACTCACCTGGGAATCTTAATGAGATGCAGATGACAACACAATGGGTTAAGTAGAGTCTGAATCTCCAGCAAGCTGTGTTACACTGCAATCCTGAACCCACATCGTGGGTGTGAGGACAAGGTGCCCCTTAGTCCCTTTCAAATCCTTGACTCTTGTTAAAAGATTAAGTGATAATCAACAGGTCATAAATTGCAAAGTGGTTTCTAGACCTAGTAATCTTTTCCCAAAATGTGGCCCATGGCAACCCTGTGAAACAGAGTTCTCCTCTAATGCATGAGATGTTCCCTTAGAGCAGAATGAGCTTGATGTTGTTACGGCCATTCAATCTCCTGCAGCTTACAGAGATCCTGGGCACAATAGCTCTGCATCCTGCTTTATCCTGAGCCAAACTCACTGTCTCCAACACATCACTCCCGTTACCCCCTTATCCCAGTTACTGTATCTATCTATCTCCTCCAGGGTCTTCCCCACTTGCACTGACCCTCGACTCTTCCAAACATGATGTGCTTCTCCAAGGACTAGTTCCTTCCGGCAATATGTCCAAAGTATGTATGTCAAATATGTCAATATGTCAAAGTATATTTGATGGAGGATCAAAATTCTTCCCTCTCAAAGAGCAACTTGATTTTACTCTGTCTAGAACAAACCTGTTTATCTCTTGTCAGTCCCTGGAATATTTAATGTTCTTCTCCAGCACCACAACTCAATGACATCAATTCTTCTGTCATCTTTAGTCATTGTCTAGCTCTCTGATGTTTATCAAGTGTGAAGACAATCCTCTGGATCAGGCGCACCTTAGTCTCTAGACTGGTGCTGTTGCTCTTTAGAAGTCTGGAGAGGTTCTTGACAGATTTTCCCATTGCAATGCGTCTTTTGATTTCCTGACTGTTGGTGCCAAGAGTGTTGATTGTGGAACCAAGCAAGTGGAAATTGTTAACAATCTTCATCCCTTCTCCTTCTGCCATGGCACTGTAACTTCTGATTAACTGAGAAGAGGTAAAATTAATGATAATTGTTTTCTAATTTAGGAGAAGTGTCTATAGAACTGAAATGGAAGCAAAAATACAGCCAAGTGCCTGGCACAAATCTTACAACAATTAGGACATTGACGTATGGAAGCATAAAGCTGGCTTTCATCTCAACTCTTGGACAACTTTATGTGTGCTATCTGGACTTCTCAGAGTATAGATTGAGGATAATATATAAGCTGTGACATTAGGAGATGGCTGTTCCTCTAAGACTTACAGTGTTCTATTATAGAACCTTTCATGAATATATGCTGAGTTTGAGACGTGTGAGTAACAATTACATTAATAGAAAGTGGATTTTAAAAGGCGGGATTCATTCTAAAGTAGGGTTATGACTTCACACCACTATCCTATGGCAAGTTACTAGTACTAAACACACAAATTCCTCAAAGGGAAAAACAAATAGCCCAGAAATGTCCTCTGAGGGACCACAAAGCCAAGTGCATTTTGTCACAATTTACAGGACAAGGAACAGCTACTTTGCCAGTAATAGCCAGAATTGAGGTGTCTTGTGATATATTTAGGCAATTTGCACCCTGAACAATGGCTGTAAGTAAAAGAATGGACAACTTTCCCTGCGGTAACCAGTGTGTCTTGTGAAATGTTTCTTCAGACCCTTCTTGCCTGTGGGATCCTGCAAGGCTTCTAAAATGATCTACAGTGGGGTCTTTTGGCTTATTTGCAGGTAAAGAGCTTTTAATGTGAAGCTTTATGATGGTTCACAGACCCGAGTGCTAGTTAAAGTGAGAAAAACATTTTACCAGACAAAAGATGGGGCCATAAATATTCAGGCATCTGCTAAGGGAACCAGTTTTCCTTATCATTTAGAAGAATACTGGCCTGGAATATTGCTTCTGACACACATTTTAAATTTTCTGTGCATTGCAAATCTACTTGGAGGTATATAAAATGCTGGTTGTACGGGTGAATATGGCCTCGCTTCTCTGACTGCATGGCAGAGTTTGACAAGAATCTAAGGCATGACTATTAAAGCCTCTTGTGGCGTGGGAAAGGACTCATACACTCCGCATTCAAAGCAGCGCATGTGGCTGGTGGTACATTCAGGAAAAGGTGCAGCGTTGAATAGGCTATTCACAATACTCACATAGAATGGCAATCACATCCTAAACGCTGATGTTAAATTTTCCCACAAAGTGTAGTGCGTGTAGGTGTCAGAGATACAGAAATTGTTATTTAGTCACCATTTAGTGGACATCTGTTTACTCCGTGGTAGGAACTGTTTTAGGTTTTAGGAACATTAGAAATATAAAGCGTTATAGGTGATACAAGTGGACTTAGAATCCAGGAGCCAAGGTAGGATCATGGTGAAGGTAGGTGGTGAGAGAGAAGAGAGGAGCAAGTGACCCACTGCCTGGCTAGTCAGGGGAGATGTTCCCTCTGATGAACATCTGACAAGCATCTGTTGTGTATAACCATCTCTGTTCACGGAGACAAGTGAGGGCGAGACTAAGTAGTTCATTGTGCTGAGAGAAGAGGCTGGTGTGGCTGGGCGAGTGGAATTAGGCTGAAGGAGAAATTGGCAGCCACTTTGGAAGATTGTGTTCACTCTGCCGAAGAGGCGATCCTAGCAGCACTCGCAGGCGCCTTCGTCGGGCAGGGTCAGGCAGGACTAGAGTGGAAAGGCACAAACTCGGGGGCGGACCTGCTGCTCAGCCTCTCTGGGTGACTTCCATCCAGAAAGAGCGAGAACAAGTGGAAAACACTTTGATCTCATCACTGAATTGTCCTGTTTATTGTTGCAGCTTTCTAAGACAATTTCTTTTCAACTGCCATTAGCTTAACAGGGTTCTAAAACATGTGACATGTGTTCCCTTAGAAATAACATTTTTTAGGAGGCTAACTCTGGTGCAGGAGTGTAATCTAGACTAGACATTTATAGAGAAGAGAATTTAGCATAGTTTCTTTTTTATTTCTGGGAAGAAAACTTAGCTGTATTCAACTTTAAAGGGAAGGATGGATGGACGGATGGATGGATAGATGGATTGACACACACAGAAAGATAGAGATAAACATACACGGTCTAACTGTATTAAGAAAATGAGTCATTCATATGACTAATATAATTTTTTAATATATAATACATTTGATAAGTAGGTATTGAGGGTTTCATTTGTGTATTTAAAAGTATGGAAAGAACTGAAATACATTGTGATTAGTTGATTGATTTGGTAAGAAGCCGAGTCATGATACGTGATCTTTGTTTTACAAATCCATTTAAGCTGATTTATGAACTGCATGATCCATCTGTGTAGGAAAGGCACGTCCCACAAAGAACCCACGAATTGAGCTGAAGTGCTGGAAGCAGAACCTTCCCTTTTCCAGACAAACGGTCTGGTTCCATCTTGTCTATGCAGCCCTGTACAGGTCTTCGTGGTGTGCGTGCTTGTGGACGGTAGATCCTGAGGTTGTTAACTGTTACTGCGTATGTAATTGGAATAGGAGGCTGATGAATATGAGTTTATTTTTTGTGAAAGCTATTTAAAACAAAAAAAAAACAAAACATGACAATGCTCACTGAAGAGGGCCTATAATCCTTCTATGCCCAATTTCTATTTCTGTGGGCTCCCCAACTATGATCTTTTGAAATAGAAATATAAAAGGCAAAATTATATCCTCCTGCAAAATGAAAATCTTTGCCTCATTTTGATAGGATCTTTTTTTATAACCAGGTATACAAATCCAATTATTAAAGAAACCTGTCTCTCACCTCAGTTGACATTCACTCAACAGAAATGTTTGACCAATGAGTTCAATCTCTTCAAATTTTCAACTTCTCTTCAACAAAGTAGCATATTTAAAAACCACTTTCTTTTTTAGGATTCTAAGGAAATTTAGTGATAATATCAAAAGTCACTGTTAATTTTTTTTTTAAGTTTTGGTCATAAGGTTCTAAAATGATATTTTTTTAAAAAGGCCTTGTTAGTAATTCTAGTGATCTGTGGACCTACTTTGGCAAGAAACACTTCAATGTGAGATATTTGCTTTATTGTCTCATTCAAAATGACACGATTGTGTAAATAGGTACTTAACCAACAATTGAAGTCATTATTCACAGCTGAATAGATATATTATGTGATTAGGATTCTTTCAAAGAAAACTCCACGGTTAAAAATAATATGCCTTTAATATCTTTGTGTAGTACATATAGGGAGCTCTGCTGGCCTATGTGTTAAAATTTGTTCTGCCAACCCAAAGGTAAGTAGTTCAAATCCACCAGCTCCTCTGAACAAAAAAAGATAGGCAATCTCCTCCAGTGTGATTAACAGCTTCTGAAAAGTTGTTGGAGGGTCAGTTATGGGTTGGTCTGATTCAATAGCACTTTGCAATAGTAATAGAATAAAAAAAAACCACTGAAATTAAGCATATTTGATGTACACATAGATTAAAACAGTATCATTTCCTAGCTAATAGATGTTCTCTTGCTGGCAAGCAAGGGACAAATTTCATCTAAATTTATCCATACAGCTATGGAAAGTATCTGCTTCTAAACATCACATGCCCATCTCATAACCTGTAGACAATTATGCTGTTTTTGTCATTGAGTACTGTCTACTGTTGAGTCATAAATGACGCATAGCAACCGTATGAATGGAAGACCCGTACACTTGTACTAACTTTTCCTCATTTCTCCAAGTTCAGAGAATTTCCCTAGGCAAGCTATTTCAGAAGTGGATGCCACTCCTGCTTCCAAGCTCGTTTCAATCGGAGAGCTCCACCAATCACTGTCCACCATGGTGACCATTATCGCATTTGACACCTCAGTGTCACAGTGTTCAGCATCACAGCAACCATGAGTTATCTCTGTATAGCAGATGGACAGATCAGTGCTATACCACTTAGAAGAGTTTTTGACCAAAAGCAATTAGAACCAGGCCTGAGGACCATGGATTAAAGTCACCTACCTTTAGCTTGGTAGCATCACTTTCTGTCCACTAGGCCAACTGAGCTCTCTAGTTGTTGTTTTTGCTAAGTGCCATCAAGTTGTAGGTGAAACATAGTGACCCTGTCACTTGTGTAACTTTCGTTGTTTCTCCAGGTTCATAGAGTTTTCAGAGGCAAGCTGTTTCAGAAGTAGATGCCACTACTGCTTCCAAGCTTGTTTTAATTAGGGAGCTCCGGCAAACACTGTCCACCATGAGTAACCATTCTCGCATTTGAAACATCAGTGTCACAGTGTTCAGCATCACAGCAACCACGAGTTACCTCTGTCCAGCAAGTGGACAGACCAGTGTTAGAAAAAAAAATATTTTAGCAACTGAGAATAATCCTGTCAAAGCACAAGAAAGAGCAACCCACCTGTAAATAACTAAACCTATAAGACAAATGGCAAAATAAATTTAATTTGAAAATAATCATAAAGCCATTGGAAATCCATAATTGTCTTGCTTTTTTAATTCTTTGCTCAATTACAGGATTTGGGAAATTGATTTAGCTGCCAATAAACGTTAATAACTGACTTATATCAGTAATATAATCTCAGCTAAGAGTCTAAAAATGACTGCTAGTTTGACTGAGTGCTGTATTCCCTTTCTAATTACTATCGCCTCAAATGCTTTCTTGTTTTATACAAAGGAAGCTGACAAATATATCTGTCTGTGCTTTGGATTTTAACTCTAGCACTAATGATACTTGGGGCCGAATTTTCCTTGTGATACTGTCTCTTCTGGGAATTTCCCATTGTTTGTGGCAACCCTGGTCCAGTGCTTTGCTGGCTCCGCTGTGATCCTTACAAATGCCTCCAGGTATTTCCACGTATCCCCTCTGGGTATCACAGAACAATTCTGTCAGGAATCACTGATAATATGTGCACACGAACAAAATTGTTTTCCTAAGTTCTACAGATTTGCAAATCTATGATAGTATTTGTGAAACTATTTACATCAAGCGAATCTCCCTTCTCAACTTTTTTTTTCTTTTTTAATGAAATAATTTTAATGAACACATTTTATAAATGTTTCAAAGAAGATAAATTTTCACCTGTTTTATGTATTTTCTCTCTGTGAACTTGAACAAAGTTGGTCCTCAATTACACAATCCCATGGATCTGTTTGTAAAAAAGGGGTAAAAAATAACCCACCCCAAAACCAACAAGCCTTCCTAGAGATATTTAAAAGGAAAATGTAATTTTTTAAAACTTATTTATTTTTTAATAATATTTTTTAGTATTTACTTTTAATAGTAAAATGCTTAGGCTTAAAATAAGTACTGGATCTGTTTGTTCATTTTCATAATTACTTTTATTTGGTCTTTAGAACCTTTTCAACTTTTAAGGTAGAGTATTAACTCTGGAGATACAAGTTAACGCATATATACACAAGTTGAACAACCATCATCTTAGAATAAATTGAAAGAAATTGTTCAAATTTGTATTCAAATTTGCAAATTAGTAGAAAAAAGTAAAAATAAAATGGAAAGGGGAAAAATTATAAAATCTTCTTTTCTTAAAAGAATAACTTTCTCAGAAGTTGTACTGCCTCCATCTTTGATCGTTGTTGTTTGCCTTCAAGGCCGAATGGACTCAGAGCTGAGCCTCGTGCAGGTTTTCAGAGGCAGGAGGTGGCATGAGAGGAGATTGCCCATCCTTCTCCCATGGTGTGGCTGGTGAATTCCAAATACATGACTTTGAAGCTTCTTACTACCAGGCCACAAGAACTACCTTCCATCTTGATTTGTAATCTCAAAACAGGATTTCCAAGTACTTTTCTTATTTAGGGTTTTGTTCATAAATAATTTTTTTCTGACAAGTATTTTTGAAATTTTATTACAACAACCCTATGTGCAGATACTGTACACAATGAACAAAATGGGATTTCTGTCTTTAGTTTTTGTTAAGTGCTGTCAAGTTGTCTATGACTCATAGCAAACCCTATGAACAACAGATCTGAATCTGTCCAATCCTGTCCCACCCATCTTCACCGTCTCTGCCACACTCAAGGCCTTTGCTGAGTCTCTGTGTCAGTACACCTGGTTAAGTGTTTTCCTCTCTTTTGCTCTCTCCACCCCCAAGAAGGATGTCTCTCTGCAAGGAATAGTCTCTCTTAGCAACATACACAAAGGGAACGAGTCAAAGTTTTATCATCTTTGCCTCCGATGAGCATGCTGGCTGCATTTTCTCCAAGATATGTCTGCCTTATAGAACAGTTTAAATTCAAAGTGTAGGTTAGCTGTTTTTAATTTAGCTGATTAATTAGCATGCTTATATATAGTAATAAATCACAAAGACATCTTTAGCATCTATTTATATCATTACTGTTTATTATATCATCAAAGGCATGTAAGAACAACTCTTGCCATCTTGCATGGTACAATCTTGTCAATGCAAACAGAATAATGATAAAGAAATGAAAGGGATTTGACAGTAAAATAGTAAGAGAGGTTTGACTTTAGTTTCGCTTGGTTGTGTATCATCTGCCCATACATCGAACATGTGAGAGTGATCAAACCACAATGTTTTCACTGTTGAAGTTACAGCTACCTCTTTTAGAAAATATCACACTGCTCCCTCCAAGTCACGTGGACATGTGTCAAGGTAGCTAAGCATAAGTAAGTAGAAAGATGCGAGACCTTTCCAACCATTTTCAATCCTTGTAACTGTGACACTTGGCCTTTCTATCCCTTCATGCCACCTCAACCCTCGCCCCTCAGATCATGGAAATATTAACAAGCACAAAAAGGTGAAACATTGGAGCCATGTGAAGATACCTAGAAATCCCTCCCAAGGTCTAGTGCAGATGATGTGATATATTTTGAAATAACCCTTAAGAAAAAGATGCGATGACCAGGATTGGAGGCTGTTCTATTTGTAGAGCCATTTCTAAAGTTGAATGGAAATGTGTGGCTATTCGTATGATGAAGTCCGTGCTACTATTGGAAAATAATTAATGCTTACCAGTTTTCTTGTAAATGTACACAATTTTCCTAACTCTGTTTCACAGTTGTTGTAGATACAATACATCCCACATGATATTTGTTCTAAAAATTCTAAACACTACTAAAGAGACAGAAAACATTAGATTTGTAAGCAAAGCATGTTTTTTCATTCATAAACCTAGTTATTATAAGAAAGTTGAGAAAAAAGTTGATAGTTTTGCATAAAGCATTATGAAAATTGTTTAAGATGAGCCGTGAACATGGTTCAAATCCACCAACCGCTCTTGAAACATTTATTATCCTGAATACAGAACAAATTATACTAAATGACATAAGTGAATCATGAAAGACAATTATTGTGTAAGACTACTGTTGTTGTTGTTATGTGCTGATGAGCTGCCTGCGACTCATAGCGATCCTATGTACAACAGCCCTAAATCCTGCGCTATCCCTTGCCAATCCTATTATCTCTGACACACGTATCCCCCTTACCCCAGATAAAGCTTATATAAAGAATCTGTATTAAAGGGCTAAGAGGGAAGTGGAGGGGAGTAAAACTTGATAGCTAGATTAAGTTGGTTAAAGAGCAAAGAAATATACACTACGGGTTGATTGTTGTTGCTGGGTACCATTGAGTCAAAACCGACCCATACCTGACCCTCCAGAGGATGCTCAGAGGCAGTGAATCACGTGGGAGGAGATCTCTTATCCTTCTCCCATGGAGAAGCTGGTGGATTTGAACTGTGTACCTTTGTGTATGCAGTGCAGTTCTTATCACTGAGCCACCAGAACTCCCTAAAAGGTTGATTACACATTCTAATTAATTAATTATATTAATGGTATTAATCAGTGCCCCAGTGGCAAGAAACTGTGCAACAATCCTGAATTCATGGGCATTCTCCTCTCGGACGATTAACTGCCTCTGAACACCGGCTGGAGGGTCAGCTGTGGGTCAGTTCTGACTGTACAAAACAACAATAATCAATGGCATTGTTATAAAACCAAATGTCTATGAATGATAATGCAAAAAAACAATATGATTTGCAATCTTTCATTTAAATAAAAAAGAAACCATTCAAAATAAAAAATTAACATCAAAAACAAAAGCATTCTAGAGAACACTTGCTCGTGGGCCCTGAGCCTGGATGCATAGAGCATTCCGGCCTCCACGCATCTGCCCTAGTTTTCCTGCTGAAAAATGTTTGTTTGACTGTAAAAGAAGTCAATGAGAAAACAATGCTTAGGGAGGGACAAATTATTCGAGAAATAGTCATTTTCTTTGTTCTGAGGATTCAAATGGCTTATTATTATAATCAGCCTTAATTATCATCTTTAAAATCAAAGTTTGAATTGTATGCTTTTTTAAATTTTTTAAACATTTTTATTCATTCCTTGTTGCACGTTTTCTTTCTGCCCCGTCCCTCTTCTCACAGTCCACTTTGCCATGAACCTCCTGTTCATTTAATAGCTAATCATAGATTCCTTTAGGACCTTGATTTTCCACCCACACTTCGCTCCCTACGTTTGCTTGTTGAAAATTCATTTCATTCTCCAGGGCAGGGCCTGAAGGGAGGAATCAGGCGAGGGAAGGAGAGCGGAAGAAGAGGCCTGGGTGGTGCTTGGCTCTTCATGTGACACTATGTATGAAGTGTGGTTCTAGAAAGATGTACAATTGCTTATACTGCCAACAGTTACCATAAATCAGGAAAGATGATCCTAAAATAAGCCTTTCATAATAGCTGATTGAAAGCTTGGCTTTAATTACTTTAAAAAAATTAATAGTGTTGCATTTGATTAGCATTTAACAGATGTCAGTATCCCATTGTCTTTCATCAAAGGCAAGATAGAAAGGAAATAGGTCAAAAGAATAGGAGAAAGCATGAAAAGTAGTAACTGTAATTTTAGATGATTTTGTATTAGATTTTTATACATCTTCAAAGACAGTCAAGGAACTCAGCTGGTCCAGCGTCATTCCTCAGAGGTACACACTAGCCTGTTTATCAAGTAGCATGCTACCCCTGGCTGTCCCGTTGACTGTGACTCAGAGTGACAATATGGAACAGAGCAGAAATGCCCCTCAATATTTCCAAAGCTGTAATATTTACCAGCTTAACAGGTGGGTGGTAGGGAGCTCTCCTCGCCTAGAAGGTAAGAAGTTGTGCTGCCAACACAAAGGCAGGATGGGAGAAAGATGGTCATCCTTCTTCCATGTGACTTACAGCCTCTAAAAAGCCACTGCAGAGTCAGTCAGTCCTTCTTCATGGCAATGAGAATGGCATGGAGACTTGACTGCCATGTCTTTCCCGGAGAGAGGCATGCAGGAACATTTGAATTACCAGCCTATTGGTAACCAAGTGCTTTAACTGCCTGCCACCAGGGCTCCCCGTCTGTAATCTCTGCCAAATGACTTAAACTGGGAGTCTTACTGAACATTGAGAAACACTAAAGAAGTCATGTTAATCTTCATATTTTTTTAGTCAAGGGAGTTTGCATGCATTTAGAAGAATCTAGGAAAGGCAATATCTGATTATCTTGGCATGCATTTGATATACACTATAGGATGCATCACAGATAAACCAGCTTACAGAAGAGGAAGTTGCCAAGTATTTAGGCATTTATTTACAAAATGACAGTGACAGAAGGAAACATGACACGAGGCTGAATTTAGATTCTTCAAGCAAAAGTAAACACATTTGATGTTAACACAGGTTACTGAGCTTAAGTTTTTTGAAAGCATTTCCTTGCTCATGGGGCGTGTTTTCAGACAAATCTTCTGTGTGCTTTGTAGGGTGCTGTGATCACACCGACCATGGACCATCCCATGTCAATGCAGCCGGCCAACATGATGGGTCCCCTGACACAGCAGATGAACCACCTTTCATTGGGTACAACGGGAACGGTGAGTGGAGGAGTTTTGCTTTCTTTTGGGTTGGTTTTATTTTTTTTGGGGGGGGGAGGGTGCTTTCTTTCTTTTTTTATTGAGAATACTTTTTTGTTTGTGTTCTGTTGTTGTTGTTTTACCAACCTTTATTGTTGAAACTTGCTCTGTCCCTTTCAGCCTTTGACTAACACACATTCCAGGTTCCTATAAGAATATATTGCATTCTGCATGTGTGTTTAACTTTAGGGCACATTTACCCACCCTGGCAAGGCAGAGGCATCTGCTGGGTTGCATTTAAATCTCCTGTACACCTTGTTCCTTTGACACAAGGCACTAGAAGACTCTGTGCTTTGGAGAAAGTGCCTTTATTATGTGCATGTGCAAATCTTGACCCTGTGACTTAATGCACTTGAACCTGGCTTGCTATTCCCAGCTGCTCACAACTTCAATTAATATATGACTCCTATTTTATGCACAAGGAAAAGATCAGCCTTGACTGTGATGGATGGACAGAAGTTTTTATTCACACTCAGTATTTAAATCAATTTAAAAAAATTCAGAACCTAAGGTATTCAAATTCTGTTACTTTTCCTTTGGATAGGTGTGCATAGATGATGTAAAAAAGAAAGAAGGGACACTAATGTGTTTAATCTTCCCTTATCATTGGGCTAGTTTTGACTAATCATATTTCTCTAGAGGGAGCAAAATTATGTTGAAATATCCTATTGCAGTCTTGATTTTATATCAAGAAGGCACTCGAAGCCATAAGCAAATCACTTCGGTTTTAAAAAATTAAAACAATATTTATTCAAAAAGTATACTTCAAATGCTTAAGAGGACAAATGCCTAAGAAAACCCAGAATATTAAAAATTTCTCACACGTTAAAGTATTAGAAGGAACTTCTCCTGTAAGCACCAGTCACAATTCAAATTTTTTCCCCTCATCTAAGTGCAGATAATCTTGTCAGTCATAAAGCTATAGAGAGATGAAAAGTGTCTTTTCTTCTGATTGTAGAAGCTTAAAATTAGAAAGGAGCCTGAATCAGGAGTTAGAATTCTGAATTACTGTTCTAATCCATCCTTGGAAAAAGAGTATCATTGGGCTTAATTTCCCCGTCTCTCTCCTTGTGGTAATGCAATTCTATGTGAAGGCACCTTGGCATATGTGTTTCTATATTGTTAAGTCTGTAGATATTATAGCTACTCCCTCTGGGTCTGAAGTTGCTCTTCAGAATTATCCTGACATCATCTCCATAAATCTTCACTGTGGGGTATTCGGAATTTCACCTCATAGCAGTGCCTTACTTACCACCTACATACATATGGATGTATAGGTTTTGGAGGATATGAATTTGTTAATATACCCACTCGTATCTCCCTTGCTGTTGTGTTGTTAAGTGCCGTCAAGCTACAGACGCCTCATAACGACCCTATGAACGAAAGACCTGAACACGTGTATAACTTTAATCATATCTCCCTAATCTGTTCTAAATAAGGACAAGAGTCCATAAACCTAATGAAAATTATCACATTGTCTCAATAAAGGAATTTATGAACAGAAGTGAAGTTCTTTTGTCTATGGCTTTAATTGCTGAACCTACAAAAAACAACTGATTATAAGTTAGCTGCCCCCAAACTTAACGTAGAACAATTTCTTTCTTAAACGTCAACCTAGGCTTTCAAAGGTCATGTGTCAGACCAATTTAAATCTGTACCATAGTGTAGCTTATTTTCATCAGGAACCTAGAAGTTGAAACTTAGTCTATTTTTACAGCTTTTAGTCATGTGTATAAATGATTTTACAATTGTTTTGTGCTTACTAACAAAGCAGGTCCAGGCAGGAATGTTAGGAAACCTGAAGTTTCTCAGATTTGCACTCACTTCCGCCTCTTTAAAAGATCATAAATTCTGAAAAACTTAAGCAACACAATCTTACTGTATAAAGTACAACAAGCCTTGATTGTGAGAAAAGGTGTTCTTACAGTGCAACACAGAAAAAGGAATGTTATGTGAATCCGACTTCTGAATCAAAAAACACCACCCAGATAAGCTGATAAAGTTCAAGTTAGGAAATTCAGAAGAAAAAAAAAAAGAGAGTTGTATTAACTAAGGATATAACTTAAACTCTTAGGCAACTGAAGACTGTGTGAGAGACCAAGAATAATGCTATAATGACAATAGTGACTGATTCATTAACCCATATTATTGTTGTCTGCTTGAACATTCTCAACACAATTAGACAAGATTTGATTTTTAGCAAGCTGGTAAGAGGCAAATAATTCCATAATAAAACATACCCACGCCCTTTTTTAGAGGGTAAAAGTTTGAAGCACATAGCCTTCTTTTAATACCACATCTCTAATTTGTTATTATTAATCTCCCACTTCACACAGGTAATAAATAATGCTAAGATACATTATTAGCTCTGAGTGGCATGCTACTTTGCAAGGGTTTAAAATTTAATAAGGTTCTGAGGAACAGAGCAAGAACAGTATTAACGGTGTTGATTCATTCAACAAACTATCATTGAGTGTCTTAGGTCCAGAGTACTGTGCACGGTGTTCTGTGTTTTTCCATTAAGCCATTACTCTTGTCTGGGATATGCCATCATAGATTCATTTACCTGAATTTTTGATGGGCATGTGAAGTAGTTATTACGCAATTGAAATTGTTTGTTTATTTATTTGAATAATAATGTTTCCACCTTATTGCATCTTTCCAAACTACTGTAGTCATTGTTGGGAAAGCAGCATGGGATCATGGATGAGTGGTGGGCTCTGAAATTCTGCTCCAATTCCAAGCCTGACTCTGCCCCTTATTATCTGTGCATGATTAAGCTGATGACTTCAGCTTTCCAAACTTTAATTTCCTCTTTTACACAGTGGGGGAAATAATATTTTCATCCCAAGGGTGTTGGGAGTGTTGAATGATACCTGTGTAATAGCCCGAAACTCTACCATGTATTGTCGCCAACAGATGCTTGTCCAATGAGCAATCCTTACTCCATTACCTTTGAACTGGTAGGATTCTTGTCCAGTTTGCCACATGGGGTGAAGCCCCCTCTCAGATCCACAGCACAACTCACTGGCTTATTATGCTTCATTTGACCCACTTATTTCCCTAAAACCTCTACTTCTTTTGCCCCTAATATACCATTTATTTCATCATTGCAAATCCAAACATATGTAGAGGCCAAACAGGTTAATATTAGTCAATAAAGTTGATTGATGTCAAGGGGGAAAAAAATAAATTCAAAAGCAAACTCTTGGAAATACAATCCCAAATTTCTTCTGTATTCACTTCACTGAGCTTTTGAAATACTCATACTATATAGATGATATGAGAGATTGTAATTCAGAAGTTTTAAAATACTGTACTAATGACTTCCCTGCCTAGGTTTTAGATGAACAGTGGGGAGAGATGGGGCCCTTGGGGCGCGTCCTCAGCGGACTTTCAGCCACTTATTGCCGTGTAAGCATAGAGACTCACAATGTCCATGTCTTCGAACTTGTCAACATGTAACACGAAGTTTCCTAAATTTAAATATTGAGTCCATTTTAAGCCTAGCACCCCAAGTTTGTGGTCCCTGCCCAAAGATTTTCTGGTTCTCTACCAACTGTCCCTTCTTCCTAACATCACAAGGTCCTTGTTTTTCTTTGCCTTAATCCCTCCGTACAAACTGACTCTCTACTACTTAACTTCCTTCTCATTCAGCATGATTCCACTAAGCAAACTCATTAACTTTCATGGCTATAATTCTCATCTTTTCCACTGATGATTCTTACATTTGAGTCCTCCCCACTACCTCATATTAGAATTATAGACTCATTTATCCAGCCTGCTGCTAAGTATCCCCGTGTAAACTTTCCTCAGATATTTCAGCCAATAGCACCAGAACTAATTCCATGATACTTCCTGAGCTTGTTCCCTATTGACCTTCTTCCCCTAAAATGTCCCTCTCCATATTTCATTGTGTGCTAATCATTTACTCAAGTTCCCCAACCAAAGACTCTCTCTTCTCTTTCCTGTTCCTTCAACACCATGTATCACTTTGTTCAAGTCCCAGCAATTCTGGCTTATAGGCATTTGACACTGTCACCTTTTTCTCTGTCTCTCTATGGCCTTTGCCCTGAAATGAGATCATTTATCATTTGGTCAATGGTGAGAATCTCTTAACTGGTCCCGCTATTTCCACTCTCAATTGCCTCCGTCACCATTCATGGTGTGGCCACAGCCAATCAATATAAAATTATCTGCCTGAACGTTTTTCTCTGACCTGAAATTTTTCAGAGGCTTTCAGATGTTTGAATTCACTGAAACTCTGCAGAGGGAAGTGCAAACAGTGACAAGGCAAGATTAAGATAAGAACTAGAACTCCGGGAACAGATGGGCTCCAGTGACAGAGCAGAGGAGGACGCCATGAAGGATCTGCAGTAGGCAGCGTGGAGGATTGATGAGAATTAGAACTACTTTAGAACCTTCCATTTTTTAAAGGGAAGATTTAGGCCTTAGACCATGTCCCACTTTGCTTTTTAAGAGCTCAAACTAAAAAAGTAAAACCTCTTTTCCATCTTCAGAGAAACACCTATTTTTATTCACATGTAACTTCATATGTTAAAATGAATGCTATGTAGTTTAACCTCTACAGTTTTCCATCTATTTTTAAGCTGGACAGAAGCTGAAGCCCTAAAATGGAATTACTTTTACAGAAGCGATATCATTGTTTTATTTCAGGGCTCAGTTGACTTTGAAGAACGTCTTAGCTCTTCTGCTTTTCTTTTTATCTTTTTTGGTATGTTTATTTGTCACCAGGATTCACTCAGTGGACCCAGCACCATGTTACTCATAATTTCTTATCATTTTATATTTATCTAAACCAGTGAATACTGGGGTTTTACTGCATCTTGAGAACCTTCAAATTGCACATCAGTCTTGTCTTAGAGGTTTCCTCTCATTTTGATATTTGTTCAGCTGGTGACCATGAGAAGCTTACAGTGCACCAGCATCTGGTGAAAGGAATGGAAACTTTTTCTTGTGCAGGATTCTATCTGCACTTTTGCACACAAACGTGTGTTCTCTTGTGGCATCATTGCGCTGCTATGACGTAGCAAGGCCACATTCAAAGATGACCTCTCAGTTCTACTCCATGTGTTCACCACATGGACAGTGTTTTTCTGTTCACCATATCCGTTCACTGTAATACAGTTCTCATGGTATCAGGTGGAACTCCTGAATTATTCATTTTGCTTAGAGGTTGCCTTTCTTCTTATTTTATAGACTCATTAAGACAGAAAATAATTTTCAAAAAGATGGCACAGCAGGTTAAATAGACTTATGATTCTGGAAGCAGTAAGTTAAGAAGTAATGAATATGTCTCCATTAAAGGATTTTTTAGGAAATTATTGACTCATTTTAAAAAGTCAAATACAAATTTCCTCCATTGTCCACAAGTATGGCATCACTGGGAAAGTTTTTGTAATGTTGTTGTGTGCCATTGAGTTGCTTGCGACTCATAGCAACCCTGTGTACAACAGCCCTGAACTCTGCCCTGTCCAGTGCCAATCGCACTGTCTCTGACACACCTCCCGATTACCCCAGTCACTGAATCAGTCCACCTCATAGAGGGCCTTCCCCTCCTGAGCCTGCCCTCCACCCTCCCAAGCATGATGTCCCTCTCCAAGGACCAGTCACTCCTTACAACATGTCCAAAGTATGTTAGACGGAGCCTCAGAATCCTTGCCTCCAAGGAGCAGCCCGATTTAACCCTCTCCAGGATAAATCTGTCTGTTTTCTTAGCAGTCCATGATACATTCAATACTCTTCTCCAAGCAAAAGAAATAAAACCAGAAAGCAGTTACCATTGTTTTTCATGGAAACAAATTCTGAGCAAATCCAGCCCCCCAAAAAACTACCAAATCATAAAAAATAACACATAAGTCCTGAAATATTAGTAACATACAATGTCCACAGACACAGTCCAAAGCCATGGCCTCTTGATGCTCACGTGCAAAGGGGAGCCCCTGGGTAAGAAGCCTGATGCCTCATCCTCTCTGTTGGTAGGCGAGCTGCCAATGTGAAGACTAGCTGCAAAGCAACAGGTTGTGTTGAATGTTAGTTTCACTTTTTTGCCTTTTCAGACTTTTAAGTTATTAAAAACAGGTACTAACATTGATGTTTCATAAGATCAAAATAAAACCCAGCTACAGAATATCAGAATAATAAAGAATAAAAAGGGAGTACATTTTAAAAATGTATTAGAGTATTATAAAATATAAACTATCTCATTGTAAAATGCACAAAAAGAAACTTTCAGAGTAATCTTATAAATGAGAAGTAAGGAAGTTTCAGCTCTTAATACGAGACTGGTATAAACTTTAAGCTATTGCTGTTTCAAAAACATGAACTCTGAGCACAAAATCTGTTTAACAAAATATAGAGTCCAATAGACACAGTGCCAAAGAACATGCCAGTGTATCTGAGGAAAGAACAAATCTGTGCCAAAGAACAAAAGGAAAAAAATAGTAATCTAATCAAAGGCATGTATCTTCCACTGCATGAGGAAAAGTTCTCAAACACAAGTACAGTGTTGACAGAGGTGTAGGAAATTGGGCATATCGTATCCTGATGATACGGTGACAATGGTCTAACCTTGTAGAAAAGTCACTTGGGTGGGAAAGTACTCAGACAAGTCCTTTCATTAATTCTGATTAACCAAAGTCATGGTGTAGAGAAGATAGTCTATGGAAACATTGTAAAATAGCAGAAAAGCTGCTACACCTTAAAATATGCCAAGCAGTATTTGTTATTATACATAATAAGAATGATTAAATAAACTCTAATCCACCCGTAATCCAGAATATATAATGCAGCATTAAATTATAAGTTTACATTAATTAGGAAATGGATTATGTATAAACCCGAATCAAGAAAGAGCATGATGTAATTTTGTCTTGGTGGAGTATGATATCAACCATGGAAAAAAAGATCTATAAGGATAATTCCATAGAGAAATACAAAGGTTATTTCTAGGTGAGCAATTAGAAGTAATTAGTGTTTTAATCATTAAACTCTCTCCATGTACTCAATAATGAACCTGATTAGGTTTTAGATCTTTAAAATATTATTAAAAGCATCATCTTTGAAAATCACAAAGTATCATCTAAACATTAAAACTTCACTTTATGGAGTATTGGTTTAGACTAATGAGGTGTGATTGCAGTTTTTTTTAAAGGTTACTAGGAATTACTACCACTTTTAAGAAAACTATTGGCAACTCTTAAAAATTCTTTCACTTCTTCTAGAAACCTGGGATTATTAACAAGTCATTCTTTCACACATGCACTGTGAGATATAAAATAATTTGTCTTTCACTTGTTTGCTTTTGAATATTTTGATTAGTGTTTGCTTTTGTTGATCAAAGAGTCTTACACTGTTCAAGCCCTAATCTGTCTTCTCCTTATCAGTTCCTCTCAAGAGACAGAATGCCATTGTCTTTCTGTGAGGAGATGAAACTGAGAAATTTGTGATAGTCTGAAAGCTATCAAATGGGTAGAAAAATTAAGTCCAAGTTTTTAGGTTTTAAAATGGAATAAAGATCCTGTGAACGGAGTAATAAGAGACACAGAAGAGCAGCTACTTGGCCACTTGTTGGCAATCTATTTGCAGGTGAACAGTATACCTGGTCCTCTTTCCACAGCCTCAAGGACATTTGGGGAGAAGACAATGGTTATTTCCTGAAAAGACTATTCTCTATGCTGCCTCACTTCCAACTAATAACGCATTCCTTGGCCTTGTGTCAAGAGTACCCATTTTCTACTTACTGAGTTCAGTGTGGGGCCCAGTGAGTAGTAAGGAAATCTGAACTTTAGAGTATTTCAGCCTCATTAGAGTATGAGAATTTACTGATTTTCCATTAAAAATTTTAGTTCCTTCCTTTCCCTCCATAACCCTGTTTCCAGTTGTATTCTGGGCACCCACCAGATGAGGCTGCCTGATAGAGTTCCTTCGTCAGCCAGAGAAGGTGGAAAATATCACAATGTTTCACCAGAGGTGGACCCAACATAATGGCCACCTGAGGAAGATGACAATGTGCTAGAATAGACCGTACTGGCCTCGCCGGTCACCCTGGTCCTAAAAACATGTACCCTCATTGCAATAACTGGAGCCTTGACATCAGCCCTAAGCCAGGGACTCTCGAGCTTCAGCTGAAGGCAGAGGGGTTAGGCTCCCACGTGACAGAGTTGGCCCTTTGCAGAGCTAAGATACTATTTTATTTTCTTTTGTACTTCATTGCATTCTTTTTCATGCTCTTTTCATTCAAAGATTCAGTCCCAAGACAGGATTATGATACTCCACCAGCTGTTGTGTCAGGTAGGAAAATTCTAATTCCTTTAAGACTTGATTGGAGGGGAAAGAAAAATGGAGGGTGCCTGGTTTCCTCGCAAACTCTTTAAAGCAGTGATTCTCAAGGGGTTGTTGCATGCAATTTGAAATTCTGTTTGGGTGATAGTATGAGGGATATGAGGGGTGTATGTTTTATCCCAAAGGTGTATTTAATATTGCAATCCAGTTACATATCTGGAAAGTCAATATGCCGTACTTGAATTAAAAGTAAAAGCTGAGACTGAAATGACTGTTTTGTCTAGGACATTCAAAAGATAGGGTCTGTGTTTCAGTCATATAAAAAAATAGAAAGTATCATCAGAATTTCTAAAATTGGAAGAAAGAAATGTATGTTTGTCAAAAGAAGGCACAGAAATAAAAAGAGCTTGAGAAGCACTGCTTTAGAGACGAGAATTTTCTGAAATCAGAAAAATCATCTCATTTTGCTTACTCAGCCTATAGCATAGTGTCTGACACATAGTAGGTGCTCAATATAATTGTTGAATGAATCAAAACTTCAAATTGGTTCTAAAAATTTTATTAGTAAAAGTAAACTGCTGATATTCCACTTAATAATAAAAAAAGTCGATTTGAAAATATTTTAGTATCTTCAGGATTTTCATTAACAATGTTTAATCTTGGTCATAAAATCTGGTGTTGCAGGTTCTAATTAAGTATATGTGTGTGTGTGCGCACACATATATATTTGAAAAGATGTGTTTATATTTTGAATTGCACAGATTTTCTTTTACTTTCATATTTAATCTTTGGTTTTATGCAAAGTGGAAAAGGAATAAAATATGTGTAATGCTTTTGTGCATCTCAACAAAATAAAGAAAATGAAATTCTTGGATTCTTTAATGGTCAGATGATATAGGCATGTGGTCCAAACCAAGAAGGACATTAGAGAAATGGAGTAAGACTTCAAGAGGATAAGTAGATGACAGAGGCAGTGTGAGGGGTGACACTGACGAGTGGACTGTGGTTTTCAACTTATTTCTTCTTGGTTCTCTCTAACTGGGGTATTCACTGGGTCTGCTTTTTTTAGGAGAAGGGTTGTTTCGTTTTTTCATGATGGCTGATAAGGATTGCTGCTTTCTTGACAGTATAGGAATCTTTTCTTAGTAGATATTAGCCTGTTATAACTACGAAATTACCCAGGGTACAGCAATGTTTTGGGAAGCACCTATATATTTATGCTCTCTTCTTGGCCAGAAGCCTGCAAGGCCAAGGGCCTGACAGCAATTTTTCCTCCAATGTACCTGAATGACCAAGGAGGGAGCCTGTTGTTCCCTTCTGGAAGTGGCTTCTCGCCTCTGTTGAGGTGCCCAGGACCTCCCTGATGCTTGAGTTAAGGGGTCCCACATGGCCAAGCTAGATGGCACTTTCCCTCCCAAAGTAATGAATGACCAAGAAAGAGCCTGTTGGTCCCTTCTGGAAATGGCTTCTCACCTCCTTCAAGGTGCCCGGGACCTCGCTGTTGCTTGAGTTAAGGGGTCCCATGTGGTCAATCTAGACAGCAATTTTCTGCCCAAATAACTGTGGGAACAGCCCTGGCAGCGTAGTCCCACTTCCTGCAGTGCACAGTCCTAGACTGTGGTTTTTGTGTCCAGAACATCTTCTAGTTGGCTACTCTGTTTTCTGACCCGAGATCCAAAGGATTGTCCTTTTCTTATGTCTTGTGGACTGGCTTAGTTATGCTAATATATAAGCATTCATCATAAACTTCAATTAAGATGTACCCATCAAGAGGCAATGAATTAACTTTCTGCTGTCAAATTATCTTTGTTGGATATCTCTAGAAATACTCATTAATTAGATTATCACTTACATTTTACCTCTCCTATCTTGGTATGACTGTTTCATTAAGAACGAGACTCTTTGGAAGCAAACTTTGTGTGATGTATGCAGCATCTACTTTCTATAGCATATTAGGTATCCATTCTGGATAATTCCCCTACATTTATAATAATGAAAAGCATTTTCTTTATTCTATGTTTACCCATTTAACTTTGAAGAACACTTCAAAAAGCAATAAGACGCAAAAGCACTTACTGTATTTCAGTCATGCATCAAACTATACACAGATAAGCTGAGGAAGAACTCAAACCAAACTAAGTCACTGCCTTTGGGTTGATTACAACTCATAGTGACCTTAGCTGGAGTGGAACTGCCCCAGTGGGTTTTCAAGTTTACAGTCTTTATGGAAGCAGATCACCATTTCCCTCCCCTGTGAAGCAGGTGAGAGGTTCAAACCACCAACTCTTTGGTTACTAGATGAGCACCTAAAACCACTTTGCCCCCAGGACTCCTAGGAGGCAGAATCTCTGACCATAGACCTAGATGTGGGGATTTTCACCCACTTTGTTAGGTAAGAGTCTCTGAAAATTCTTTATTCAACAAGCAGCTTGAGGAAAGTAGATTTTAAACAAACTTATTCTGGCACGTTTATGTATACGTGAGGAAGGAGAAGTAATTGCAGGAAATTTGGAGTGTACAATGTGATGATTACTATGCAAAGTGCTGGGGATGTGACTTTTCTCCAAGAGCTTAGATTCTAACTGGAAAGTTAGATATAAACAAGTTACTATAAAACACTGTCTGTTTATAATAAAAATAAATATGATATATGAGTGAGCGGCATCTACTTCCAAAATGGCTTGCCTCCGGAAACTCTATGTGCGAACAGTGCTCAGGCTGTTCGTTCATAGGGTCGCTATGAGTCATCTACGACTCAGCGGCATCAAACAACAACAACGACAACAACATATAAGTGTGTCATCTTCAGTGAGATACCTAAGTTCAGAATATATGTGTCTCTTACTAGTTGTAAAACCTTGGAAAAATTACCTATCTTTCCTATAGTTTGGCTTACTTATATGAGGTAATAATAACAATATCCTAAGTTTGTTAGACGCTTAAAGGGAATTAAGATAAGTTTTCTTAGAGGAGACTTTGGCATAAAATAAGGACTCAAATGCTACCAGCCATAACTCTATTAATTGTTCTTATTCCTAGGGCCTATAGTGATGCACAGATAAAATCATTTAACATTGTAGGGAGGTCAAAGAAAAAGTTCCAATGGGAAATGTCTAAACAGAGATGTGAATATATATAGGAATGAACTAGTTACCACAAAACAATTCTGACTCGTACATAGGGTTGCTGTGAGTCGCAGGCAACTCGACAGCATGTAAAAACAACAGCAGTCCTATAGACAGAATAGCACCGCCCCACAGAGTTTTCAAAGCTGAAATCTTTAAGGAAGCAGATAACTACATCTTCCTCCCGTGGACCAGCTGAGGGGTTTGAATGACAGACCTTTTAGAACTAGCCAAGTACGAAGTAATTTGGAGGAAGAGAGTTTCAGACCAAGAAGACAACATATTGTTGTTCTTGTGTGCCACTGAGTCAGAATCTACTCAAAGCTGACCCTCCATTGTGTTTTCAGAGGCAGTTAATCTGGTGAGAGGAGATTGTCTATCTTTCTCCCAAACAACAGCTGGTACAAAAGCATAAACTTTCATTAGTATGGAATGGCAACTTCACAGAACTGCAGGTGGTTTAATACAAAAGCAGCCACGTCTAAAGAGAGGGGAGGAGGACCACTCTGATCATGGTCACAACAGAAGCACCTGAACAGAGTGGGAGAAAAAAAATTAGAACTAAATGCAGAGTCGCCAAGAAGACAAGACTTTCTCGTCTAATAGAGACTGGTCCTTTGGCACTCTTCAAACTTGGAAACGAATCTACCCTCAATGATCACCTTCCACACAAATAATAGACAAGCCCATAAAGTGAGCAGTAACACCCACTAATAATCTGTCATGCACTATCACAAAAGGCAGAATTTTCCAAAAAGCAAAATTCAAAAGGCAAGAAGGGACAGGAAATGGTCAACTGGAAACTGAAATCCGTATTTTGTTGAAGGAATTGCAACTAACGTAATCAAATGAATATGCATATGAGTTATTGAATGGGAAACTAATTTTCTCTGTAAACTTTCACCAAACCCACAATAAATTATTCAGGAGGGGGTAAAAAAAAGAGGAAAGTGAAGGGATGGATTAGAAAAGTCTGTCGAAATAAGCTTGAGGAATATCATTAGATACGGAGGGACCAGTCCTCAGAGAAGGACATCATACTTGAAAGGGCAGAGAAACAGCACAAGAGAGGAAGACCCTGGATGAGATGGATTGATTCAGTGCCTGGAATATTGGGGGTAGGTATGTTGGAGACAATGAAATTGGCTCAAGATAGAGCAGGGTTCAGAGCTATTGTACAAAGGGTCACTGTGAATCACAAGAGACTCGACAACATATAATAACAACATGGTACCTTGACCTCTATCCCTATGGAAATAAAAATACATTCAAATGTTTTACACTGAAGAGCAAGATAATCACCCTGGTTATATAGTGTGAGTGTGTTGAAGGGAAGCTGAACTAGAAAAAAAGAAGAAAAGGGCTGAATTGAAGAACTGAATCAAGATTTGGAATGTTCTTATATTGTAGCAGTTAGATTTGCTACAGGAGAGGGGAGAAGGTGACATTTGTGAAGCATTGAGGTGACAGCACACACAGGATAGACTCTCTAAATCAAAGTCCAAATCTAATAAGAGAGAACAGTCCAAAGACTCCTCAAGTTCATGGCAACTCATTGGGCCAAGGTACCATTTTTTTCTTAGAGTCTAAACTTGAAATAGCTCCTCTGGCTTGGAGGTAAAGGCTGTGCTGCAATTCCCAGAGCACGCAGTTCAAATCTGCTAGCAGCTCTGTGGGAGAGGGATGAGGCGTCTTCTCCTGTGAGTTAACCACCTCTGAAAACCCACTGGAGGGTCAGCTGTGGGTCACTGTGGACTCAAAGGTGCACAACAACCATGAACCAGGATAAGATCCTGCTTGGCAGGTAAGAGGCCAAATTCAGTATTGTGTATGTTCAGTTTGAGATGCTTCAGACACACCCCAAGAGCCTTGGTGTCACAGTGGTGAAAGTTCTGGGCTGCCAACTGAGAGAGCTGGCAGCTCAAACTCACCCGCAGCTCAGGAGGAGTAAATGTGGCTGGTGCTCTGTTCCCAGATAGATTCACAGCCGTGCGAATCCTGTGGCCCATTCCATCCTGTCCTCCAGGCTAACTAGGACTGAACCTCAATGACAGCTTTTCCTTTAAATTACTTATTTTTATGAAATATCTAAGGGATGTCCAAAGATTTCTTATTTTTTTTTTTTAATGTTGTATCCGGAACTCAGATGACAGTTTTCAGCTGGAAGTGAATTTTGGCATCATTAATGTGAAATCTGATCATGCCACCCAAAGAATGTGCTTTAAGTGAAAAGAAAGAAGCATAATCCTGAAAATCAAAATCGCGAGAGGAGATTAAAACATAGATTTAAAAGAACAACTAAAGACAGAGAATGGAGCTCTGGTAATTTAGTGTCTAGACGGTGGAACAGCTAATGCAAAGGTGTTCACTTCCCTGGCTGTTCAAATCTACCTGCAGTTCTGTGAGAGCAAGATGAACAGTTTCAAGCGTCTGAAAACCCGCTGGAGGCTCTGGTATAAGTCTGTCCCAACTCACCAGCAAAGAGTTTAAAGAGGGAAAATCAAGAGCCTCAAGTTTCAAAGAAGCCAAAGAGATCATTTCAAAAGGGGAGTCTGTGCAGTGAGGTGCATCATGGGAGGAAGGGGGAACCGGTTAGGTTCCATTACATCGGGTTTAGTCAATTTGATGGGATAATTTAAGTCAGAAGGACAAACAGTTGATGTCCTGTCATGTAAGGGAGTGGCCATGTCAAGTGTAGAAAGTCAACCATATGACTTTGGAAAGAAGAAGAGAACAAAAAATAAATGGGAATGGAGCAGATTGATTTTATTTTTTTAAAAGACTGGAAACAGTTGATCATGATGGGGTGGGAGAGAAGCCCTGAGAGACTTCTGAAGGTTGAAAATACAGTTTATGAAAGAGATGCCAGAAAGTGTAAGGTCCTTGAGGAAGCCAGACGTCTTTTACAGTGATGAGAAGGACAGGAAGAGATCATATGTGCACAAAGAATGCAATGGCATTAAGTGAAATGATTTTCTACCTGAAAATTACTATCTATTTATTTATTGTGAAATATTAAAGAATATCTTCTGAGAGTAAACAAGAGATGCCTCAGTAACAAACTTAAGAAGAATGAAGATTGGCAAAAAGTTCAAGAAGTAGAACTCGGGATCTATTTGAAACTTAGACTACAGATCTTTAGCAATAACAGTTGGTGAGTGCATTTAGTTTTCCACAGTGCTATTCACACTCTGAGAAGGTAGACAGGTGGATTAACCCTGGATTAAAATGGTAAAGAATAGAGTGAAAGAAGATTCATTTGCATTGATGGAATCGACAAGGGTGTGAATGAGTGAATGACCATGGTTTCCACAAATAGGAAAAGAGAAAGCATCAATTGACAGTGGCAATGAGGAAACGATTACGGAATCCAGTCTAGAGGTTTCAGTGAGATGTGCCAATACAGTGGTAAGAAGTGGAATGAATACTTAGGTTTCAGATTTTGAATGATGAACTATTTCATGCTAAAGGCCGCGTCATGGGAGCATGTGACCAAAATGAACTTGGTGTGAAGGTGACAAGAGCTTATGAAAATGAAGCATCAGAAACATAAGAAGCTGCAATTAAGTGGGGATATTTTTGCATAATTGGGCTTTGTTTTGATTTTATTTGATTTGGGTTTTTTCCATTACAAAGTTAGGAATGGAACGTGTCATCGTGTCATCGGAGGGAAAAAAAATAACCTCAACATTAGGAGGTGACTGAGGAAAAGAGAAATGTATTTCTACTGAAAAAATACTGTAATTCTTGTCTTCCAACAATTTTTATGCATGGTGTTCTTTCTGGAACACAGGAACTATATCTCTGGTTGACGGCTGGAAAGTGTCTCAAATCAGTTTTCTCTGAAATGTTTCATGTATCATCACAGATACTTAAAATGATGACTTCAGGGAAGAAAACACCCAAGCTCTCTTTTCTCCTTAGTCATTGTGTGTTTACTTTAATATAAACTTGAACAATTTATATAATAAGTTGTTCTCCAAATGCATACAAAGGATGGGCAGTTTACTTCCATGTGTTTGGTCTGACTGGTTGGTTCCGACTTGATAGTACATAACAATACAACTAATGGAAATAGTTAAAATTAAACAATGAATACACTTTATAAAAAAAAAACAACAGCTAATCATTCATTGTTGACTTGATTATACAAGCTTAGACAAAAATATAAAGTTACTAAGGATTTAGTTCCTGGAATTAGGTGAACTGGCTTCCAATCCTTTCTCACTGGACAACTGGGCCTCTTTGGACAGATTACGTGGCCTGTCTCGCTTCAGTTTCTACACTGGTTAGAGAAGTGTCTAGAGAGGAACCTCTCAATACAACGAGTATTGGCTATAGGGTCTGAGCAATGGGCTCAGGCGTATCAGAGGTGATGAGGATGGCACAGAACAGGGTTCAGATCTATTGTTCACAAGGTCACTATGAGCTGTACTTGACAGAACTTCAAGCAATCATCATTGGATGGATTATGTGAAATAGTGTCCTTAGAGCAGCTCCCTCATGACCAGCCTCAATAAATACCAACCATTTTGAGTAAAAATAAAATACTAGCAGTAATTCAGAAAAAGAGAACTCAACTGGTAAAATCTAGGGAGCTCTGGTGGCTTAGTGGCAAAGAATTGCCCTGCCAACTCAAAGGTAAACAGTTCGACTCCACCTGCTGTTCAATGGGACAAAGATTGACATTCTCTTCCCATGCAATTCACCGCCTCTGAAAACGTGTCAGAGGGTCAATGATGGGCTTTGTGTGACTTGACGATACTCAACAACCACAGTGGTGAAATCTGTAGGGATTTATGCTCCATATTAACCAAGGATCCGTTTCAATTTGAACAGGATTCAGTAAGAATTCAGAAAAAAATAAAGCTAAGGCAAGAGTCACGTTGTACAAAAGAAAGTATCCAAAAGTTTGGGGGCTACAGGAATTATCTGATTTACATCACTGAAAAACTCTCTCTCTGCCTGCGTCCCTGCAACACCTTGTTCAACTCATTGCCAGGACAGAAGATAAAAGCCTGGAAATGTTGGGGGGGAAAAGCCTGGAAATATGGGGGGGAAAAGAACCTGCACCCCCCCAAAAAAAAGCCTGGAAATGCCATAGAAATTTTTATATAGTAGAACTCTGTTCTCCTTTTAGTATTTCTTTTGCATCATAATTATAACTTCTTAAAGAACTTCCTATTTTAAAGCAATTTTAATAAAATATGTATGTGTAAATGAGGAGTAAAACACCATTTAGGAAAACACACATATGGTTGAAGTTTATGGGACATGCATTTGTAGTCACATTATAATCTCAGTTGCTTTGAGCTTAATTTCCTAGAACATCACCTTGAAATTAAGCAAAATAATACTGTTAACAGGTAACCATTCAAGCCCAGAATTCATACTATTTTTTTTTTCCTTAAGCTTAGACTCTGATTTTGAATCTGATCTTGGGTGGAGGAGGTTGGGAAATTAAAAACAAGAACAAATAAGTAAGCAGGGGAAATCCACAGGACTTCTGGAGCAGATAATTCCTTTTCTGCCATGTCCTTTCTGTACACTATATGAAATAAGGTGTAAATAAATACACGATGTGATGTCAGAGGAAGAGCACAAATAAATTACAATGATTCTCACTAGTTGTCTGTGACTCTTCTGTCCTTAACTGTTTGGTGTGTGGCTAGGGGAAAAAAGCTCTAAGAATGAAGTCCTTCAGAAGGTATTTGCCCATCATGGTTTCAGGGAAAATTCACTAAAAAAAGAGATTAGCTATGTTTTCATCTTAATTTTGCTAGTCAAGAATGTAAATTTGCATTGAAATAATTCAGCCTGAAATGTGTGAGCTTCAAGCAAAGATTTGGTCAAAGCTCACCTTCTTTGGTCAGAGCTCACCTCCTTCTTTCTTCTTGAGTGACAATCACTTTATAAACCAATCTCTTGTAGAGGAGAGTTTATTGTTGGCGTCGTTGTTGTTATGTGCCATCAAGTCGCTTGTGACTCATAACATCCCCATGTACAATAGCCCTGAAACCTGCTCTATCCTGTGCCAACTTTACTGACTCTGACAAACCTACTCTCATTACCCCAATAAACCCATCTCACCACTGGTCTTCCTCTCTTTCACTCTACCCTTCCAAGCTTGATGTCCCTCTCCAAGGACTGGTCCCTCCTTGCAACAGGAGAGAAAGGTTTAACCTACTTAAAAAAATAAAATCATCTTTCAAACTCTAGGCAACATTCGTTTTCATGGATACGATGAGCTAATTACAGATTATTTCCACTCTTAATTAAAAATTAGGTCCATTAATACCTCCAATTAGCAACAATTAGCCATTAAATTGTATTTACTATAAAAAGACCTGACACAATTATATGTACACACAGGTCACACATGGACAGAAATTTAATTTATTTCCTCAAATATTAGCCTGCACTTTGATTAAATGCCTAATTAGGGAGTTCTGGTGGCATAGAGGTAAGGGATTGTAGTGCCAGTGCAAAGGTATGCAGTTCAAATCCACCAGCTGCTTCACAGAAGAAAGATGGACAATCTCCTCCTGGGTGATTTTACTGCCTCTGAAAACCTGCTGGAGGGTCAGTTATGAGTCTGTTCCAGTTAGTTACAATGTAACATACACAATAACAGTCTTTGATTATAACATTGCATTTTTATATGTACTGATTGATTGATATTTTATTTCTCTTTAATACTTTCTAATTAGGAGAGTGTATCATTCCATTCATGTTGAGAAAGTGCTTTCAGTGCCACGGTGACCAGTGATAGGTGGCACAGAACATTCTGTGTAAGCCCTTACCCTCCACAAACTCTGAATCTAACAACAGAGCACAGGGTTATAGGGAACTGGCTCAGAGCCCAAATGGGGCCTTTGTCATAAGAGCTCCCTGCAGAGAAGACTTTAAATGAGACGCCTATTTGTGAGTGGACAATGAGGCTTACGGATGTTGAGTTACTATATTCCTGCTGATACATTTATTATTTTTATTTTTATTATTTATATTGTTCACTAAATGAGGAAAAATAAAATCTCAAAGGCCTTTCCTGCCTGATCACACTTTCTATTTTGCTTCCTTTAAACTGTATCCTAAAGGAAGCTCAGACATCTCTGTTAGTTAGCTCAGTTATCTTTTGAGGGATAGGACATTGTAGTGAGGTGAAAAACTCACATCTCCCATCTTCTGATCCAGGGATTAATAAAGCTTTTCTGTTAAGGATCAGATAGGAAATATGCTGTGTTTTGCGGGCAGTAGGGTCTGCATGAAGCAGCCCTGCGTGCAATGGCCAAGCACCTGGCCACTAACCGAAGGTCATCATTTAACCCACTCGCAGCTTTACGGCGAGCTCTAGTGACCAAAGTGGGGAAAGAGTTACACTGACAACCCAAAGGAACCTGGGTTCAAACCCACCAGCTGCGCCGAGGGAGAAGGATGAACAGTCTCCTCCAGTGTGATTGGCAGACCCTGGAAACCCACCGGAGGGTCAGCCGTAAGTCAGCTCTGACACAGTGGCAATGAGGTGAGCAGTTGAGTAGGAGGCAGTGGTGCTTCCGTAAAGATTACAGTCACAGGGACCCGGGGGAAGCTCACCTCTGCCGCTTAGGGCGGTGATGATTCAGGATCAACCTCTGGCACGGCCAGTCCCGGAGATCCCTGCCACAGTCCCTCAGCTCGGCCTGACAGTGCTAGAACAGGCCCACAATATGTAAACAAATGTGTCTGGCTGTTTTCCAGTAAAATTTTATTTACAAAAGCCCGGTATCACAAAACATGTGTTTACAAAAGTTATTTACAGGCAGCGAGTTGAATTTGGCCTGTGGGCTGTGATGTTTCTGTTCTAATTAATTTATTTTCATAAATATTCCAAATTAAATTCTGTCACTGGCATCCATTATAATAAACACAAAGTGTTTTTCCTTTAAAATGTGCCTTTTCATGCTTTTTCCTTTATGAAAGACGGATGGCACGCGGGAATGGCAGCGGTAGGAGTATTGGAGATGGAGCTTGAGAGGTACATTCTTGTGCTTCACCAGGACGCATGGCAATCCTGAAATATTCGAACACTTAGAGTGCATTTTTCTTTCATATTCTCATCATCTATGTTTCCTCTGGGGATTATTTGTGAGTATGAACAATGAGGGATCATCAACCAGGAGAAATCAGTGTACACTCAGCTTGCTGTTTCCTCATCAGCCTTTACAGTCTCGTACCTTCGACATGTAAGGAAAGGTATGAAATACAGAGGATTTGTAGTGAATGTGGATCTTATCTCTTTCCTCACAGGACCTATCTTGTTTTGTTGTTTCTGCTACCACGTTACCTCACTTTCGATTGTCGGCACAGTTAGGTTTTCTGGTAATTTCTGGTTCACACTTACCCTCTCTTATAGAAGACAACTACCCCGCAGGGTTTTCATGGCTGCTGCTGTCCTTGTGGGCAAAGAGAGGGTTTGATAGGCTCAAACTTCTCGCTAAGCATTTAACCATTGTGCCACCAGTACTCTTTCTGTCACTATTCGCTCTGTTATCGTCTTTGAGGTTCATACTCTGCTTTGCACTCTGACCTGAACGAAGTTGTACTCATGTGGTGTGAAAACCAAACAATGTTCAGGGCAGGCCTGGGATGGCTGGAGCAATGATGAGCCTTCTGATATCAGGTCAAACACCTTGGGGGGGGGTACAAATAAGCCCAGATACCTTTACCTAAGCATAAAATAGAAGTTCAAGTTCTGTTCTCCCTACCCAACTCTGCCCCCCTCCCCATTTGTTCTTTTCTTTGAAAAGTAAAAGAAAAATTCTTTCATCCCTCTCCCCAAGTCCACTCTGCTATGCAACCTTCATTCTGGACTCCTGTCATGACAATAATAACCTAATCATATATCCTTTTTAAACACTTCTCTCCCTCCTCTGTTTCAATGTTGTATGCAAGAAAAGTGCAACAATGAATGAATGGAAATCCAAAGTCTCTGTCAACTTTGATTTTAATGAATAAAAAAAGTTTAAAAGGTTATATAAAATAGATAGTATTTTTAAATAGATTATCTATATAAATTATAAAGTTATAATTTTAAAAAGGAGTTCAAGTTCACCCTCGGATGACTCAGAAGAAAGGTCTGATCATCTGTTTAGGGACTAGAGCGGGAGGAGCCCTTGAAAACCTAAGAGGACCAGACTCTACTGACAGGAATGGGGTTGCCATGGCAGCAACTGGTTTCTAAGACAAGGTCAAAGTTGAATGCCTGCTGGCAATGCAGCCCACACACTTTTTAGGCAGAAAAACAGCATTCCCCAAATGCCAAGCTGTCTCTCTGTAGTAGCATCCTCCCGTGAGTGATCATAACAGGCTTCAGGGCCACCGCGGCCGGGTGGATTGTCATGTGCTGTTGACTTGACTACAGATCATAGTGATGCTCTGAGCTGTTATTCTGAACTCTGCTCTCTCAAGCCAACTTCACTGTCTCCAACACACCTGACCCCGTCACAGTGTCAGCCCACCTCAGCCAGGATTTCCTCTCCTGCAGTGACGTGCTGCGCTTCTGACCATGAGGTCCTTCTCCAAGGGCTGGTCCCTCTCGGTTACATGCCCAAAGTACGTGACATGAAGCTTCAAAGTCCTCACCTCTGAGCAGCAACCCGCCTACACCTTCTCCAGGGCAGACTTGTTTGTTCTCTTGGCAGTCCATGGTGTGTTCAATCCTCTTCTCCAGCACTACAACTCAAAGGCATTGATTCTTCTTCTTCAGTCATCCTTAGTCATTGCCCAGCTCTCAGATGCCTTAGAAGCAATTGAGAAGACTATGGTCTGACACACCTTAGTCTCTAGACGGACATGTTGTCATCAAGTGCCGTCGCATCATAGGCAACTACATAGAGACCCTATGAAGAAAAGACCTGAACGCTAGTCCAACTTTCATCCTTTCTCCAGGTTCATAGGATTTCCGGAGGCAAGCTATTTCAGAAGTGGATGCCACTCCTGCTTCCAAGCTTTTTGAATCAGGGAGCTCCGCCAAACACTGTCCACCAGGCGTTACCATTATCACATTTGACACATCAGTGTCACAGTGTTCAGCATCACAGCAACCATGAGTTCCCTCTGTACAGCAAATGGACACACAAGGGCTATATGACCTAGAAGAATGTTTGACCAAAAACAAAAAGAGGCATGAGGGCCACGAATTAAAGTCACCCACCTTTGGCTTGGTAGCATCACTTTCTGTCCACTAGGCCAAATGATCTCTCTCTATGCTGGTGTTGTTGTTAAGTGCTGTCTTGTAGCAATGTCCAATATCTGTCCCTTAGACCGTCAACTGCGAAAGAGAAGAACTTACAGAATAGACAGCACAAGAAGAGGTTCCTGTCAAGATAATAGTTTCTAAACGGGGCTAATTACCTGCACAGCATATAACTGCACATACGAAAGCACTTGGCTCCCTTAATTAAAGGCATAAAGTGAGCACTTGAGGGTCCTGCCAGAGAGTCCAGCCTTGAGCTATGATTCACCTCTTACCAGCGGCATCCTTGACACATCACCTAATCCTTTAGTGACAGTGCCTGAGAGACATATTCCTGTTTCTCTAGACTCTCTGTGAAATTAGCGGATGAGAAAGCAAAATATGTTCACCATACCACTGCCTGTCGGTCTAGAAAAGCTTTCTGAAAGATTTAATGTATTTTAAGCTCTTCTCTCTCTCTTAGAAGGGTGATATATGATACATAAATTTAAACCTTGTTACTCTCTTTTCTGAAGCACCCAGTGGAAGTAATTGTCTATTATTTTACCCAATGTCCTTTATAAAAAGAAGCAAATGATAAATTGCTTTTTAAGTTGAGTGCCTCGGCAAGTAAGCTCTCTCCAGATGGATGGGTCTACTTTTGTGTGAAATGCATAACTTAATCTATTTCCTTTTTGGCCTTGAGTATCAGGAGAGTTGGCATTCGATGCAATATATTCTAAAGGATCCTCGTAACATGTTCCTTTGTTGCTTTCAGCTGTTTCTTGATATGCTAATTTAAAAAAAATGTTGCTGGGCTTTGCGAGTGTTTTCAATTGCATTTTCTTTTTATGGTGCTTAATTTTGTAAATCCTTTGCAAATCTAACTTGGAAATGCAAAGACTCTAATTCCTATAGTACAAAGTAAATGAAGAAATGTTAATGGGCTAAGGAAAGCCCAAGTACCATAAAATCTCGGAAGAAAAAAAGGAATGCTGATTGTAATTGTGTATTGACTTTATCTACAAAATCACCAGCAGACACTCTTCTCACTTATTGCCGTGTATGAAGCTCCGGATGTGAAAAAACCCCTCAAACACATTGACACTGAGTTGGAATCAGCTCATAGCTGGTCCTCCAGTGGACTTTCTGAGGCTGTAAATCAGCCGGGGTGGGGGTTGGGAGGTGGAGAGTGGAAATTACCCATCATTCCCCTCTGCCTCTGTGGATTGAAAGGTACATCCTCGGGTTGGCAGCGCAACTACTGCCTTTGCCATTGGAGCTTCCTGAACAAGAAGGAGGCTACAACAGTACATCCTCGTGGGCCTTTTCAAGTAGGTATCAACGTGGGTCTCGGTCTCATGATTTAATAATTATTTGACAGCAGCAATTACTTCAATTGTTCAAAGCTTATTTTCCTCCCCTTAAAGATAGATAATAGTGTAATGGGAACTCTTTATGTGTACCCAGTAATATAAAGATTATTGAGATGACATTGATAATGGTTCTTAAAATGCCTAATTCAAATATTAAATACTTAATTTCTTTTCCTCATTCTTTTCTCTATCATGAACATGTTGTACAACTTTTTGAAGTATCATACGACCCTTAATTTACCATTACAGATGAACAGAAGCAAAGGGGTGTTATGAAACAGTGTCAAAATAATTATCCAAAAATATGAGAAATGTTACAGGTATATCTTCCCTGCTGGCTCAACTAACACAATATTAGCAAAACCGATAGAATAAATATAAAGGTTTTATAGCAACATAAAAATGATGTGTATAATATACAGCATGGAAGTAAGAAAACCAGAGGATCATTAGACTTTTAAATCCAAAACCATGTGCATAAAGATAAGCCATCTTTGGCTCCAAGAAGCACTCTGGCTGCACCTTTTCCAAGACATCTGTTCTTTTGGCAGTAATCTTCTCCAACATCACAACTCAAAGGCATCAATTCTTTTTCTGTCATCCTTACTCACTGTCCAGCTCACAAATGCACAGCAAGTGGTTGAAAAGACCATGCGCGGCCTGCCTCACTCATGCCCTCAACTTCCAACTGACATCATTGGTCTTTGGTATTTTGATTGCATATGTTTTAGTTAAGAGAGAGAGTGAGTGTGTGAGTGTGTGTGTGTGTGTGTGTGTGCTGTTGAACCAGATCTGACTGGTATAGGAGGAGAGATTGCCCCTCCTCCTTCTCCAGCGGAGCATCTGGTTGATTTGAACTGTGGGCCTTCAGGATTGTAGTGCAGCGTCTTGCCACTAGGCTACCAGAGGTCTTCAGTATTTTGAAGTGAGCCCATCTCTGTGATTCACATTGCTCGTCTAGTGCACCTTCTCCCTGGCTGTAGCAAGCCAGTCAATCAGAGATGGTAGTTGGTCCTTGGTAGTCTTTGACCTTTGACCTGCCAGAAAAAGGATCTCAGAATGCCAATGATTTTTACCACTGTTGCCTATTTTATTTGCTAAAATAACTGCTCAATTACAAGCAAAAGGCACATTTCCTGAATCTGGTGTCCTGTGTTTCATGAGCTTTGAGCCTCTTGGATAGATTGCTGAACTCAGAGCAGATACATAAATGAATTAAATTTATGCTCCATGGGGGCCTGGAAGTCTTCACTCTGAAATCAATGTGATTTTGTTAGCAAATGAAATACGTTGATTTCATGTAAATGGAAGGTACTTAGTTTAAAATCTTTTTAGCTTTTTGCTTTCCATTTTTAAGGCAACTTGATGTGAAATTATTAGAGTTTTGATGTACTATCAGGTCTGTTAGCTAATGGTCTTTCCATCAATATTTTATCAATGTTAAATTGCTATGAATGCACCTAAGTGCCTGCTGCATTCTGGGTAGTGAGGGTAAGAATCTAACCTAGCAAGAGTCAATCCACTGTCATTCAACATTATCAAAATGAGCAAGGCTAAGTGCTAGAAAAGTAGGAAAAATAAACAAGACCTTGGGTAGAAAATGGATTTTGATATCACTTTATTTTCATTTTGGTACATATGAATATTTTGTGACCTATGGTTTAAGAAAAAAATCTTTATCAGTGAGATAATTTGTCTTAATAAAATAAGTGAAAAGTTGTATCTATAAATAGCTTTATACATACACAAATATTTTTTAATTTTCAGAACTAGATACTTAAAGCACTATGTTGATCATTCTATGAGTTCTCTTCTAGTTTATTTTCATGTACACATTTTAGGATATGTGAATTTACAGTAATATTATGTGTAATTCCAATATCAGTTGTGTTATATCAATTCCGCCAACCACAAGGGCCTGGAAGCTTCCAATTAAAGAAATAGGCAAGAATTTAATTTATTCTAAGTACTGTATGCAAGGAATAGGTTATCTTTTTTGAAATGTGATCTCAATACAAATAATATTCAAAGGAGTAATCAGTTGTAGAGATGCTAACTGTCTAGGGGTTGGATAATAAATTCACAAAAAGTTGAACAATTCCTTTGGACTTGGAGCATGAATTCAGATTCTATGACACATAGAAATATGTGTCTCTTTTAACTACATTTTCAAAGCTATAATGTCAAAATGTGATAAATGTACGTAAGGAGAATTTTGGAGTTCTGGTGGCCTACTGGTAAGAAACTGTGCTGAAATTCAGAAGGCACAAGGTTCAAATCCACCAGCTGCTCCATGGGAGAAGGATGGACTGTCTCATCCCGTGCTATTAGCAGTCTCTGAATACCTGTGAAGGGTCAGCTATGGGTCAGTTATGTATGGCACATGACAATAATACCAACACCCAGGATTGTCATCACAATGATTACCAACATCAACATCTTTATTGTCATATTAAGATGAATAAAGTAATTTGCCTTGCAATTTTAGTGTATATTCAAAGACCGAGATACTAAAATCTTAGTAAATTATGCAGGTTGCAAAACAATGTTTTTAAAAAGTTTAGAAATTTAAATTTAAACACATATGATGATAATTCTATGCATCCCCTTTCGCCTTTATCTGTCACTTTAGACATGATCCTAAGAGAGTTATTCCTTGGGAAGTGATATCATGCTTGGAAAGATGGAGGGTTGGCATCAGAGAGGAAGATAGGCCCCCAGTGAGATGGATTGATACGGTGACTGCAGTAATGCACTCAATTGTATCAAAGATGATGAGGATGGCACAGGGTATGACCAGATTCTGGTCTGTTGTTCACAGAGACAGTATGAGTCGTATTCAAATTTATGGCACCTATCAATAACAACATAGAAGATGAGAATTAGTTAAGGAAATGAAGTTTTATTCTATATTGTATATTATTAGCAAATGACACACAATTCAATGATTATATATCTTAGTGGTGTGGCAGGCAGTTGCTTAAATCCCCAAAGGGCCCTTGGGCCTGTGGCCCTTGAGCCTGGTTCAAATTGTTTTTTTTGTCAAACATTCTTCTAGGTGGTGTAGCACTGGTCTGTGCATTGCTGTACTAAGGTAACTCATGGTTGCTGTGAAGCTGAACACTGTGACACTGATGTGCCAAATGTGATAATGGTTACCCACGGTGGACAGTGTTTGGTGGAGCTTCCCGATTAAAACAAGCTTGGAAGCAGGAGTGGCATCCATTTCTGAAATGGCTTGCCTCTGGAAACTCTATGAATGGTGCTTAGGTCTTTCATTCATAGGGTCACTATGAGTCATCTACTACTCGATGACACCTAACAACAACAAAAGGTTTTATCTAGCAAATAAGAAAAACAAAGTAGGGGAGTAGAGGTATCATTAGTCAATAAATAGTTTTCACTCACAGTAGTAGAAAAGAGAAATCTTTGCCTTTGGTTTGACAAAATGTCTTTTGTATTTTATCACATTCAAAGAGTGGCCTGCTGGAAAACATTGACAGTCTTTAAAAATTATTTACGGTTCATTGCCATTTTTTAATATCAATAATTGCCAGTTAAGAGCCATTTGGAAGATTTCCATAATAATTTTCTTAAGGACAATGATAAGATTTTCTGACAACAAGATAGCAGGATATTGAATAACCTTGGAAAAAGTGTCAATACAAATAAAATTAACTAAGCCAAAATGGTTTTACATTCATCATATATATTGAATGTATCCAGATGTTGTGGAGGATGTAAAGGTGAATTTACACAAAGCTACACAAACACTGTCTCCTAGAGGCTGGTATAGGTGCTTTACGTGGATTTTCACTTTTACGTCTTGTAATTTGCATGTGTATGAGAGGGCCTGAATCACTTGCAATTTTCTTCTCTATCAGCTCAATTGGTCTTGTTTGTGCTCTTTTTGTTCATTTGCTCCCCAGAGCAGATGTTTAGTTTCATCTTTCTTAAGTTTTAAGCACAAGACCCATCATCTTCTTTAAGAAATGGCTACCTTTTCCTTTTTTGAGAAACTGGATAACACATTTGATCCAATCTCCTTTCCTCAAATGTTCCCTCTTTACTTCAAATGCTTATTTATTTCTCTACCCTGTTGTTTTGTTTTTGTTTGTCTGTTTTTATTTATCATGTTATGACCCTCTTTTTAGCATTAGTATGGTCAGTGCTAACTCTTCCTTCTGTGTACTTGATGGCATCTGTCTTGCCTATTTTCAAGAGTCTTACACCATTAATGACTCACTATTTCTATAATAGATACCTTCTACAATACCTTCTACAATAGGTACTTCCACAATAGATACTTTCTACAATAGATACTTGCCTATTGGTATGTTTTCTTTGCCCCAAAATAGTTGTATCTTTCCTAAAGTTTCTCAGAGTGCTTGTCTCACGCGGTTTGGTTTTCTCCATTCTCTTTATCAGCAGAATCTTCTAGCATTCTCAGCTTTAGCTTTCCTGAGTGACCTGACACATTCATTACAAACCTTATGTTATCTTTATTTCTAAGTGAGAACAATGAGGTAAAAGAAAGAAAAATAAGATGACATTAGCATAACTTACTCCATCCAAGTTTGTTCCAAATCACGATGACCCATTACAACAGAGTGGAACCATCCCACAGGGATTACAATAATGTATTCTTTACAGAAGCAAATTACAACAACTGCTGCCTTTTTTGGTGTGGTTTGTTTTTGTTTTGGGTTTTTCTTTCTTTCTGTTGTTTTATTCTACTGGCTAGAATTTTTTTTAAATTGAGATTTTAATGAAAGTTTATAGAGAGAACTTGGATTTCCATCTATTCATTGTTGTACATTTTCCTCCCTATGCCCCCAACCCCAGTTCATTTATTTTCTTTGGGGAAAAAAAGGTTTAAAATTTGTAGCTCTAAGAGAGAGATGCAAATCAAAACAACTATGAGATATTATCTCACCCTAGTAAGAATAGCAAAATTCAACAGAGCAGCAAAAAATAAATGCTGGTGAGGGTGTGAGGGAACTGTAACCTTTATTCACTGTTGTTGGAAGTGTAAAGTGGTGCAACCACTATGGAAGGCCATATGGCACTTTCTCAAAAAGTTGGAAATAGAAATCACATCTGACCCAGCAATTCCACTACTGGGAATTTACCCTAAAGAAACTGCTGACTTTTTAAATTAGCATCTGAGTGCTTAATTGTTGAACCAATAGGGTTCCTTGACATGAGCATGGGTGATAATAAAACAAGTGCTATTTATTAAAATTTATCAAAGGTAGACAGTGATTAATTACCAAGTTCACTTGACCGTTAGTTGATAAAGTTAACCATCATCAGTAATCATCCAACTACCTCCTATACCCCTTATCAGCTATCACTACACTTGGTTACATCATTGGAAGTTCAAGTTTACCATTCATAATTGCAGTCTCGTAATCTTCTCTCCCTATCCAATTTATTTCACAGATTTCAGAGAGATGAAAGCAAAAAAAAAAAACAAACCATATATAATTTCTTAACATTTGAAAGTTATGTGTAGCTATGAGTTTGGTCTTGTTATGGTACTTGGCAGTGGCTTGAAGAATATCTGTTCTTTTTATAGGCTCACCATATGCTCAGCTATTCAGCTGAGACTTGAAGGGGATAAACCATCTCCTTTTATCCATTGACAGGTCATTTTTCTTCTAACCTTATACGTCAGAGACATTCTGGCTCATATTCTTGGCTCGTATGAGATCGAGTGTGTTCTTTTGAATTCTTCTTAGCGTCTTCAGTTTAAGGTTATCTTTTCAATGCCAAGTTCAGCTGATTATGAAAACATATGATCCAGTGTGTTACCAGAAACAAAGATATATTCCAAAAACACTTTCAAAGAAGTCTAACGATCTTAGAGCCACTCTCACACTTTTCAGAAGCTTGATTAGGAGAAATAATATTTCTTGGAGAAATGTTTAGACATTACACAATTTATCCATTCTTCGTAGTTATTCTATCTTTTATCCATCCCTAGACGTAGCTGGGAAAACTGTCTTCCCTGGAAGACTGCATCTCACTGACTTCCTGAAAAAGAGTTTTTCCCCAGGTATTCATTGGCACAATGCCATTCACCTTTATTTGAAGGACATTGTAATAAATGGCTTTCGGTAACTGGTTTTGCTTTAAATCTGTTATACATTAGCCTGTGCAGTGTCTGCTTCATCCAAACCCTTGAGGGAAATGTCTTTCCTCCATATTGAAAATAGTTCTCCTGCATATTTGGTTTGTTTTCTTACCTAATACAGCTGATTGGACAATCCGTTGCTCCCTAGCTCTGATAAGGTTTTAGTGGAATCTATTTTGTTAGCCTCCATATTGTTTTCATCTCACTTTTCGTCCTTTTGCTTTATATTTTACTTTATTCACTTAATGCTACATATTAATAATTAATGAATGAATAATTAGTGGTGGTTGTTAAGTGCCATCAAGTTGCAAGTGACTCAGAGTGACCCTATGAAGGAGAGTCCTCAGTGCCTGGGTGTCTTTCATCGTCTCTCCAGGTTCATAGGGTTCCCAGAGACAAACTATTACGGAAGTGGATGCCACTCTTGCTTCCAAGCTTGTTTTAATGGGGGAGCTCCACCAAACACTGTCCACCATGGGTGACCATTATCGCATTTGACACCTCAGCATCACAGTGTTCAGCCTCACAGCAACCACAAGTTACCGCTGTATGGCAAGTGGACACACCAGGGCTATACGACCTAGAGGAGTGTTGAGTGTTTGAACAAAAACAATGAAAGGCCCAAGGGCCGCGGATTAAAAGTCACCCACCTTTGGCTTGGTAGCATTGCTTTCTGTCCACTGAGCCGACAATTAGTGATACATACATAATATTTCCTACAACTCTGGAAGCTGCCTTACATTCATTTGTGGAATAAGGCTAATTTTAAATAAATCCAATTCTGTAATTAGAGATTTCTGATAAATGATTTTCTCACTGAAGAGTCACAACTCAAAGGTGACGAGAATTAAGGAGGACTCTTCAGCTCTGCTGCAACGTAATCCCAAACCATTCATGTGCTTTTCTTACCATCCTCCTGCAAAAGCATATACATTCACTTGTCACAAATATTGCAGGAACAGCATCATCGGCTTTCTCTCTTTATTGCGTTCTGTGCTGACCAGCCACCTGGAATTCCTTCCCTGATGCACACTGTCAGTCTCCACTAGGCAAGTTTTATCCATCTCTGCAGGTCTCCTGCTTCTGTGGCCCTCTGTGTTATTTACATGGCCAGATGTGATTTAGTCTTATTTTGAAAATTTTCGCAATCCTCTCTTAGCTCCTATCGTAGACCTACTATAATAGGCACATGTACAGCCTTTACCATCCATCACTTACCCCTACCTTTATATTTCTTGTATGTCCCTAGATGTTTATTGAAGTTGAAGAACTCTATTGTTTCCTTCATTCTTATGGTACCTTAAAAGCTAACATTTTTTGTTAGTCTTTAAATAAGGACTCATCCTTAGTAAAAGAGTTCAACATTAACACGTATTCCAAATGTGTAGAGGCAAAGCTACACTAATTCAAACTCTCAGTGTTGCCTTCTTTCTTAACTATTTAATGGCTCCTTTGTTTTAACATACCAGATTATCAGCATTCCAGCTTGAGATAGAATCATCCTTCTTACCCTCTGAATTTTTATTTTCTCTAATGAAAATGAAAAGCATGGTACTCAGTCCATTAGTGACATATTGATATATTAAAAACCTGTCAAAGACAGACAGCCTGCCAGTGGACATGGGTTAATTCCCCTAAATAGGATTACTTGATCACAATTCAGAGGCTATAAATCACATGAAAGGAGATTTCCCATCATTCTCCCTCTGAACAGCTCATGGATTTGAACCACTTGCCCTGGGGTTGGCAGCACAGCTCATGATCGACAAGACTACCAGACCTCCCTAGATTCAGACAGGAAGAAGAAAAAGGAATTCTAAGAAATTTGGAAAGGTAAATGTATGGCTAATGTCAGGAAGAATTTTTAATGAGTTGTTTGGTTTTGTGTTTTTTTTTTTAAAGGGGGATTCAGGACAAAAGTTATTAAGAAATTGGAGAAAGTAGGATACTGAGAAAGACTCTTAATACTTTTAAATATTGGTGAAGAACACATATTCTAGAATATGACTGTCCTTCAGCAATACTTCTCAAAGGCTTCGTTTTATAGTCTTCCCTAGATGGTAAATATTCATTTGTCTTACTAGCAAATAGTATAATTGATTTCCCTGAGTCAACTTGAGAATGTACCTTTATGTGTGTTTTATTAACATTTCCCTCACATGCTCACCACTGCAAACATACACCGGCCCCAATATTACATAGCATCTTTGCCTCAGTTCTTGTTAATTCTTCAATGGCTCATGTTATATCTTTCACATATTGGAAGACACACTTTAGAACTGCCTTCCCACCATCAGTGTGAATGATAATCAGGGTAAATAATGGCTTTTAGCTCTTTGCCATAAATAAAAAGCAAAATCATAGGATTTAATCCATAAGTGATACAGTGTCATATCATGAAAAGCAGCCAGCCAGTGGCCAAGTGTTGGTTCTCTTAAATAGAACTTTCAGCTATAGTCAAACAAGGCATTCTTTAATCTTAGCAGAAAAGGTTTTATTTTCTTTATCTCTTTATGTTGTTCATTTGAATTTATTCTTATAGCCCATACAGTATTTAGCTAATGTTTTCTAAATGACATTGACCATACTTACAAATTAATCATATTCATTGTGATATAATGTCAAGTGAACTTTGAAATCTTTCTTTTTGTTTGTCCCTATCTGTGTATTTTCTTCTTCTTTTTTTTTTTTTTTTATGAAACAGCACAGAAATGTAACATAAGTTTCCATTTTGGGGTGTTACTATTATTACCATTCTCATCATCACCCATGCAGATAAAACTTCTCTTGTATTTCCCTTTCTCTAGGAAATTGTGTTCAGTTGATGCTCTTCAATGTGACTAGTTTGTACATTAGTTCAAGCACTATTTGAGTGGTCGGTTAATACTCTGAACACGATTAAATGATTTTGCGTTTAACTCAGAACTTTTCGGCTCTTCCAGCAGCTCATTGAGTCATGAAAATCACAACAGATCTGATTTTAGTTTTCCATTTTAAAAGTTTAGTAAAGTAGGATGATATTGAGAAAACTGCTTACAGACTGAGGCTGCGGACTGGGAGGCTCAGACCATCTATAGTGAGTCCTTTCCGGAGCCTGAGGGAGGAAGTCAAGTTATTTCCAGGACTCTGGACCCACGTTCGTGTCGTCTGCCCCCACTTTGTGACAAGGCAGCGTTGTTCTCAGCTGTGCACGCCAGGAGCTGTTGCCTGAAGGGGAGGGTAACATGTAATAAGAGTTTGTGTCAGTTCCACTCAGCTCATTGCTTTCCATTTGGAACTGACTCAGCTGATCCAATTGAAATTGCCCAGAAGGAGACTGCCTGTCTTTCTCCTGTAGGGCCACGAGTGGATTTGAACTGCCAGACAACCATGCGCTTTAGGGTGGCAGAGCAGCTCCTTTCAGACTATTCCACCAGAGCAGACATTGAAATAAATGAATTTTATTAGTTAATTATAACTACTGCTCTAAAATAAAATGCCTATGAATGATGAATGAAAAATATAATTTGCAAATTTTCACTCATAAAAGAAATAGAAAACCTATAGTATAATAACCAATATGTATAAAGTTCAAACAAAATAAAAGCCCTAAAGAAAAGGATATTTGGTTACTTTGCATCTCTCTCTCCCCTCTCCCCCTCTCTCCCCTCCCCCTCTCTCTCTATCTCTTTCTCTCTCCCTTTCCTCCCTTTCTGCCTTCTTTTTTCTCAGAAAAAAGATTCCGTTTCAAGAAGAGTACCAAGCTATAATTGTTCCCATTATCCCCATTAACCCATACTTTAAAAAATTAAAGTCTGTTCTATTTTCACATTGGCCATAACTAAACCAGATTCGAAGCCCTCTCTTCTGCTTCATGGAGTATCTGTTTGTTTTAAAACCCGCAACATGGGCAATTGTACTTGTCACTCTAACCATTTGTATCTCAAGTTTATTTGGAGAGCTAATTCCACATGTCTCGGAGTTTAGATGTGTTTCTTCAGCCATGTTCTTAAGATACTTTCTCTTAGGAAGCTCACTATGTGTGGGATGCCACCAGGTGACCAAACTAAAGCACATAAGTGTCATCAGCCTTTTTGTAAAATTGATCAAGACAACCTGTGGTAGACCAGCGCGTGCTTGCTAAATAAAGGACCACAAGTGCCGTTTTCTTTTGTATTGAGATCTTCTCTGTGCTCTCTCTCTACCACTTGTTCTGCAGGATAGTCCTTAGTCAGGCAATTAGACCCAAGGAGCAAACTTGACAGCTTCATGTCTCAACTCTCCAAAATGCTGACCAATAAGCACACAGTGGAGAAACAGCACAGGCTTTGAAGACATGGATCCAAAGTCTTCAGAGGACTCTAGAGTCTTTCTCAAGCTGATTTCTAATGTGTATATGAGAAAGTAATAGCAACTAAGACATACTGTGAGAGTTGAATGAAATGTTCAAATAGTCGTAACAGATACTCAATTATCTTCACGTCTCAGAACTCCATGCTTCTTAGTGTGCTCAATTCTATAAGACAGTGTTTTTCTAGACGTGATTCTAGAGGAACAGCATCCCCATCTCATAAAGATGTTAGCAAGTCCACTAAAGACCTGTTGTTGTTGTTATGTGCCATCGAGTTGTTTGCGACTCACTAAAGACCTACTGTATCAAAAACTGGAAAGCAGCCCAGAAAACTCTTTTGCTTAGACTTCCAGGTGATTTTGGTGCACAGTTAAGACCAACAACCACAGCTCTAACCAGTTAGTCAATCTCAGGCACATGTGTGAATGGGACAAGGTTACAGTAATCAGAGAAAGGAGAAAGAATTGAACAATGGTGGAATAGAGCGGAAGGCCATCAGATGCTCTGCAGGAGAAGGATGGGCCATCTCCTCCCATGCAGTTAACTGCCTCTGGAAACCCACTGGAGGGTCAGCATCCTTCCTTCTAAATTTCTATTGTAGCTTATTTTTTTCTTTTACAATTTCCTTCATTTTATTTTTTTTATATATAGGAATAGAATTATCTTTGGTTGTGATATAAGAAAAGCAAGTCCTTTGGGGGGAAACAGATAAATTGCTATTTGAATGTGTACAGAACTATCAGAATTCATGGTCTAAAGGATACACAGTCATTATCTAAAATAACACATTTAGCTCTTCTTAGGAAAATGAAGTCAAGTGAATCATCGCATTGGCAAAGTATATGGTTGTATTTATGGAATAGTTACTTTCCAAGATATACTTTTAACATTTTAGACCCCCATCCATAATTAGATCATGGTTCTGCTTCTTGGATAGGAGAGGAGGGAACCACCAGTGTTTACATATGTAACTGCCATAATTTGTATGTCTAGTCCAGTTCTTTTGCACATCTTTCTCGATGGTTACCTCCAAGAGGCTTGGCTCATATGGTGAGTTAAGTTTCTATGTTTTTGGAAAGGGCTACCACCCATATGTTACATATATTGGAGCAATCACAACACATCAAAAATCTGTCTCCCTCACACACATTCCTTTAAGCCTCCAGTAATTAGGACAGTAACTATATTGGTCTTTCTCTTTTTCTTCTGGTGTCTATATTCGCTGAGAGGATCACAATGTACTTGGGTACTAAGGCTTTCTCCTAACTGGGGCAGTCTAATCCTGATTATTCACTGTTTGTATTACTAAAATGTATTACACCAGAAACAAAAGTCTCAACTGAATCAGCAATTTCACACCCAGATTAACCTTCATTGAGTACAGAATCACTGTTAAAATCACTAATAAGGACAGTTGTACCCTGTGCCTGCCGACAGGAACCTCTGTAGAACTGGCAAGGAATTCTGCTGTGGACGTATGTATTTCTCTTTCATGCCCTTCACAACTGTCTATAGTTTCTTCAGGTATTTTTCCTCCCTTTTAACGTCATAGTAAATTGATAGAAATTCAGAGTAGCCAATACAGTTCATTATTTAAACTGTTAATCTTTCACCCATTTATATGAAATACAGATTTCCTCATGGAATGGATTTAGGTATTGTTTCCCAAACAATTGTTTCAGCAATCAGATCTGAAACTTTACAGGATATTTTAATTACTTGGGAAGCTTTCAACATCCCAACCCTAAAACCACACTTTGGACCAGTTAAATCTGATAATCTATAGATGAGGCAAATTATCTATATTTTTATGTCTCTCAGGTTAATTGATATGTCATGCTGGTTTGATAACCAGGGACTTAGCAAATGCAATTCTTGACTCATGAGATGTTTGTGAGATTCCCTAAAAAGTAAAAGCTCTGTGGTCTTGTTTTTATTTCTAGTATGTATTTGTCTTCACAGAGATTCATGATAAATATGTACACATTAAAGCTTTTGAGTATTTCTGTAGGAAGGGAAAAAAATCATTACAGATGAGGAGGAGGGTGAAAGAGAAAATGAATCCACACCTCGAAGATAAGCAAAAATACCTCCCTAACTTTGGTTTATTGCAACTTTTCACATATTTATTTACTACGATATTTTTCACAGATGGGTGACTTACAAAAAATTCCTTGGAAGATCCTTTTTAAGGAATCTTATTTGGAAAATAGTTTGACTGAATGAAGTACAGAGCCAAATGTTTATTGCAATGTGTGTTAAAAAAAACACCCCAATTATGTCTAGATTTAATGACACAGTCGTATAGCATTTGATACGGAATGTAACTTTTGATCCTACCAGCGAATTTAGAAATTATGCAAAGTTTAGAACAAAATAGCGTTTGAGGGACAAATATCTTGATCTCTCCTTCATATTTGATGGACAGTTGTGCTGGGTACAGTATTCTTGGTTGACAATTGTGTTCTTTGAGTCTTTGGTGTATGTCATTCCACTGTCTTCTTACTTGCATGCCAAACACTGGGACACTGATGTGCCAAGTGTGATAACCGTCACCCATGGTGGACAATGTTTGGTGGAACTCCCCAATTAAAACAAGCTTGGAAGCAGGAGTCGCATCCACTTCTAAAAGGCTTGCCTCTGGAAACTCTATGAACAGTGCTCAGGTCTTTCATTCATAGGGTTGCTATAAATCATCTATGACTCGATGGCACTTAACAACAACAACATGGGTGAACAACATAATTCAAGTCCGTGTTGTTCAAGGGTCAACTCTAAATTTGACCCATCATCTATTTAGGGGGTCCTTGTACCACACTTCCAAATTGTTTCAATGTGAGCTGCTTACTTTCTTTGGTGGTGTTTTTTTATTTTCGTCTTCTATTTTACTTTGGCTGTCTCACTTCTTTGCCACCAACAGATAGATGTATGCTTTGTCCCTCCATTTATCTAGTTTTTAACTTAATAGAGTTATTTCACTCTGGAGCTGCTTTTGGCCTGCTTCTCTAAGGGATGGAGCCTATTATGTCCTACTTTATTCAATGGATTGGATGTATTAAGATTTGAACCTATCTTCCAGCTTATTTTAGTTAATTGTATTAAATTTTGCTTTCTATATTTAAGAAAATAACCCTAATATTACAGAGTTACCAGTCTTTTGAAACCTTTTAAAATTGATTGGAAGACCCAATACTCCGGTCCTTTGAAAGTTCTATGCCTACTGTAATATTTATATTCGTTGTGACCATTGTGGTCACTTCTGTTTGCTCAGCTACGTATTTTTTATAATTATTTCTTTATGATAATTGAGCATCTGTCATTCATACCTTTAGCCCCTATTGGTCACCTACAAGTGTCTTATCTACATAATTTTCTAGAGAAAGAAAGAAGCATTTCTTGCTTCAATGAAATCCTGATCATCATAAACTACCAAAATAATGAATTTTTCACCTGATAAAAAGATGCTGTTGTGTACCTTTTAGTTGCAGCTGACCCTTAGCTGAGACTCCAGTGGGTTTTCAGAGGCAGTAATCAATCACACAGGAGGAGACTGCCCATCCTTCTCCCAATTGCAGTTCAGGTTCTTACCACTATGCCACCAGAGCTCTGATAAAAAAAGATAAGTAAATAAAAATAGACCAATAATAATAACAGTTTACATTAGGTTCTCAGACATCCTCATTCCCTTTGAGTGTCAACCTACTTGATGAATGTATAGGTTCATCTCTTTTGGGGTTCTCCTCTTTTTTATTTTTTTTATGACCCTCTCTTTTACCAAGCATGATGTCTTTTTCCAGAGACTAATTACAACTTGATAACATGGCCAAAGTATGTGAGACAAAGTCTCACACCTTTGCTTCTGAGAAACATCAGAACAGTCCTTCTTGTAGGATAGATGTGTTTGCTTTTCTTGGCAATCCGTGGTGTGTTACAGTGTTCTTCATTAAGACCATAATTCCAGATGTTTACATTTCTTTTTGTTCTTCCTTATTTGCTGTCACCTTGCTATTCATATGAAACAGTTGAGAACTCCATGATTGAGTTAGGTGTCTGTCATGTATAAACAACACTGTATACAACTCAAAGTAGATTGTATTTTCCTCCAGTTTAATTGGTTGTATTTTTTTTTAATTCTACAGATTATTTTCTGTTGTCTTTAAATTTATAAGAAACTAATTTTAAACCTCTATTGTTAAGTGATTACTGTCTGCGGAATGTTTATAGTTATTCATAGAGATCTCCTAAGAGGTATTATGTATGTAGTTTTACATTGATGCATGAATTGAGCTGTAGTGGTTTAGTGGTAAGGAAATGGGCTGCCAGGGCAAAGGTATGTGATATAAATCCACCAGCTGCTCTGTGGGAGAAAGAAGGGCAGTATCTTGTCATGAGATTTACTGTCTCTGGAAACCCACTAGCAGGTCAGCGATGGATTGGCTCTGACTCTGTGGCACACAACAACAACAATAATACTTAAATTATTATACTATGTCTGCAGTTCCTCCATAAAAATGAAGTTTTTCCTTTTTAAGCCAGAATATGTTTACCTTTACCATAAAGCTCGTAATTTTCACCATTAATTTTGTAGAATTGGGCTAATATTTTAAGTGTTTCTCAAAGTACTATGGTAGAGTCTGAGTAGACCCCAATTTTGTTTTTAAGTGTTTTGTCAAGCACCTAAATAGTGGTAAATTAAAAAACAAACAACAACAAAAAAAAAAACAACAAACCATAAAGGAGTTCATATGAGATAATTTCCTGTGTGTTAAATTAGAAAATAGCAAAAAGTTCCATACTAATATGCTGTCAGGGCCCTCCCCAGAGTACTAAAGAGCAATGATGTCAGTCTGGAGACTAAGGTGCACTTGGTCCAGGGCCATAAACAGCATGGAACATAGCGCTTAAAAGGCAATGAGAGTTGAAGAAATGATTATCAATAATGGGGTGAAAAAATAAACCCAGAGAACTTAAACATTCACAATTACTTGCTGTTCATCACAAAGCTGGGCAATGACTAAGGATGGTAGAAGAATTGATGCCTTCAAGTTGTGCTGGAGAAGAGTATTGGATATACCACGGACTGCTAGGAGAACAAACAGGTTCATCCTACAGAGAGTGAAACCAGGCCACTCCTAGGAGGCAAGGATTCTGAAGCTCTGTCTAACGTACTTTGGACATGTTGCAAGGAGGGACCAGTCCTTGGAGAGGGACATCATGCTTGGGAGTGTGGAGGGACGGCGCAGGAGGGGAAGACCTTGAATGAGATGGATTGGCTCAGGGACTGGAATAATGGGTGTAGGTGTGTCAGAGATAATGAGGTTGCTCAAGTTAGAGCAGGGTTCAGAGCTGTTGTATACAGGGTTACTACAGGTTGCAAACAACTTGACAACAACATATCAATATTCCAAAAAACGTAATAATTGCTATTCTCACTAAAAATAGTAAAAACACAAATATAAAGACCAAAGACAGCAGAAGGAAACAAGCTCAGTCCTGCTTCTGGATTTTTCTGTGACTGGAAGGTTTGACCAACTTTCAGTGGAGCTTCTGTGCTCAGAACGAGCAATAAAGAGAGTTGCTGGTAAGAATCCCTCCTCCTGCCCGTCAAGGAACTGGGAAAGCTCTAGTGAGCCGAGAATCTTAATACCTAAGTTGGTTTCTAGCTGGCACTTTTAAAGATTTATTCATGAGTATTCATTCTGCAATTCAGCAGAGAGAACACCTGTTTAGGTTTAGATTGAACTTGAATTCAAATATGCAGCTCAGTCTTTCAACTCTCAAGAGTTGAGGCCTCTAGGAATTAGGAGACAGGGGGGAAAATAAGAAAGGATATTTACAGACTAAATATGGAGAAATTTTAGCATTCCTTACAGGCATTTACATATCAGGATTTTTAAAATGACCTGAAGTTTTACCTGGTCGAGTTGGAAGCTGAAGGCAAATGCCTGCAGGCCTGTCTCTCTGTCTCTCACACCATCATCCAAATTTAGTGTTGCTAAGGCTTTTACTTTTTATTCTCAGAGCTCTCTGCGCTCCTGACCTGGAAGATCACCAATTTACTAATGACCTCGCTCCTTATCTTCTCCTCTGAAAAGGTTTTTAAACCTGAAGATAAATTCCCTCCATTCTCATTCTCTCCCCAGAAAGTTCTCTTCCTCATCCTTACTTGAAACCTGCTTTCCCTTAATATGTCTTTCCCATCCCACACCCAAGGAACCCTGGTGGTGCAGGGACTAAAACACTAGGCTGCTAACTGAAAGATGGATTGTTTAAGCCTGAAAGACCTTCTGTGTGATAAAGATATGGCAGGTTGTATATAAAGCTCACAGCTTTCCGGAACACCCACCCACTCCCGTCAACCCCGAGCTTTTTTCTCTGTCCTCCAGGTCTCTTGAGTCAAAAATGACTTGACAGCAGGGTGCATAGTTTTGTTGTTTGTTGGGTTTGGGGTTTTTTTTCCCCCCTGAGTGAAATATCACAGTCACAAAAGGACAAATACTACATAGTGCCGCTGTTGTAGAACGGGACTGACATCGGGGTTGGTGTGAGACTGAGAAAAATTGGATAAATTATGTATACTGTATTGAAACAAATGAGGGAGAGAACAATTTAAAAGGATACATAGTTTTGAGCTAACTCTCTTCCCAAATGGAAGCTCAGTGTTCCTATGACCAGTGAAACTGTGAACTTTCTCCTGTATCCCCATCACCCCTTCTGCACTTGGTGTAAATTCCTTCCTCCATCAGGGATGACCCTGTCCTCTTTCCATTTTTGTTCCTATCATCTCTGCAATCTTAACATCATAGAGAACATGCTTGTTTTATGATCATTTGACTCTTGTGCTTTTCCGACGGTGTTCATGACTTCTCCCTCCTCCAGTGTATTTCCTTTCCAGTCTAGAAAGCATTACAAAGCACTTTAACACCTTCACTATCATTAATATTATTAATAATAATTGGCTTTGAAATAATTTCATTTCTCCTCGGTCAGATCCCTCTCTCGTATTCCAGTGAAATAATTCCAAATACTTTATTTCAAATGTTCACCTCACTGCAATAATTGCAATTTGTAATATTGCACCAGCATCGTGTCAGTGAACTTGATACCATTACTACAGAGAAAATCAAGGCTATTGGATGTGAAGTCCTTTAGCCTCTTGATCCTCCAAAGCGATCCTGGTAATCAGCCTTATCTTCATCTCTCAAAGAACAATGTGAGACGCCTATCTTGGGTCCATCTCTATACTTGACCCAGTACTCCTCTTCCTCCTCAGCGATCTCATTCCAAACTTACATTATTTCATTACCATTGATTCCAGCCCCAGCCTACCTCATCTTAAAGATGCTTCTCGATAGAGCTTTCCACATACTCTATCAATGTAATGGTCATTTCTGTGCAGATGATACTCATTTGTTATGATGGAAGACTTTGTTTCTGTATATGTCATCCCGCTTCCATTTGTTCTTGATTTAGTCTTTACTGTTGTTGCTTTTAATTTGATTTTGATTGGATTGAATTTAGTTTCAAATTCATGTAGGGTATGAGATGCCATTTATTTCTGGTTATAAGCTCCTTGTCTCTTAAGTTTTCTTTTGTTTACTTCATTCCTGCCTTCAGCTATACAAAAAAGAAAAAGAGAAAAAAAGAAAACAAATCCAAAAAAGAATCCACAAACCCAAAGCAGCAACTTATTTTTCTGGTAGACTGTATTCTCTGATTTTTCTGTTCTGCTAGCAAAATCTAAGACTCCTCCGTTCATACACTAAATGCCTATCGAGTACAGTTGAGATGTTGCTACCGAATCCTAAAAGGGCCATTGCATTTTTAATTGCGTGAATGGCCTCATCAAGAGTGAGCAAATGTCACATTTTTTTTAAATCTTTTGTACATTTCTTACCTCTACCATAATCCTCATAAGCTTTCTTTTCTTTCTCAATGTGTTTCTGAATACTTGATGAGAAGTTATACTCATATGTCGTCCAGTAATTTACTTGAGAAAAAGACATCAAGATGGAAACAAAGGATTAGGATTTTTTTGTGAGAGTGATTAACTACACAGCCTCGTCAAACCTTGGATTTTCCACCCAGGTTGTTTGAATATCCATTCATATTTTCATTCATCTCTTCAGATGCATAGTACCATCCAAGATGAATTAAGCTTAGTCCTTCGAGAAGCTTATATGATTACACCCCTAAGAACTGTAGCAGAGACACTGATGGTCACTGGATGTCAGAGAGAGTCACTGTCGCCCATGGGAAACTGAAACAGAACTTCATGCAGGACTTAACATTTGGGTTCTGAGCTTGACCCATGGATTTTGGGAGAGTGTTGTAGATGGATATATGCTCATCTGCACAGGGTAAAGCCCAGCCACACCCTCGGCTGCTGAGCTGCTTTCCACTCATGATCCCTCTGCGTGAAGGTTTTGAGTCTGTAAATCTTACTAGGAGGAGATTACCACGTCTTTCTCCCACAGAGAGGTTGGGGAATTCGAACTTCTGAACTTTCAGTTAGCAACCCAACACATTATGGAACATTATGGAACTTTATGCATTGTGCCACCAGACTTAAATCTGTGTTGCCTGTTTCCCCATAAATGAATACAGACCGTAATGTCCCTAGGAGTGTTATGTCAAATACCCAATTTCCAAACATAGCCTTTGTTTTTGCCTCCATATTCATTGGGTTACTACCTCTTTTCATCCCACTTCCATACTATTGACTCTTATCTGTTCCACACCCTTCTTGGATCCATCTCCAGGGTAAATATTCTAAATAGCTAAGCAGGTCATGGTCCCTTTCTAGACGTATTTAGACTGGAAAACAAATGTGTGAAAATCAAATGTCTGTTGACACTTTCAGAGGGACCTAGCTCTGTTTCAAAGGACATTTTTTGAGACACCCTCAACTTCAGCCTCATTGGGTTTGAGTAACTTTCTTCTCCAGGGGAATGAGCAGCGTTCACCGTGTGTGGGCTGAGACAGTTAAGAGGATGTTTCATGAATGAATGGAATGCAGTATGTGTGTGGCAGTCCGGATGACTTCCCTCTCACTTTGGCTAAAGTATCTTTGCCCAGCCCAATTTAATACTTTAACTTTAGAACTTAAATAGAAAAACCACAAAGCTTCTTGGTAAGTTGAGAGTTTCTAAGTTTACTTGTCTGTCCACAAAGTAAATCTAGAAGTCTAGTTTCCTAGAGAAAGTATTAAATGGGCCTGAAGAGTTTGAGCACATTAGTTGTCGGGCTCCTTGTTCATTTGAGGGAGGTCTGGTGGCCGAGTCCCTGTGGAGTTGCACTGCTAACCCGAGAGCTGAAATTGGTGGTTTGAATCCACCACCGGCTCCACTAGGTACATAAGGACAATCTCTTCATGTGTGATTTACAGCCTCAGAACACAAGTGGGAGGTCAACTAGAAGATGGACCCAACACAGTAGTAATGAGAGAGAAAGACAGTGTTCAAGGAATTTTCTGAAACAGTTATCCAAATTTTGATTATGCTGTTCCTATGTTAAAGTGACTTCTATGCTTTCACATTTTGAGAGTCATTTAAATGAGTCTCAGTTTGACATTAATATTTCTCTCATTTCACAAGATCACCAATTAAATTTTTTTCTTTCACCACCAACCTAATATGGCTAAAACAATAGAGGCTGTTAAGAGATGTCAAGCCAGCTAAAAGTAGACAGGAATAGGAAAATTAATGAAAGAAAAGAAGTGATTTTCAAAAAGTAATAATAAAAAAGGTCAGCTTAAGAGAAATTGATTTGTTACTGTTTCTAGTCCTGTGAACAATATAAGAATGACAATAATAATAATATGTCATTGCTGTTGATTGCCTTCGAGTTGAGCACGACTCATAGCGACCCTATGAACAAAAGGCCTGAAGCCCCTCTACAACTATCAACATTTATCAAAGTTCATAGAGTTTCTGGAGGCAAATTGTTTAGGAAGTGGATGCCACTCCTGCTTCCAAACCTGTCATAGAATGTTATTGGTTGAGTCGCCTGTGATGCATAACGAACATTTGCCAAAAAATTACATCCAACAAGACCATATGTAGCTGCTCTGCTCCAGACCACATACTGTTGCCTGGAGTCAGAATCAATTGAACAGCAATGGTTTTGTGTTCCGTGACAATGTACACAGAATATTATAACCCATTCAATTTCTATATAGAGAATTCATTGACAGTTTTACATTCTTCAGGTTGTGTCCCCATTGTCACTGTCTGCTCATTAGGGAACCCTGGTGTTGTAGTCCTTGGAGACCTGGGTGACTAACCTAGAGGTAGCGAGCCCTCTGGTGTCTTGATTGCAACAGTGGCTCCAGGAGAGAAAGATGGGCCATCTCTTCTTGTGCAATTGAAGCCTCCAAAGCCCACTGGTGGGTCAGTTATGTGCCGACTCTGATGAGAGGACAATGAACGAGGGCATGTCATCCCCATACTCTCTCACGACCATTACCTTAGACTCACTGTTCCATGCATACATGGAGCCCTGAGGCTAGACTAGAGATTTCAATAAATTTGTCCTGAATATTTACAAGAAGTATTCCAATTGAGCAAAAAAGCAAATTGGTTTCTGTTTCCCGGGCACTTCATTTCCTTTTTTTTTTTAAGTTTTTCTGACTACATGTTTATTCAACACAAAACAATTCCCTCCAACTTTACTGAGGTGGCTGACCACGTCCACGACCAAATCCGCCTCTAAACTGTAATTCAGTTGCTGACCCAGCCCCAGCCTCAGCTTTCTTGTCGGCACCAGGAGGCACTGCACTCCGTCTGTATGTGTCTCTGTCAGCCTCCCCTCGAGTCAATCTTGCAGGTCGTTCACCTTCCAGACCTTTCGGTCGTGGCCTGCCAGTCTCAGGTCGGCTGCGGCGCAAGGTGGCAGGAACAATTTCAGGAGGCAGATGAAGGTAATCACGTAGATATTGGATACCCTCGTTGGTAAGGTACCAGTAGAAATGTCTCCAGGCGAACTGTTCCTTCACATAACCTCGTGACTTGAGACTCTGCATGGCCTTCATGACATGAAGGTTGGGCACGTTTTTATCTGCCAGTTTGGGGTGCTTTGGCATGTGGACATCCTTCTTGGCCACCATCACCCCCTCCTTAAAAAGGAGTTCATATATAGCAATCCGGTTCGACATTTTCCTCTAATCCACCCCGGATGTTGCCGCTGCTGACCACTGTCGGTACTCCGTCCATATGTTCTTCCTTCCCTCATTCTACTTAACGACTGTCCGTGTAAAACTTCATCCAGCTTGCGTCAGACTTTCAGTCTACTGCTCTTTTTAGTACCTGTTTATGTTGTTGTTATGTGCCGTCGAGTCGCTATACCTCTTTATAGCTTTAGTAAAACATGCCAACAAGTTGATGGTTTTACATTAATTGGTGAAAACACAATTTTCAAAGGCCCTCAGTCCTGCCTGGAAATCTTAACTCTATTACTCTGCTCTTTTCATTTTTCCACTCCCTTAACAACTATTTCATGCTTTTTTAAAGCTCTCAACCCCATCCCTATGCGTACTACCTCTGAAATAGAAACAATGAGAAGACACCGTTGGTATCACAGGCACCAAACCATCCACTCTTCCTGAATTTGAATCCACAAGATGTCTTCCCTCCTGTTAGAATTGATAAATTGGCTTTGTGCTATCTTAAGAGGAATGATTCCTTTTTTTACTATTTTTTTGTTAAGCTCTTTTATTGAAGTGTAACATATATATGAACAGAAAAGGGCTTAACTCATGAGAGCACAGCTCAGTAAAATTTACAAAGTGGAATCACTCACGTATCTAACTGCCTCAATCAAGTTGCAGAATAGCCCTATCTTACGGAAGCCTCCTTTATATCTTTCCCCCCCTTTATTATTACCTGCAATTCCGACACTAAAGATTTCTTTTGTATGGTTTTCAACTTCATGTAATCATATAATCTTGTATTTTTATCTTCTTTGGTTCAGTATTTTATCTAGATGAATAATTCATATTGATGAAGCATTGTTGTGGGTTTTGTTTTTGTTTTTTTTATGTGTGTGGTTTTTAGTTTATATCCTTCACTCTCTCATGGCCATTGGGTTGGAGCACAGGTGTAGCTCACCTTCCACTGGGTTTCGTAGCTTGTAACTCACGTGGAAGAATACTGCCCCTCTTTATTCCTCAGAACACTGGTAGATTAGAACCACTAGAGAATGTAGATTTTGGCTTAATAACACAACCGTGTGGATCACGCCATCATAAAAAATATATTATCATTTATTTATTATTGATTATTAGCAATTAGGTTAATTCAAGTTGAGTCCATTATAAATAATTCTAAATAGTTCTGTGCACGTTATTTATTGTTTATATGTGAGAATGTCTGGTTTGTACATATGTAGAGGTGCAGCTGTTTGATCATAGATTCTGCACTATTTCACTTCTTCAGCTCTGCCACATAATTGCACAGAACTGCTATGGTTATTGTTTTTAGATGCATCTCAGTAAAAGTTGAGCAGAAGAAAGTCACAATCATGGCAGATGGTGCTAACAGCATGGAGAGTGAATTACTCTCCAAATCAGCCTTTCTTCTGCTCAACTTCTTTGCTGAGATGCACTCTGAGATGTCTTCTTGAATCCTCCTAATTGACTTGCTAGATTTGGTAGGACAATAGCAACTCTCATTTCTGCAGTCAGTAGCTAAGGTGCTAAGATTTTTATTTCAAAGACCTGAAAGAACTGATTTAAAATCTCAATAGCATACTGTGAAAAAATATCCCATTTAATAAATTGTTCTGGGCCATTCCAAACACATTGAAAATCTACAAATTGAGATGTGGGGATGTCCGTGCTGCTCCATCACTCTACAAATAATTACAATAAAAGATTTTGCAAGGAAAATATGCAAAATATTGTTGTGGTGTTTTGTTTTGCTGGAGGAAAGGAGATTAAAAAATATTTTAGGTCTTCTTTCTCTGTTTCTATGAAAATAATCAATGATTCCACTGTAATAGAAACACTTTATTTGCCTGAACTTAAATAGGTGCAAACACAATTCCTTTCTTTATCTCGCTCCTCCTCTCGCACTATCTCTCCTACTCTTTGCCTCTGGCTCATCCTCTCCTTTCTCCATCTCTCTGTCTTTCTCTGTGTGGATGTGTGGATATGTGTTCTTATGTCTCTCCCCATCATCTCTTTTTTCCTATGTCTCTCTCTCTCTGTGTCTCTTTCTCTTTCCCCACGTAACTATATTGGTGATGCAGTGTCTAGACATTTTGGAACAATTGCTGGAGTCTGGAATTTATTTTGTGGGTTTGAAAATGGCTATTCAGGCTCCTACACCCTCACATATGAAAACCTGGTGCTTTCAGAGTATGTCAAAACTGTCAAGTTGTTTATCGCCCCAAATGTATCCATTATTATTACAACTCTGACCAGCTTCAGAGAGGGGGGAAAAAGCATACAGATTCATCTATTGTATGAATGACATCTTTCTAGAATGAAGTTATCATCAGTTATTACATTAAATAAATAGTATTTGTAGAAGGCAGCTATGCTCGCCAATATACCACTAACACATAGTTTTTTTGAAGGAATTATAGAAGATATTGTCTTCTCATATATTTTCTAGCTTGTGAGAGATGACAGGAAAAAATGAACAGAAAGGAACATACGTCCATTCTTGTGTTTTAAATCAGTAATCGGTAAGAATTTAGCTAATCAAACAGGCAGGCTTTTGAAATGATGAGTCATTTCTCAGTCCTTTGTCATTTGTTAGCTGGATAAAATGAAAGCGGTCTTGTAAGGCACTCAGATCTAAACAGTGTTTGTGCAGCCTAGATTATTAGGTCTGACTGTAGTTCATCAGGGCTCTAAAAATCAAGCTGTGTGCTTGCAGAGAAAGTTCAGAGTTATTTGTCACCAATTACCCAAAGCTGAGAGTTGATCTCCCACATAACTGGAGCTATTTCCTGTAAGTACTTGCTCCTGATTTTACAAGGCTGCTGCTGCTTGAGCCTATACCTTGGAAAATATGTGTCTACTACTGAAGAGCTTAGCTGCAGAAGTTTATATAGAGATAATAGTCTTCAGGGACATCAGGCACCATAGCTTTAACCTGTTTTAAGAAATATCGGTTCTTCATTTCCAGACAGCATTCTCCAGCTCTATTAGATTGTCTTTGCCAAAGGAAAGCAAATAGGAAAGGACACATCTATGCATATGACATATTTACATGAGCTGATTTCATTTCTACTACAAAATCTGTATTGTTTCTGTTCAGAAGAGCAGCATAAGATTGAGTTACCAAGTATAGATTTCCTAGAAGAAAACAAGCTTTCTCAATGTGAAGTGGAGATAAAAACAAGCATAGGAAAAAAATTAAAAGGAAACTGCCAAAAAATTGAATATAGAATCTGTTCAATTGGAAAGAGCAATAACTAACTGAAACAAAAATCAGTTACCATTGAGTCAATTCTATGTGATGGCAACACCATATGTTTCTGAGTAGGACTCTACACCAGTGAATTTTCAGTAGATTTTCAGGCTGGCTTCTGAAGAACTTGAACCTCCACTCTTGCAGATAGCAGCCAATTATTCAGCCATTTGGCTCTCCAGTAAGAAAAAGTTACTCTATTCGGTGTAAGGTAAAGATCAGAAATGAACTCTTCGAACCTTATTCAACTTTAAAGAGATTGAAGTGGACTGAAAAGTGTATGACTTGTGAGTCAGAAAAACTGGAATTCCTATTAGGCATAGGGGTTCTTTGGGGTGTTTTTTTTCCTTCCATAAGCATAAGTTTTGCCATCTGTAACATGAATGGGCCGTCCCGCCTAACCTATTGTATTATTTAAAGAGAGAACTATGTGTTTTCTTCATAAGATGTTCACATTCATAGCTTCATTTCGAAAGTTTCAGCAGTCAACGTTTATTGATTGAATTTTGCTGAAACAGAACACAGCTGAGATTTTTTATTTTTTTTAATAACTCAGAGTTGCCTGAAGAAACTTAACTAAGAATTACATAAAATGCTTCTCCTTAATGACACAGCCTGGGAAGGACTTCAGCTTGGTAAGATAGCTCTAGTTAATGAGATGGAATCTGCTTTGAACTAAGAATGTTGCTTTCTCTGCCAATAGCTGTGTCTCTGACACTGGTTCACAGAAGTGAGGGTGGGCGAGACTCTAATACAGGTACCAGTGGCATCGGCTTTGTATGAGAGAGCCCACACGCTCACTTATTAGGCCTCATTCTGAACCTCCAGAAAAGAGAATATGCAAACTGGATAGAAAATACCTTTTCACTGTTGTTAAGTGAGTTCTGCCTCAGTGACTCTGTGAGCAAGAATGCGGAGCCTTCATCCCATGTACTTCAGGCACGTTGTTGGGAGAGGACAGTCAATAGGAAAAGCCATCATGCCGGGTGAGGTCACTGAAAAAGATGATGAGGCTCACTGAGATGAACTTGACCCAGTGACTCTACCAATGGACGGTGACATTTACAAGGATGATGGCAAATAGACAACTTAAATCGACTGTGTCATGGTTAGCTGTGAGTCGCAGTCAACCCAGAGGTGGTTAACAACAACTCCATTTGTTGTTGTTGTTGTTATGTGCCATCGAGTCGTTTCCGACTCATAGCGACCCTATGCACAACAGCTCTAAACCCTGCTCTATCCTGCGCCAACGGCACCGCCTCTGACACACCCATCCCGATTACCCCAGTCACCGAATCAATCCATCTCATAGAGGGTCTTCCCCTCCTGCGCTGTCCCTCCACCCTCCCAAGCATGATGTCCCTCTCCAAGGACCCGTCCCTCCTGGCAACATGTCCAAAGTATGTCAGACGAAGCCCCAGAATCCTTGCCTCCAAGGAGTAGCTTGGTTTAATCCTCTCCAAGATGAATCTGTTTGTTTTCCTGGCAGTCCATGGTACATTCTCCAGCACCACAGCTCAAAAGCATCCACTCTCCTTCTGTCCTCCCTAGTCATTGTCCAACTCTCTGATGCATAACAAGCGATTGCGTGGAAGGAACCGCTGGAGAAGCTCAATATCAGCTGTGAAAACTAGGCCGGGGGCTGATTGTGGAACAGACCACCAATTACTCATATGCAAATTCAAGCTGAAGCTGAGGAAACTTAAACCAAATCCACAGGAGCCAAAATATGACTTTGATTTCATACCACCTGAATTTCAGAATCATCTCAGGAACAGGTTTGAGGCCTTGAACACTAACGAGCGAAGACCAGATGAGTTGTGGGAGGATGTCAACTCCATTTAGCTTCATTAAATTGTGCTTTTGAGGAATTTATCCATTTCATCTAAGTTTCCAACTTTACCGGGAGGGGGGGGAGGGTGTCCATATCCCATTGAGTCAGTGCCAACCCATATCTGACCCTCCAGTGGGTTTTAGAGGCAGTCAGTCACACAACAGAAGATTGTTCATCCTTCTCCCATGGAGTGCTTGGTGCGTTCAAACGGTATGCCTTTGAGATTGTAGAGCAACTTCTTACCACTAGACCACCAGAGAAGATTGTTTAATAGTAGCCTCTAACCACTTATCTGCAGTCAACAGAGAAAGACTTTTTTAATCATCCTTAAGTAACTTTTTGTAAAATACAGTTACTCAAAGATTTTTGTTTTGTGTCAATATGGAGAAAGTAGGATATAAGACATTTTTTTACATGTATTGGAATACAAAGTTTTGTTTGATTTGCAATTTTTTAAATCAGTATTAAGGAATATTTAAAGCCTGTAAAAAGGAGGTAAATCTCCTGTTTTGAAATGTCTGGGAATCTTATTTCACATATATTCCCCTAGAGATATTGTCTTGTCAAGGCGGAAACCCATCCTAGGAGTCTAGATGTGAAATAATGCTTGCAGAGTTGTAGCTCTGGAGTTCTCTACTAATTTAGAGAACTGACAGCCGCTATCTGATAACTACGTACTTACTGTCTACATCAGGGAATGAAGGCCATAATGAGAGGACTTAGCTAAACTGTTTGTTTAACGATTACATAAATATCTATAGCATGGTGAAATGAATGCTTGAAAGAAGCTCAGAATTAGCAGTGGCCAAAAAGTAAGATTTATAACCATCGTCCACGGGAGATTTATTTCCGCATGCTGTCATTCAGTCACTGAACAATTATTTACTGAGTGACAGGCGTTGGATTCGGTGTTGAGATGTAGAGAAAAATGAAGCTCAGCATTACAAGGATGATGATGTGGGTAATTTTGATAGAGGAGCAACAAATGTCAGGTGAACAAAGATGAAAGGGTACAGATATGCTCTCTGAAACTCTTCCATAGAAAGCTGGACTATTTATACCGCCACGTCTTTCAGTAATTACTCTTGGTAGATTTGAATCGTACTTCCTTGTCTTTAGTAGCTATGTATGGCTTCTGTTTGGGGTTTGACTTAAGGTTTTCATTAGGACTGTCTGTTTGTAATAAATAGGAACGATAATTAAAATAGGGATATATTTATTCTAGAGATACTTTATTACTAAAACTCTCCATAAATATTGAACAACCAACTTCTGAGTTAGTCTCTATTTTGATTGTTCTCTTGATTCAGAATTATGATGTCTCTTAAGGGACACTGAAATACAAAGATAAAGCAAATGTAGTAACTTAGAAACTGTGTTTTTATACATGGTCTTAATATTAAGTAGCAAATTAAGAACAGCACAGACCCAGGAGCCTGTTCTTTTCCATCAAAACGATTCCTCTTACCTTTATGAAATGAGACACCTTGCTCATTAAATGAATCCGATTCCAAACTTCAGTGATGTCGGTCAAGTTTAAAGCCTCAGGAATATATTTGATCCTGTAAGAAAATTCCATTCTCAGAGAGTGCAGTTTTTTAATTTCTCGTGGAGCATACGTGTTAAAAACAGCAATGAATGTTGCTCCATGCTTATGTAGATGAGCGTGATGAGCGTGTAATTTCCACAGGCAATCTTTTATTCATTTCCGAAATGCATGTCATTCTCAATATATTATTTACTGGAAATTACAGTTTAGCCAAAAGTGATTTGACTGTTTAGTAATTCATCTCAATGATTAGAATTTTGGACTGTTGAAGATATTACAGAGAAAATACTGACCTGACACGACACGACATGACAATAGAATGCATAGAATGGAGGAAGGGAATAAACATGCCTTCAGGAGGCCTTGTCACGGTCAATTCTAGATGCGAAAATGACAAAATCTTAGTCAATCCTGAGCGGTGTGGTATTCATATTTCTTACATTATTCCTCTGTTCTTGGTTGTATTTTAGGTAGAAAAAATATATACTGCCAACAATTAATACATGATTCATTCATTCAACAAATGTTTCTTGAGAACCTACTACGTGATCAGTGCTATCAATGGGGGGGGGGGGCGGTGGAAAGAGCCATCATTTGGAATTCCTGTCATTGTTTAAGTGTGAATTATGAAAGATTTAGAAATTGGATACAGAGTGTTTAAAGGGGTTGAGGGCATGGGGTGAAGTCACCGACACTTTGGATGTGGGGCTGCTGGTAGTTTTCATTTGGAAGCAGAGCTCGTCGTGGGCCTCTAGGAACTGCTTATTTTTGGTCAAAATCTAATCTACATTTAATTATTCACTCACCATGGGCCACACTGCTAACTCAGGATCTACTTTGCTGTTATGAACCCTGAGCTCATGTGTCGTTTTTTTTCTTTGATTCCCTCTAGTATATGACCGCTGCCGCTCCTATGCAAGGGACCTACATTCCCCAGTACACGCCTGTGCCTCCGACAGCTGTCTCTATCGAAGTAAGTCCATCTCTGTCTTACAGGAAGAGGTGAGGAGAGAGAGATCTCAGGCACAGACAGAATGCCCACCACCACCTAAGGAATCCTCATGCATGAGTTCTGTGCTGCTCTTCCATTAAGTTCAGCAAAGGAAAAATACACCTAATCCTCACTTATCAACTAGCTCATTACCTAGTGTTTCCAATTTTAACAACAGTAAGAGGCTCTGTACTTACATGATACACTGACAACTTCACCTGGTATGAATGAAAGGCAAGGTCCCTGGCAGGATCAGTGATTGTACACACCTAAAAGGAAAGTTGATATTGCGGTGTTGCATGCTAGGGTGGGTAAGGGGGTGAGGTCTCTCTAAGCCACCAGAAGCAAGTGTGGGGCCAGCAGAGAAAGGCTGCTGCCTCTGGGTCCTGGTTACCCACAAAGGGCTGACGCTTGACCAGTGGCTGCTGGCTTCATGAAGGTGGACTGTCCTCAGCGGTGAAGAAATCAGACCCAAAGATTTGGCCTCATCTCCCAGCCTTGAGAGGTGACAGGGCTAGATCACACTGTTGTCAAGGAAACCCTGAGATGAGACTCTGAAGTACCCAGAGCCCATATGACCCTGTAGCAACTGGTCAATGTTTGCACAGCTCTTTGATGTCCCCTCCTGTGTGGGCACAGCCAGGGGAGGGCAGGGCAGGATGCTTGAGCAGGGTTTGGATCCGTGGGTGAGTGGCCTGCCACACCTGCAGTTTAAAGTCAAAGGCAGAAGCCTGGCCACCCCAGCTTCAGAGGAAGCTGCTTTGAATTGTCGGTTCTTAGGAGGTCTTGAGTATGGACAGGGCCACCTAATGTGAGTGGGAACTTGCCTGAGCCAGAGCTGGTGGGAGGACCCAGCAGGCAGCATGGCCCACACACAGTACCCAAGTCCATGTGCCTGCAGACAGGAAGCCTTCTGCCACTGACAGAGTCACCAAGTGCATTTGGAGATTGTTGAAGAGATGAGACAGGGTTACCCATACAGTGACGCTAGGAGAAGGAGGAGACTCAGAGGAAGTGGAGGGTGGTACATGTGTCCTTGTTTTTAAACACTAAGCTCTCCTGAGCTAGCATCAAAGAAGGGAAGAAGAGAGAGGTGATGACCACAATGATGACGTCACGTGACATGGGAGTGAGGTCACATGATCCTCTTCCATTCTCTTAGAACTTGGATTTTTCACATATGCTTTGGTCGTTGGAACCTATCTATGCTGGTGAGGAGTAGGTGTATGCTTATCTCCTCAAAACATCTGAATTTTGCTTTGCAGGTGAAATGAGTGAGTTTGTCAAGGAAATGTAAAGAGAGTTGGATATTTTCATGTATAAAGAAAAGACCAGAGACCAAATGACAGCCTTATAAAACTAGACCCTTATACATATTGATGTTGTTAGGTGCTCGCCAGTCAATGCCAACTCGGCGTGCCTCTGTGCGTAAGTGGAAACATGGTCCAATCGGCACCCTCTTGGTGGTCTCCGCCAGGTGGAAGCCCATGGTTAGAACCACGGTGCCAGTCGATCCTGGTGAAAGCCGTCTTCTCCTTTGCTCTATTTTTCCACACATTATATCCTTTTCCAAGGGCTGGTTCCTCCTGATACTGTGTTCCAAAAGTAGGTGAAATGAAGTCTCATCACCTTGGCCTTGAAAGAACATTCTGGCGATACTTCTTCCAAGGTAGATTTGTTTGTTCTCTTAGCCTCGTATGGTATATTTACGACTCTCTATCAACACCATTGTTCAAAGGCTCATAAACTGGGAGAAAAAGAAGAGAACGAATGCTTGGTGCTGTTTTACAAAGCTGAATATCTACAACCAGTGGTTTTGAACCAGTATCATTGGCTTCACTCGGGAGTTTGGTGAAGGTGGCTCAAGTGGTGTGAGCCTGACTGCTGGCATAGAGTTTGGCAGTTTGAACCCACTCAAAGGCACCATAGAAGAAGTGCCTGGTTTTATGCTTCTATAAAGGCAAGAACACCCAAAGGAGAAGTTCTGTTCTGAAATGCAGAAGGTTACCATGAGGTACAATCAGTTCAACAGCATTTTTGGTTTGTTTTTATGAGACGGTCTTGGGGGTGTGTGTGAAGAAATGCAGGCCTTCAGACATTACACAGAAAACAGGGTCAGAATCTACATTTCTAACAAGATCCTTAGTGAACCAAATGCATACAAAAAGGTCAGAGACGCTGGACTAGCATGTTGCTTCTCAAACTCTCCCACCTACTGTCATTATTTTGAAAACTTTAAAAAGCAGTGATGCCCGTGTCCTGTTTAGCAGAGATTCTGACTTGTCTGAGGAAAGGCCTGGGCATTTGGATTGATCAAATCTCCCAAGGTGATTCTCCCAACTCTTGCTCCCACGGAGCAGCTGGTGGGTTTGAACCACTAACCTTTTTTAATTGGCAGCTGAGTATTTAACCACCATACCACTAGGGCTCCTGTCCTTGTAGTAATGGTCTACGCAATCACTCCTGCCTCTTTTAGAACCAAACTCGAGTTCTGTGGTGACAATCAGCTCCCGAAATCCATCCCCCTGGACATTTAGGAGAAACGACCGAGTAGACAGGGTCAGGCAAAGCCAAGCAAAATTAAGGACAAGCTTTGCTTTTTTCCTTTATGAAAGCTCTAAATGAATTAGTCATTACTCTGCAAACCAAAACAAAACAAAGCAAAGCACTGAAGGAAAAATCGACAGAATAGGGTCCTTGAAAATGGAATTCAACCTTTGATATAGACTTTTTATTAAGGTTGAGGTCACTACTTTACCAAAGCACATAATGCAGTGCACACCTCCAGGTAGATGTCTGTTCTTTAGAGGAAGCCTGTGTGAACTTTCTAATCTTTAAATTGTTATTTGATGTGACTATGTGGCTTGGTCTGTGGGGAGTTGTACTGCTTACCCAAAGTCAGCACCTCTCTGATGGTTCAAATCCACAGGTGGCTCCGAGGGTAGAAAGATGGGCAGTCTCCTCCCTATGTGATTGACAGCCCTGGAAACCAATTGCGGGGGGAGGGGAATCAACTATGATTTAGTCTAAGTCAGCTGCAAATAGAGGCGTGGAACTGTGGTTTAAAAGTGCTAAGTATAGACAAAGTCGTTCCCTCCCATTCAGCTCCGAGGACTCCTGGAGGTAAGATTCTTAGTGGCCTGTTGGGGTCACGTACTTAGTCTCTATCCCGGTGGGCTTAATGGTTTACCTCCAAGAACTTCGCATAATTACTTCTGGTCACAGAGAGCAGCGACTCGCTGCAGCTCAGCTCTCCCCGAGTCAGAGATGAGGGCTCTTCTTCCCAGTCCATCTGCAGGAGAGACTTGCTAAAACCAACCAAGTCTTCTGTGTTCTTATATCCCCCGTAGGGCGTTGTTGCTGATACTTCTCCACAGACAGTGGCACCATCGTCCCAGGACACGAGTGGTCAGCAGCAGCAGATCACGGTGGACACGTCCAGCGAACATGCACCTGCATATTCTTACCAACAGTCGAAGTAAGTGCAGGTTCTGCTCAGCTTTTGCTTTGAAGACCAGTTGTCTTGGTGCGACGCTCTCATGTTGCTGTACGGCAAATCCACCCCAAAATGTAGCACACAGTGTTTATATAGCATTTGACTGTGTGGGGGAGTAGCTTGGGCTGAGTGCTCATGGATGGCTCTTCTGAATGCAGTCAAGCCTCGGGAAGTACCTGCCACCCCTGCAGCTCCGCTTCAGGGTGTCATCTCAGAGTCAGGCCACATGCTTCTCATCCTAAAGCAGGCCATGTGCTAGGGAACTCTGTTGGCTTAGTGGCAAGAAGCTGCACTGCAATCCCAGAGGCGTGTGGTTCAAATCCACCAGATGCTGTGCTGGAAAAGGAAAGACAATCTTCTCCTGTGCCAGTCAGATCTGATTTGATGGTACACACACAAAAAAAAATTCATAAAATTTTTAAAAAATTTTAAAAATCCCACAACCCAAGTGCTTTGGAAGAATCTCTCAGAAGCTCCATTCCATTTGGCACATCTCATGGCATGACCTACATCAGAATCAACTAGACAGCAACTAGTTTGGGTGGCAAGGCCACCTAAGGACACACTTATTTCACAAGCATTTGTGGAAAAGGAGAAACACAATAGGTTTATACAGCTTGAGTCTATAAGCTTGATAGAAATGCAGCTCTGTTCTTTGAGTTTACCATACCTTACTTGAAAAATGCAGTCAATAGGTTTGACAGTCTCTTCTAACTTGTGTCATTTCCATTTTGAACTCCAGCCTCAAGTGAGTATCTCTAAAGTTAAAGACTACAGATTCAGATTCGATAACTTTTTTTACGTTGTTCATGTAGTGTGCTGTTATGTGCTGTCAAATTGCTTGCGACTCATAGCGACCCCATGTACAACAGCCCTAAACCCTGCTCTATCCTGTGCCCATTTTATTGTCTCCGACACAAATACCCCCATTACTACTGTGACCAAATCAATCCATCTCATTGAGGGTCTTCCTCTCCTGACCTGTCCCTCCACCCTCCCAAGCATGACGTCCCTCTCCAAGGACTGGTCCTTCCTTGCAACATGTCCAAATTATGTCAGATGGAGTTTCAGAATCCTTGCCTCCAAGGAGCAGCCCAGCTTCACCCTCTGCTGGATGAACTTGTTTGTTCTCCTGGCAATCCATGGAATATTCAGAACTCTTCTCCAACACCACAGCTCAAAAGCATCAACTCTCCATCTATCAGCCCCGAGTAGTTCTAAGTATTTTAGCCTAGTCACACAACTTGGGTACTCCCAATTTCACAAATGAAAGTTCATTCCCAGCATCCATTAAGCTAATTAACAAGCCACTATTTTCATCAGACAATCCATTTCTAACAATCATTATGCTAATTGAGATATAGATAGCTTAAGAACTTGCACAGACGTCTGCCCCATTTCATTAAAGGCAAGCTGACCTCCTGAGGGGGATGAAATTCTGATTAGTGCCCCCTGAAAAGTAGCTAAACTCATCACGCATGCATTTATGTCACAATGTCTATACTGTTGGTATTTGGAAGGAAATGATAACAGAAGATTGTAGAGAAAAAGTCTGGCAGAAAGAGTGAATCTATGAATAAAGGGATCTGTGTGGGAGCTTTGTCAGCAAACATTTTAATACTTCTAATTCCTCTTTGTAACATGAAGAACAGGTTCTCATATTTCACATTCATGCTTCCCACACACACACACCTTCCACAATAATTAAAGAGGCTTACTATGCAAACAGAACTGAGCACTTTTAAGGGGAAAGCAAAATTGCTTTGTTCACTTGGAAAATTCTATGATCTATCGGTGGAGCTCCCCGATGAAAACAAGCTTGGAAGCAGGAGTGGCATCCACTTCCGAAATAGCTTATCTCCGGAAACTGTATAAGCCTGAAGAAAGGACGGAAGTTACACAAGTGTCCAGATCATTCATTCATAGGGTCACTACGAGTCCTCTACGACTCAGTGGCACTTAACAACAATCCAGATTATTGTTGGGGTTTTTTTTCTTGTTCTATAGGAAACCTTAATATGAATAGAAGCAAAGTTCAATTGTAATACAGAATGAGAAGTGCTTGGTTCACCTTCTGCCTTTACCCTTAGTAATTGTCATGCAACCTTTGTGAGCTGCTTTCCTCATTCTGTAAAGTGAGACTCTGACTAGCGTGTCCTGAAGGGTCTGGGAGGGGTCCTGGTGGCTCAGTGTTTGTAACACCTGATTGCTAACCAAAAGGTCTACAGTGAAAATCTGCAGCCTCTGAAGGTGAATTATGTGACCGTCATAAAGACTGTTGTTACTGTTGTTGGATGCCCCCAAGTCCACCGTGACTTACAGCAGTGACCCTGTGAACCTCAGATCTGAACGTGCCCTGTCCCCTGACTTGCCCAATCTATCTCAACAGAAGGTGTCATCTTCTCATTCCTTGACCCTCAGCTTTGCTCATCAAGGTGTTTTTTGGTTGTTGTTTTGCTTTGTTTTTCTTAGGACTGGCCCTTTCTGACAACATGCCCAAAGTCTTGAGATGAAGACTTACCGTCCTTGCTTTGAAAGTTCACTCTCATTGTCCTTTGTTCAAGATAGCTTTGTTTTGGGGGCAGTCTGTTATAATTAAAGATTAAGCCTGGGAAACCCTCTGTGGTTATGTACAGTCAAGTTGACATCAACCCATAACGGACCCTCGAGCGGGTTTTCAGGGGCAATAAAATCACAAGAGAGGAGATTGCACATCTCACTCTAACAGACCAGCTGGGGGATTCGAACTGCATGCCTTCAGTTGGCATTGCAGCTCCTTACCCCTCAGCCACCAGAGCTCCCCAGGAAACCCTCTAAGGGAGTTCGATTCAGAATTCAGTAGAAAGCAATGAGTTAGATTTGGACTGGGGAAAGGCTATAAAAACAGTTCCAGTAGCACAGTGTAAGAGTGATTGGAACCCATCAGGGGAATTGGCTCAAGGGGAGAGGGTCGGGTTTTGATTTAAATGTTGTACATTCCATCTTTAATACTACTAAGGGCATCTCTACCCCCATGCCCTGGGTATAGGAAAAGAAAAACATTCCCAGGGAAATGGAATTGTGAAAATGTGCTTTAAATGCTGTGAGATGAATACCTTAATTTCAGTTCTCATCCACTATATTAAAATAGTCATGGGCAAAGTCTCCCAGAGGGCCAGATAAAAACTTGACATGCTTTGCATTTGAAGGTTTAAGGTGTGTGCTGCCCTCCTCTTATGGAAGACAACTGTATAAAGTACAAGTGTGTACACTTGTGTAATGTTTATTAGTTGCATTAATATGCAGCAGAAAAGCTTTCTAATTTTGTAAAAGTGTTTATCTTTAGCAACAAAAACATTTTCTGTAGGGCAGTGAGATGACTTTGGAAACAAAATAAGTTGCAACCAAAAAAGGGAAATTCCTATGAAAAAGGTAATGTCTCTGAAGCAGTTTGCAAGCCCTAAAGTATGGTCGAAATCTAATGGATTTGCACTCACTAGCTTGAAGGACATATATTGGTGGTAATAAGGACATATATTGGTCGTGCACATCATTAATACATTGAAATGTATAAGATATTGGTGGTCAGGTGTACTTTCTAGCGTTAGTAAAGAAATGGATGAAGTGAGGAAAAGACTTAGCAAGTCTGCAGTTGATATGAGGTCTTCCAAGGTCAGTAAGAATGTTGGGAAAGCTAGGTATTTTACTGAATTTAAGAACATGGGATAAAATGTTAAGCTATCCATCTCCTTTTCCTCCTTCCCTCACCTTCTACAATAATAGTACCTCTAAAAAAAGAAAAGGAAAAGTTAGTAGAAAACTATAATCTTAGAACTCTTCAGAGCTAGAAGTCTTAAAATTTAAGATCATACTATTCCCATTTTTTTACACATTAGCTTCATGTGATACTATATGAAAAGAGGACATTCATAGCTCAGTGTTTGAGAAATACTTACAACGTGTGGTGAGTCTATCCCACCCTGAATTGTAAAACCATTTAAAGAATAGAGTTGATGCATTAACTCTTAATGACCAAGACCAGATGAGTTTTGGAATGGTATCAAGAGTATCATCCATGAAAAAAATCAAGTTCATTACAAAGATGGAGAGAAAGAAAGGAACAAAACAGATGTTAGAAGAGACACTAAAACTTGCACAAGAACCTAGAGGCAAAAAACAGAGGGAGGAACATACTGAGATAAGATTGTTCAACAGAAAATGTCAAAGGGTGGCTTGAAAAGACATAGCCACGTACTATAATGAAATGTGCAGGAGTGTAGAATTAGCAAACCACAAGAGGGAAGAACACGTTGAGCATTGCTCAGGCTAAAATAAGTGAAGAATAATTCCAAGCCTTGAGTCCAACTATTGAAGGATTCTATGGGAAACATCTTAAATGATGCAGAAAGTATCAAAAGATGGAATTTAAAGTCAGTGTATGCAGGTGTACACATTTGTACTTCATACAGGACAGAAAAGGTAGGCAGGAGTGGATTCAGATCTATTATATATCAACACTCTTTTCAGCATGTAGCTAGCAATCATGAAAATATAAAGAAAAAGAATTTATTTCTCATTTATTTTCATATAGCAATAAAGCCACCCTAAAGCCAAATAAGTGGAGGCTATTGAAAACATGTGTGCAAAATGATAAAACCTGAGTGTAGCTACAGCCTAGCTCATAAATACAGATGAATCTAAAAGTAGTACTTGCAAGTAATTCTGTGTCAGTTTAGTACATTGAGTAAGATGCCATTCATGAAAAGCCATTAGAGAGATTGATTATGGTTTAGCTATTTTAACTCAGTGACTGTGGAAGATGGCGGTGGAAAAAAGTGCAGACCAAAACACACAAACCTGGATATTTTCCCTTAAGTGACTTAGAGAAATAAATGGAGCAGCTCTATAATTTACAAAGTATAGTAAGAAACTTAAAATTGAGGCCATAGCTCCCATGACAACTATGAGTAGATCCCCTTTATTGTTGCTACTTTTATCGAAAGTGGAATTGCTTTCCTTCTTTGAAAAATCTCTACTTTCTCTTGCAGTATAAAAAGGGAAGACAAAGAAACCTCTTCCTACCAGTGACCTACATTATTGATTAAAATTGACAGTATACATCCATCAGCTAGTCACTTTCCCTGCATGATCTCCTCATAGCTTAATCTGGTTCACAATGGTTATAATTAGATTTTTGTTTGCTTGCATATTAGACTGAAGGGGCCAAATGTAACGTGTTGTTGTTGTTATTATGTGCCGTCAGGTCACTTGTGACTCCTAACGACCCTATGTACAACAGCCCTAAACTCTGCTCTATCCTGTACCAATCGCACCGTCTCCAATACACCTGTCCTGATTACCCCAGTCACTGAATCTATCCACCTCATAGGGGGCCTTCCCCTCCTGCACCGTCCCTTAACCCTCCCAAGCATGATGTCCCTCTCCAAGGACCGGTCTCTCCTTACAACATGTCCAAAGTAAGTTAGACGGAGCCTCAGAATCCTTGCCTCCAAGGAGCCACCCGGTTTAACCCTTTCCAGGACAAATCTGTTTGTTTTCCTAGCAGTCCATGGTATTCTCAATACTCTTCTCCAGCACCACAGCTCAAAGGCATCAATTCTCCTTCTATCCTCCTTGGTCATTGTCCAACTCTCTGATGCATAACAAGTGATTGCAAAGACCATGGCCAGTATCAGACACACCTTAGTCTCCAGAGAGACACCATTGCTCTTCAGTACTTTGGAGAGGTCCCTAACAGCAGACTTTCCCATCGCAATACATCTTTTAGTTTCAAATATTAGGCTTCAGGAGAAGGCAGCATTCTACAAATTAGAATGAGACCTCCACGCTCAGGGCAAATACACCACTGATACACACATAGATTGAAGAGCAAACTGGGACCTGATGTAACTCACTTCCTCACACAATCCTGAGTTTTGTATAGTTAACAACCTATCCCAACATACCCAGTACTCTTGATTTCTTAAATACAGCCACTGGGTTACAAAAAAACTTGAAGGCTTTTGCCTATCATTCTGTTCCTTGACAGGAGTGATACTTATCTAAATATGACTTAGAGATGGTTTAAATAACTTGTTTAACACATTCCTGCCTGCATTTAGCAAAAATCCTAATTTGTTTAGCAAAATAACTAAGAGTAAAGGCCACCTCACTAGAAACTCATCCCTGCTGGGTCTCATCTTGGAATGCTGTTATGTACCACTGAGTCAGACACCCCCCAGAATATACCCTACAATGGGTTTTCAGAGGCTGTAAATCACTCGAGAGGAGACTGGTCATCTTTATTCCTCTGAGCAACTGGTGGATTTGAACTACCTGCCTTGGGTTACCAGGGCAGTTCCTAACTCTGGTGCTCTAGTGGTAAGCTAGACTGCAGTCGCAAGGGACACAGTTCAAATCCACCAACTGCTCCTGGGAGAGGAATGGGCAATCTCCTCCTGTGTGATTAACTGCCTCAGAAAACGAGCTGGAGGGTCAGTTCTGACTCAGTCGTGAACAGTAACAATAAGAAGCCCCCAGGGCTCCCTAGCATCTGAATCGAACTTAGTTTTCATTGCCTGGATGATATTTTAACTTTCCCACGGATTCTTGGCATAATTCTATTGTTATTATTTGCCATCAAGTTGCTTGTGACTCATAGCGACCCTATGAGAGCCCTAAACACCATTCTATCCTGTGCCAACCTCGCTGTCTCAAACACACTCATTCCCACAACCCCAATCACAGAAACAATCCATCTCATCCAAGGTCTTCCTCTCCTGCATCGTCCCTCCACTCTCCCAAGCATGATGTCCCTCTCCAAGGACCAGTCCCTCCTTGCAACATGCCCAAAGTACGTCAGACAAAGCTTCAGAATCCTTGACTGCAAGGAGCATTCTGGCTTCACCCTCTCCAGGAGAAAACTGTTTGTTTTCCTAGCAGTCCATGGTATATTCAACACTCTTCTCCAGCACCACAGCTCAAAGGCATCAATTCTCTATCATCCCTGTTCACTGTCCAACTCTCTGATGCATAGCACATAATTGCAAAGATCATAGCCTGGATCAAGTGCACCTTAGTCTCCATCCTGATGTTGTTGCTCTTCAGTACTCTTGAGAGGTCCCTCACAGCTGACTTTCCCAATGCAATTTGTCTCTTCATTTCTTGGCTGCTGTTACCAAGAGTGTTGACTGTGGGCAGCATGATATGGTCAGAAAGATATCCTGATGGCTTGAAACTTCGGCCATCACATCAGGGACTCATCAATGGGAGACGAATGTTGAATGTTGTAAGCAAAAGTAGGAAGGGTTGATGGTGGAGTAGGGAAAGGGTGGATTAAAAAAAACAAAAGCAAAACCAAAAAAACCAAACATGTAGCAGGGTGGGCAGCAACATTGAATTTAATTCTATACTTTTGATATTACGTTGAATTCATTACTAACTCAATCAACAAATACTCAGGATTTAGAACTGAAACCTTGTGTATATTGTGGTATTGGCCAAGTATATTCATGTAAAACTTACTGGCTAACTCAAAGCCCACCCCTCTCTGGTCATTCAAAAGCCCCAGCAGCTCTGAGTAAGAAAGGTGGACAGTCTCCTTCCACGTGGTTTCCAGGCTTGGAAACTCAGTGGCAGGTCAACTCTAGGTAGGTTCCAACTGGAGGACGATGGGAGAGCTGAGGAGGGTGGAATATGAAAAGATTGCTTGTGTTACTGAAAAAGATCTTTCAGAGAGACCTCACTGGGGTGCGGTGGGTGATGAAGCCCAGGGGGTTCTGAAGTTGCTTTGACTTAATGACTGTTCTCCCTTGGTTGTTTTCACAGACCATAAACAGGACTGGAGAATGTCCCTCTGAAAATTTGCCTTGAATGAAGAAACTTCATTGAACAAGAAGTTGGCTTCGAGTTTGCACAGGCGCCAATGGAATGCTTTCTTGATTTTTTTAATTTTTCTTTTTTCACTTTCTACTTTATCCAATGAAAACAAAGGTGTTTTTATGTGCTGTGCAAATGGTTCCTTCATGTGGTCTGACAATTTTATTTTTATGGTCTTTTTTTTTTAAAAAAAAAAAAAGAAAAAAATCTCAGAAGAGGAGGAGAAAAGAATAAACAAAACCTACCAACGCAAACATCAAAGGTTGGCATTTTATCTGGAAGAACATTTAAATTCAGAATTCATTGAACGTGTAGTTAGGGAGGTTTTGGTTTTGTTTCTTAATTAGGCAGAATATCAAGAGTTGGGCAAGGAGAAATGGAAAGAAATGGTCTTCCTGAGTAATTAAGCTACTTTCTTTCCTTCTTGTTTAAATCGAGTGGGATGTTTTGTTTGTTTGTTTCATTGTGTTTTTTGCCTTGTTTTATGTTATTTTTCTTAAGAAATTTTAGGTAAGATTTATCTTGAATCTTAATTGCCTTAATTTTAAGGACGTCAAAGGCTGTCGAGGCAAGCTGTCAACGTCTTGTTAAAAAAAAAAAAAATCACAGAAGAATTGAAAAATGGTTCCGGCTTTCACCGGTACAGACGTTTAAGACTATGAGTTTTTAGGATGGAAACAAAAAACCTGTACAGTTTAAGAGAAAATGTTTTTCTTCATTTGAAGAAAATGTGTTGATAAGAGAAACCATGGCAACTGCAAGAATTGGGAAAATGCTGGGACTTTTCATGAACTTTGTCTTAACGGTTGCCACGAATCACTCTAGAAGGCTAAACATTTTATGGTAAAGTTATAAATGTTGGTTTAAAAACAGTTGCATTAGAAATAATGCGTGTTTGGGGGGCAGAATGCAGATTTTTTTAATTTACAAAGCGTGATCGCTAGCAAAAGCATTAGTGCTTTTTACCTGCAGTCTTTTTTATGAGCTTTACAAAGTTTTTAGTCAGCTTTGCTTGTCACATTGCAAAAGTTAGCTTAAGAGCATTAAAAAACTTAAGTAGATAGGAGCTTATGGTCAAAAAGTGCAAAAAAAAAACCACAAAAAACAAACAAAAAAAGCAATAGATAGAGAAATTGTTGACAATTTCTGTAGTCTTTCCTAGTTGTGATCGAATTTAGCCTATGGATGGCCTATTTTATACCAAAGATGAAGTGACACCCTATTGCAGTCAAGAAGCTAGAAGTTGGTTTTTGTTTTGTTTTTTTAAAAAATTTATTTGACCTACATGGCCGGACCAGTTCTTCTTTTACTGTTTGTTTAAACTATCTTCCACTGGTGTTTTACGTACTGAAAAAAATTTTTTTTCTTCACTGTATATTTGTTAATAATACAAAGTTTCACCCACTACATTCAGCTGTCCCAGATGGAGAATTAAGGATGCCAATTCACAGGGCTAAATGACTTTATTAAGTTCCATGAGCTTTTCTGGTTCCTTGCTAGTTCTTTTAAGTAGTGAGGCCTGTGCTGATGGCCACCAGTAAGCCAAGACGACACTGTTTTGGGGACTGAATTTTATGTGAATTTTAAACTGAAGACGCTTCCTGGTCTGAAAGGTCACTTGTCCAAAAGCTTAGTGATATTCTGTGCAATGGTGAGTGGTTTCCTGAAAAAGGTCTCATCATCCTTGTAATGATAGACTTCCTTTAAATCCCGACACGTCTGCATTTTGTCTCCTCACCAAGTCCTTGTCCTTATCTAGCAAGATTAGTCACTTTGATTCTGCAATTGGGGAAAGGGTACTTTCTTTTCTGCCTCTTTTCTTTATATTTCCATATCCTGGTGTTGTCAGAAAGACAGACAAAATAGACCTTTTTAATCTCAATTTTAATTCTCTGAGGCGAGTAGGATCAGTAAGATTGAGTATTATGTTTGTGGCGTTTACATGAGCTCTTAAAATGCTAGTTGACAATCAAGAAATTATCTGATTCATATCAATAAGAACCAAAAGAATTAAGTTTAATCAATCATTAAAGCCAAAGGAGATGTATTTGCATTTAGAATGATGCAAAATTTTGTCTAAAATGAATTCAATTGACTTACCTGGAAAGCATCTCTGCATGTTTGATTCATGAAGTCTTGGTTGAGTCGGTACAGTTCTACAGTAATTAAGGGCAATTTATTAGTTGAATCACTCAATGGAATTGCTTTCTGAATGAATCATCAAGATCAAATGAATGAAACCCTATTCACATGGTAAATAAGTCGCAGACACAGACCTTAGTCCACACAGAGCTGAGGAGAATGCCTTCGGTGCTCTGTCAAAGAAAGCAGGACAGACTATTTTATATGAGCAAAGTCAAAAGGTACATCTTAGTCACATGATTTGAACAGGAATTTAAAAAAATAAAAACTGATACTGATTTTATGAAATTGTCAATATTCCACTTTTGATGCCCTATTAAACAATGGTCCAGTCTTGTATGATACCTGTTTCTTTTATTTGCAACCCATGAAATGGAAGCTCTAATAAAAAAATATCTTTTCATTAAAATTAGAAGTGAAAATGTATCCAGAAATATGTAGCATCGACTACCGAGAAATTCCAGATGGCCACCTTATCTTTGTACTTTTTTTCCATGCTTTTGAGAGAATTCTAGATTTACACTTTCTTCCATTTCATTTTTACCTCCTCACGTACTCTAAGAGTGACACTTTAATCTTTGAAAAGTGGGCCCCCAACTTCAGGGGGGACAGGGAAGCATGTATGGGAACGCTGGATTTTGTTCCTCTCTTCACGCTTTGAACTCTTTGTATAAATAAGGATTCTCCTGGGCATGATTCACTTAAATATCAAAACAACACATTTTCATTTGTTTCTGTACAAATATATGTATATATATATAAATGTGATACAAAGAGTCTCATTTACACAATCAACAATGAGGCTAAGAGGTAGCTACCATGTGGCTGACGAATGTGCCTGGGTACCTCCCTGTTTCTAGTCAGAACTGCTGCTTTATTTATACATTCAGAAACATTCTTTTTCAACTTTGGAATTTCAATAATCTCCCTTTTGTTAAGCCACTTCAGGCGAAAGGAAATAACTCGTCATTGAATGTGTCCATGTACATTTTGTTTGGATTGTTTATGTCATTGCCATTCTGTTCAAACCCGAAAAGGAAAATGGGCGCTTGTTCAAAGTTATTCCCCTTTGTTTGTCAGCTTCTTTTACAAGAGTCAAGTCCGGGGAGGGGGGAAGAAATAAATCAACAGGTAAGCTGTGTAATGTATCAAAGTCCAAGTCACAGTATGTCTTCAATATATTCAGATATGAGGATACCAACTTAATCAAAAATATACCTTTGGGTGGTTTTAATCCTCCTTGGGAGTGTAATCATGTGTAAAAAGGTTGAAGCTAATTTTTCTTGTGTTCAGGTACACCAGACTTTCAAACATTGATTTGGTTTCTGCTTTTGACTTCAACTGTAAAATCTTAACGTAAACATCAGGAAACAAACAAATAGGATAAACACTGTGTCCTCCACATGGTCAGTGAGTGAGTTGACTGCCTTTTCCCAATGATGCGGTGGTGTTGTCAAGGGAGGGCAAATTGGCATAAGTTGCTGGGTGCTTCCCAGTGCATGAGCAGTTCTTCCAGAGAAAACAGAATTTCCCCTACTCTGTCTAAAGCAAAATGCTGGCAAACCCTGGGGAGAGGGAGAGTTTATTCTTCAACACTGGCAATACTGAACACTGTCAAGTGGCATAATATTCCAGAAGTATCCTCTAGGCCTGGCCCCTCCCCAACACCATGCCAAAGTGCATGAGATAAGGTGTCACCACAGGCCTCCCTTGGGCAAAGACTTCCTGCTGAGAAAGGTCAGATAGAGAAGGAGAGACCTTCGGAGACAGATTGGCACAGTGAAGGCAACGATAGGTGTGAGTATGGCAGGGATTGTGAAGATAGCACAGGACAGGACAAGGTCAAGATCTGTTGTTCACGGGGTCTTTATGAAGCATAGTCAACTTGATATCTAACATCCACACCTGACTCCAGTTTGGCAAGCGCCAGCTTGTTGCTTTGGTACATTGCAACTATCCCGGATAGTGTCCCCCTGGGTCACCTGAACTAATTCTTGTTGTGACCTTTGCAATTCTTGATGTGCCACATTTTAACAGCAGATGAGACTCCGCTACCCCATTCTACTGAAACACTACACAGGGTTAAAAGCACTCACATGATCCACAGATGACTTAGATTGGAATAGATGGACCGTCAAAGGAAGAAGTCCACACCACCTCACAGTCTCTGCAAGACACTTTGTCCCTCCTTTGCCAAACTACTTTAATTGCACTTTCAATTATATATGATCCCAAAGAAGTATTTAGTTCCTTCATTCTAAATTCATGGGAATAATTGAGATGTTTATTATATATCTATGTATCTTTGGAACGATCTAATTTCAAAAATCCCCATTAGTGAATTCAATTTAAATAGGAACCTTGCAATCTTTTTCATGATGGAATGGGCTGTCTCCACAAATTATATGGTATTAATAGGAAATTAAAAATACATTTGACAGCTTGGCCACAGTTTTGAGTCCATGAACCACTGTGGGTGAGATGTTAACTAGAGAGGAATCTTCATGTGGTTTCAGTATTAAGTGCTTTTTTTTTTACTTGGTTAAAAGAGATGATATTTTTGCATCTGTATAAGCGTATTCAGCACATTGAGGAAAATAAACATAATAAAAGGTTTAAATATATTATGGAACCTTGATCTGTATTATCTTGTCCACAGAAGGGAGTAAATGATGGAATCTTATTTTTCATGTTAATGTGACTGGCATGATTTGAAATTTTGAGCTCCCTGGGACTGGACAGCCTCTTATCCCAATCTGAGGGATTGACAGAATTTAAACAGGCTGATTGATTCATTACATTATGCCTTTCCTGTGGCAGAATGAGAACATTAGTGAATAAATTCGTCTTACAAATGACATCTACTGTGAGCCTCAGAAGAGAATTTGGTCAGCTTCAAGTTTAGTGTTTCTTATCAAAAATTCTTAAATACTGAATTGGTCCCTTCAACCAAGTGAGGTTGGCCAATATAGTGTTCAGTAAAGGGCAGAAGGTAAGCACTAAATCTTTGACTCTAAAGACTCTTCTGGTCTGGAAAAGGGTAGTCACTTCAGATTAGTGAATTCTGACTTCACACCACAAGACTTAAATGCTGCCTGGATCACAATTAAAATATGGACTGCTTGTCAATATTCATTTCTTTTGTATTTCCATCAAAGAAGTGATGTATCTAAAAAAGTTTCTTCCATTCAGGAAGCTTTAAAGTGGAACTGAAAAAAATTAACTTTGGAATTTGCCGAAGAATCACTGAGTCACTTTTGAGCTTTTCTTCCATTTTTTTTTCCACTCGTTAGTGACTGCCCAGCTTTCTGATTCCTGCAAAATTACAACCACTCTCAATTCTGGAAGGGCTAATTAACTACTTTGTGAATTTGGAGTTCGAGTGGGTTTGTGTTTTGTTTTTTTTTTTTAAAAAATCTTTCAATTATTGGGCTCTGAGCTCGGTTTCCCTAAATTAGCATTTTGCCCTAAGGGTATAAAAAACCAAACCAACCCCAATTGGCAAGAAAATCTAAATGAGTCTATTTATTACATAATCCTTTGCTGAGAGACTTTTAAAACCTCAGTAATTTTCATATCAGTGCATTATAATACTGTGCATTTCTGTTACGCATAATGTGCCTTTCCTGTCCATCACAAATAATTGAGAGTTGGCTATATTTTTGCAGAAGATAAGTGAGAAGGTGTAGCAAAGAACTTGGCTTCCCTCTATCATATGATTTCACTCACTCTACTGAAATTTCACCCGTGGGAAATGAGGTGTATTCAAGTCTGTTACAAGGGTGTACTAGCAGCTCTTGGGTTAGAGATACACTCTTATTCCTCTTAAGTCTTCAGCAAAAAGCTTTGTGTTTGCTATTTTTCACTTTGCAATACTGTGTTAAGGATAAATGATTTCAACACTCCAATGCATCACTTTTCATGATCATTTAAAATTAGCATAATGTCCAACAAAGTAACCTCCCAGTTACACTTTGTATTTTACACCCTCAATCTTAGCTTATTAGTCATAAAGCTCTATCCTCTGCCCCCTAAAAAGTCACATGCTCAATATACAAAAGTTACTCCATACTTTTCACAACCATAAAGCATTCTTTCAAAAAAAAAAAACACCCTTGAAAAGGTTTTCTTCATTTTGGAAAATAATTACTTCCATTCCCTTTAAGAAAAGTATTTGAATAGAATCTTAATTTAGTTATTGATATGTAAAAGCAATTGCAATGAGGGGGGAAAAAGTTTCTAAAACAATGGGGCACCACTTCTTTTAAAAACCTTCTTTCAGGCCATATTCAATTGAGATTTTTGAAACATTCAATTTGAACTTTATTTAAGAGCATTTTTGTACTGTTGTCTCTGACTGTCATGGAAAGTTCTGTAATTCTGTGGTGTTTCTGGATTTCTTTTTCATGTTTTCCATCTGTACCACAGTCAAGTTAGCTGCCATCTCTCCTATTCCTCGAGCTTTCTGTAGATCGGTGGATGTTAGGTTTAAACTTCTGTTTTCTTTGATGAAGCTTTCAATAAAAAATGAAAATAAAATCAACCAAGTAGGGCTCTTGTGTTTTTTCTGCACTTTCCAAAATACGTCTTGAGAGGGAGCAGCAGAGAAAGTGGGAGGGACCTATGACCTTGATTAGGCCAATTAAATAAACAATTACCCAAAGAATCATCCCAGGTGTTATGGATTATCCAATACACATGTCGAAATTCAAACCATGTACCTATAAATGAAATCTCATTTGGGAATGGAGCTCATTATGGTAATGATGCCCGAGCAGTGTTGATGTGTCCTAAACCCACTCATTTCTGAGATAGAAGGAACCAAGACACCAAAGCATCAACAGGGAAGGACAGCTGTCATGTGACAGTCCACAAGAAATACTGGAACAGAAGCTCAAAGGGACAAGATCTTGCCCTGGAGACAACAGAGGACTTTTCTGAGCTTTTAGACTTCTGGCTTCTAACTGGTGAGACATTTCTGTTCTTTACAGTCACCCACTCATTTAACTTGTTACAGCAGCACCAGGAAGCTCAGACACCTGCTAAGAGAAAGAGGAAAGCCCATGCGGTTCTTGCAAGGAGCATGAGGAAGCCATCATTTGTGCTTGTAGGGGTGAGATCATTTAGGTCTTCTCAGAACCTCTCAAACTCAGTTCTTCTCCTCAAGCCCCACACACAAGCTTGCTTAACATCACCCGGTAACTGATACATCTTGCGTAAAAGCTAAAAGTTGGAGGTAAGTAAAAAATACAGACATTTCCTCTGACATCTGTAGCTTGTATCCCTGGGAGGCTTAAGCTCCACAGCTACCAAAATGAGAAGACTTGTTAACTCCTCAAGCTAGTGATGGAGTTTTTTCTAAGCAAAAGAGCCGACACTGTGCTTCTCTTAGCTGGAATGATCTAAGCCATCTAGAATCTAAGCATGCCTAGAATGTGTGACTATGAACTGTGAATCCTCTCATAATATATACATTTTTTGGTATTACTTGAGCATATTAGTTTTTATTGCAGATTATAGGGAAGACCAAAAAAATGGATGAAATGTACGCACTATGTTAAACATAGTAAATGAAGTAAAGCACAGTAAGTAAGATTTTTAAAAAAGGAAGAGATATAAAGACCCACAAAACACTGTGTGTGTGATGCATGGAAAATGCATGTCAAATTAAGACGCTAATAATTCATAGGGTCTTCATTTGACCACTGTAGGGTGACACTCATTCTACCACTCATAAGTAATGCAAGTTAAGTAACATTTTTTTTTAAAAAAAGGAAGAGCTATAAAGACCAACAAAACACTGTGTTTGTGATGTATTGAATATGCATGACAAATGTAAGACACTAATAACTCATAAGGTCTTCATTTGACTACTGTAGGGTGATAACCCATTTTAGCACTCATAAACGGCTCATCAGGCCAACAGCTACATTTCAACCACTTGTCCCTACTTCTCATAAATGAAGCAAGCATATGGAAATGCAGAATTGGAGAAATAGGAACTCATGAAATATTATGCAAAATGGATAACCCTGGACAATATTATGCGGAGTGAAATATCTCAGTCACAAAAGGACAAGTGTTGCATAGGGCCCCTGTTGTAAAACGGACTGACCTCGGGGTTGAAGGATGACAGAAAAGGAGGGGAGGAATGATGTATACTGCATTGAAACAGATGAGGGAGAGAACTGTTTAAAAGGGATATAAGATTGTGTATTGTTTTCATGACAGGAGTCCAGAACAAAGGCTGCATAGTGGAGTGGACTTGGGGTGAGGGTGGGGGATTGCATAACAATGAAAGAGTTTTTTTTTTTTTACTTTTCAAGAAGATTGAATTGGAGGGGAGGGAATAGACAAGGAGAAAAGTACAGTGAATGACTGGAAACCCTAAGTCTCTGTAAACTTTCATTAAAATTAATTTCTAAAAAAAGATTTGAAAAGTCTAATGGGCATAACAGTTAAGAAGGAAGACTGAAGAAATCCGCTTTCAACAATGGTGTGGTCAAAGAATGTGGAATATACCATCAACTGCTAGAAGAACGAACAAATTTAAGTTGGAAAAACTACAGTCAGAAAGCTCTCTAGGAGCAAAATCAGTGATATTTCATCATGCCTACTTTGGGTGTGGCATCAGAGCCTGGAAAAGGGCTGTCATTCTTGGTAACAAGAGGGGCAGTGACACAGAAGCTGAAACGATAGATTTGAACCCATTAACGCTGGCTGTGAGGCAGGCATAGGACCCGGGACCCATTCCTGTTGTACATAGGGTCATCAGGAGTCAAATCATCTCAACGAGGCCTAACAAAAAGAAGAACGCAACTAAAACCAAAACAAAAATTGATATGAAGTTGATTCCAACTGATAATGATCTTCTAGACTAGAGGAGAAGGTTTCCAAGATCGTAATCATTACAGAACCCCTAGCGGAACAGTACTGAAGCCCTTGGAAGCTAACTACAAGTTTGGAAGTTCAAACTCACTACCAGGGGAATGTTGTGAGGGCCTGCCTTAGAAAAGACCTGTTAGTGTAGAGTTGGCTCTGACTCAGCCACCATGTTCAGCAGATCAACACACCACTGAATTCATACAGAAAGCACTCATCATCACACACTAAATCCGTCTGGGAAGCACTCTTCCGTCAGAATGTCACTGAACACATATGGGGAGCACTCTTGTCAAAACAGCACTGAATTCATATGGGAGCACTCTTCTGCGCTGTAAAGTGCTGTGAGTTGGAACGGATTTGATGACACCCAACAATTTTTATGGAAGCAGAATGCTAGATTTTTCTCCCAAGGGGTCGCTGATGAGCTTGGATTACGGATCTTTTTCTCAGCAGTCATGTTCCACTGTGCGACCAAAATTCTCTGCATTTCCATTAAAGTAGATGCCAGTTCATAGCAACCATACAGGGTAGAATTGACTGACATGGGTTTCCAAGCCTCTAATCCGTGCAGAAGCAGACTACCTCACCTTTAATCCAAGGAGTTCCTGTAAGCGTCTATCTGAGTGCCTTTCAGTTAGCTGTCAAACACTTCAACATACCCCATCAGAGCTCCTTCTAGTGTGAAAGAATCACTGTAAAAACGTGTGTGTGTGTGTGTGTGTGTGTGTGTGTGTGTGTGTGTGTGTGTGGCCCCATCTATGGGCCTCCTTGGACCATCTCTTCCCCTCCATGCTCTGGTTTCATGGTCAGCTTGGTTTTTGAACACATCCATCATAAGTGATCAGTGTAATGGTTTTTGCAAACTGAATACAAGGGTGTAGCCATCATTCAGGTCAAGAGTCAGATTATAAGCATCCAAATAGATAACCTTATAGTCCTATTTAAACCTGTCAACTCAAGGTTAGCTATGTTTTATTCCAATAGCCTAGAATTGTTTTGCTGCATTTGAAACTTTATCAGTCTGATTGGCTTGGCTTTTAACATGTTGCCACACATGACGGTAATACTTCAAAGGGGAGAAAAAACAATGTGTTTCTAAGCACAGTTGTCAAGTTAAAAGTGTGCGGCAACATGTTAAAAGAATGTGTGTGCTATACATGGAGAAAAGCATAACTATTTTGCTTGTGTTTAAAACCCCAAGATAGCTATTGTTCTTCTGAAAACTATGCTTATGGCTATGTTATCCAAATTTTAAAAAGATAGTGTTTCAAAATCACACAAATGCTCTTTGCTGCCTCTCGCCACGTTTAACATCTTCTGCAACGAGGCGGCCCAGCAGTGGTCAGTCATAAACTAAACGTCCTTGAGAGCCATAGCCGCATTGTTAAGGCAATATCTGAGACTCAAAGACTAGGTGTAAAGCTTCATTTAAGATTTGGCAACGTGTCCCTCAATGTCTGCTTCTTTCTACGCTGAGTAACGGGACAGCTGATGTGAGACCTCACTGAGGGACCACCCAGAGCCTGGAGCTGCCAATACGCTATCGTTTACACAAAAGCACAGCATATGGTGTCCATTACATTCATGCCCACCAACTCAAATGACAGCTTCTTTGGCTTCTGAATATCATTTTAAACAGTGAGGGGCTTTCTTACATGGAAGAGTTAATGCCTAGCTCCCTTCATCCTTCCCGCCTCTGAATCTTTCATTCCAACGGAGATCAATTATTCTTGCTATGATCCGGCACAGGTGGATAGAAGGCTACATCCAAGCTTCAGGGTTTCCAGACACTACCATCCACACCACCACTCACGTCAGTAGTTTACCACTGTGGTCCCAGAAGTGGATTGAAAGCCTCTGCAAGTTTACCATAAAGCTAACCTCCAATAGACTTCCTGTTAAAATGTGCATCTGGATTTAAACACTTGGCAAGAGGTGCTTGTCCTTCAAACGTGTTCCTGTCTATAAAAGGGGCAAACACAGAAGATGCGCCGAAAGAGAAGGAAGCCCCTGCCCTTCCCAAAACTGACGCCAAAGCAAAGGCATTAAAGGCTAAGAAGGCATCCTGAAGGGCATCCACAGCCAAAAAAAAGAAGATCCTCACGTCACCCACCTTCTGGCAGCCTAAGACACTGAGACTCTGAAGGCAGCCCAAATACCCCTGGAAAAGCACCCCCACGAGAAACAAGCTTGACCACTATGCCATCATCAAATTTCACCTGACCACTGAGTCAACCATGAAGAAGACAGAAGATAATAACACACTCGTGTTCATTGTGGATGTCAAGGCCAACAAGCATCAGATCAAACCAGCTATAAAGAAGCTCTGTGATATTGATGTGGCCAAGGTCAACACTTTGATTAGGCCTGAGAGAGAGAAGAAGGCCTACGTTCGACTTGCTCCTGACTATGATGCTTTGGATGTTGCAAACAAAATTGGGATCATCTAAACTGAGTCCAGCTGGCTAATTCTAAATATAAGTTTTTCTCACAAAAAAAAAAGGGAGGGGTGCAAATGCAATGTAGAGATGGCCGTGTTTCGCCTCTACCAGCTTCAAAGGAGAACTGTCCCCATCAATAGCATCTATATTATCAAACTAATAACTAGAAAGTCAGAGACTTTGTTACACCTACTTCAACTAATGACTGGGTCTAGAAACCATTGCAAATCATCACATAGATTTTACAGAATCTTTTTTTTAACTCATAGTTGTGAGGTTTATTGGGGAAATGGGCTGGGGAGGGGGGTGGCAGGCAGGAGGAAGGCAAAAGATATCACATAGTGAACATCCAAGATTAGTGCATATGAATCGCAGTCCCAAGCCAGATTAACAGCAAAACACAGTTCCTCACTTTGTTCAGACAGCTTCTCTGTCAACAAGATAACAATGACTCGGTTAATACAGGCAACTTCTCAACCACAGGATACCTCTGGTGCAGGAACCTCTGGCCTGGAAGGACGTGCACCATTCATTCAATTTAATGCAGCAACCCCCTTTGTGCCCTTTGTGGATGGACTAGCAGCTCTGAGGAAATGGTTCAAGCCCACCAGCAACTCTGAGGGAGAAAGATGGGCCATTTCCTCCCGTGCAATTTACAGCAGCTGAAAACCTGCTGGATGGTTGGAGAGCAGTCAGTCCTGACTCCACACCAACAATGAGTTTGAGCTTGTGTGGTGTTGTCCTCTCCAGATGAAAATGGTGCATTTCAGAGGCCTTGAATAAAACACTGCATTTTGGAAGCCTACTCAGAGTTAGTCACCAGTGACCCTTGTCATTGAACCTACTCAAAAACTAATCCACAACGGAGTCTGGAAAGAAGATCCAGATAGAACTAAAACCAAAGGTGAGACTATTATTCAATGATGTCTTTGCTTACGAAGTTCCTGATAAGGATGTCTGGACCTTCTCTCGTAGACTGAATCACTACCATTTTGCTCATTAACTCTTTCAGAGATTGAAATTGTTAGTGCTGTTTCAGTCCTTTTAGTGCCCTGACTGCAGACTCCGACCTTGAATTCACTCCCCACTTCATCTGGAAGATGCCCAGACTGTAATGTTGAGGCTGACAGTGTGCTGGGCCTCCCAGCGGTGGCTTCCTCCCCGTTGGCTGTCGAAGTGCATTCTTCGCGAAAATCTGTCTGCAGCGGTGGTGAACCCGTTCCCTGTGTGTTGTGGATGCTGGCTCTTGAACCCAAATCTTTATTAGACCTCCAGACATGTGCACGATGCTTGCCTCTTGCTGGACACAGTCTCCTGAGGACGACGTCTCTGCTAACATATCTGTCTCAGGGAGCTGGACACAGTCTCTGCTGTTAGAAAACTCTGCTTTTAAAATAAGCTGCTTTGACTTCAGTCTGTATCCAGTTATTTCATAAATCCCTTACTTAATTTTTCCCTGGCTGCTTGCCTCTCTTTTTATCATCTCGGTTTCGATTTTTTGTTTATTCATTTAGTTCGTTTCCTGATTATAAAATCTGTTCGTGATTATCATAGAGAATTTGGGAGAAATGTAAACCGATTTAAAGATGATAGTAAATATTTACCACAATTTCACATCAGAGAAACTTCTTTTCAGTCGCTTTTATTTTCTATCTGCAATTTAAAATATACCAATTTAGGACTGTGCTATGTGATTCTTTTTTTTTTTCCATCTGCATTATGAGAACTCTCACTAAATTATTTTCTACAGCACTACTTTAAACATTGTACTAAATTTCCTTAAACAGACCCATTATAAGCCATCACGGATTTTGATTAATAAAAAGAGAAAAAAACATAAACTGTAGTATTGAGCAATGATGGGCAATTTACTTCTGAGGAGCTGAACTTTAAAATGCTTAAATAAAAAAGTCAGCTTTCATTAGATGGACCCCATAGACCACCTCGTTCACTCTTCACTCTAAGCTGCTTACTTAGATTAGCCTTTGCACTCAGAGCTGTGTTAACCATCACAGGCTTTAAAAAGGAAAAACAAATCTCATCTCAGGGTATGGAAATGGAGCTAGTGTTGTTTATCTTATTTTCTTTAAATAAGGACAAACAAGTGTAGTTAAATGCCAGTTTTAATTTTTTTTTGGCAGGAATTTTAATAAGAGTTCTTATTATATTCAATCGAGTCTGAACCGACTCATAGCTGACCTTGCTGTGGGTTTTGAAAGGCAAGAAACTGCACAGAAGGTGACTTGTCCCATGTTCTCCAGGGAGGAACTGGTGAACTCGAGCCCCTTGCCTTATGATTAGCAGTTCAACTCCTTACAGCAAGTCACAAGAGCTCTTGAGTGTGATTAGGTATTACTGTCATGACAGGGGTCCAGAATGAAGGCTGCTTAGTGGAGTGGACCTGGGGGGACGGATTGTATAACAATGAAAGAATTTTTCTTTTACTTTTCAAGGAGAAGAGTGAATCTGGGGTCAGGGAGAGCTTGGGCAGAGAGAAAAGTACAACAATGAATGAATGGAAATCCAAAGTCTCTGTAAACTTTCATTAAAATTAATTAAAAAAAAAATTTAAAGACAACTCTTTGCACCCAGGCAGAGGCTCCTGGGAGGACAGTCATGTTATTGAATTCCAAAGGATCACGGGCTCGAAGCCCCTACAGAGCAGTCCTCTGCACACATGGGTCACCACGAGTCTCATAGACTCAGGGATGACTAACAATAGCAACACCAGCCCTAATAATTTCTGGAATATTCCATAACAATTATAGTCTAATATGGAATTGTTTGCAATTTTCTTTTGATGACCCTCTTAGATTACTCATGCTATTGTTAACAGAGATACCACACGTGAGTGACTTGGACAAACATAAATGTCTTTTCTTGTAGTTCAGAGGTTGAGAAGTCCAAATTCCAAGCCCTACACTTACGGCAAGGAGCCCTGGTGGTGTGGTGGCTGACTGGCTGAAAGTTAGGGAGCTCAAGAGTTGTGTGTATTCCACAGAGTGCCAAAAGAACAGATAGATACGTTTTAGATTAGGGGTAGCCAAGGTGTCTCTTGGAGACAAGGATGGTGAAGCTTTGTCTTGTATTTTGGGAAGGAAGGAAGGAAGGGAGGGAGGGAGGGAGGAAGATTGATTTCAGGAGACGGAATAATATGACATCAGGAGGGTGTAGAGATTGTGAAATGGTAGTTCCTGGGGAACTATGTGTATCACGTTGTTCCTGAAGCACAAAGTCAAGCAAGGAATTGAGGAGGATAAGGATAGGGAGGAGGGTAGGGGTGGGCAATGGGGAACCTTGTTTATGTTGTAGGTACTTTGTGCCAAAAACAAGTGTAGGTCTGAAAACTGTAACCAGGAGGGACAAGGTCTGTTCTTTGTTTTTAATTGAGGACTCTAATTCTGATGGATCAGTGGTAAGGAGTTGTGCTGGTTACTCACAGGCACTAGGTTCGAATCCACCAGCTGCTTCTCTGTGGGAGAAAAATGTGCAGTCTTCTCCTGTGTGATTAAGCGCCCCTGAAAACCTACTTGAGGGTAAGCTTTAAGTCAGTTCCAACTCAACGGTGAACAACACCACAACCTTCAATTGTAGATGATGGATTTGAGTTGGTAGATCAGAGAATATTTTGAAGTCTAAATAGAGAAGATTAAGAGTTAGATAATGACATTCTATTAGAGGTGACAAATATTTAAAATATTGTGATATAACAATGAAAGAACTTCCCCCCCCCCAAAAAAAAAGTGATCTGGTGGAGGTGGGCAGGGAGAAAAGTAAATCCACGAATGAAAGAAAACCGTAAGTCTCTGTAAACTTTCATTAAAATTTATTTAAAAAAAAATTGTAAAATAAAAAAAGATGATGTTGAAAAAGGTTTAAAAAATATTTTTTTAATGTCAGAACACCTTAAAACCTATAGAAGTATGGCCAATTTATGCAAACTTATCAGACGGCCATAAATTTTACTGTCTCAAGTTTCTAGCGCATTAGAATTCTATAACACATAACAATTCTATCCCCAAAGAAGAAAATCTCAAAGCTTTTCAAATTTATTTGTTTCAAAGTTCTGTACGACATATTAACCTCATGTTGCCAAAAGTCTTGCTTTAATTGGGATAAAAATACAAGATTAAAAGAAAAAAGTGATCTGGGGCAGGAGGATATGGAAGTAAATGTGCAAAAGTGAGCCCTAAGTTCTTTATAAACTTTAATTAAAATCTCAATAAAAAATCAAATATTCTGATAGATTGGATCAGATATTCCTACATTTTGCATTTCCCTTGCCTTAAAAAGAAACACTCACCTATTTTGCCATGTGGCAGAGTCCCTTGCATAGAGGCAGAGTGTATTTTTTCATCCAATGAATGTGATTTTATTTAGCTAAATTAGTATTAGGGAAGATGACGCCATGGAGTGAGGAACGTCATTGCTGGTATCAGCACATCTTGACTAAATAGATGTCAGACAGTAGAAAGTTTTAGGAAGATGTTTACTTATGTTTTACTTATTATACAAAGGCATTGAAATGTGTGGATAATCATGAATGATGGATAACACATAGAAAAATTAGAATCTCAGAATTATTCATTGTGCCCATGTTAATTTCTACTTAGAAGAAGACGCTGTCATTTGTAAGAAGAAAGGCCTCT
>NW_006399841.1:8273022-8274414 GCF_000299155.1 Elephantulus edwardii | reverse complement strand
GGCCATGGTCTTTGCAATCACTTGTTATGCATCAGAGAGCTGGACAATGACCAGGGAGGACAGAAGGAGAATTGATGCTTTTGAGCTGTGGGGTTGGAGAACAGTGCTGAGGGTGCCATGGACTGCTAAGAAAGCAAAAAGATTTATCCTGGAGAGGGTTAAACCTGGCTGCTCCTTGGAGGCAAGGATTCTGAGGCTTCGTCTGACATACTTTGGTCATGTTGTAAGGAGGGATTGGTCTTTGGAGAGGGACATCATGCTTGGGAGGGTGGAGGGCAGGCAAAGGACGGGAAGGCCCTCTGGGAGATAGATTGATCTATGAGAATCACTTTGGTTATTATTGAAGACAGACAAGAACTTAATATGTTTTATTATCTTCACTACCCAGACATTTAGGTATTCTAGGATCAAGGCAAAACAAATTTCTAGATCTGTTTTACAGCCTTATTCATTTTTGCCTAAAAAATTCAATATGTTCCAATGCTTTGGGATTAATTGAGAGCTCTCTAATGAGTAGAGTCAGAAACACTTGATTAAAGCTGTAGAGTTGCTGTGGAAATTGTGTTAACAAATGCTAACATTCTGACAGAATTTCAGGTCAAGAGAAAAGCCTAGTGGGGTCAAGGAAAAAAATAACTTTTTTATTAAGGTTTACATTTCTTTGGTCAAAGCTTTAGAAATTATAATTAATTGGTCATAAAAAATATCACCCATGACTTATAACTACATGACAATAAATGCTAAGATTTTATATATCTATATATAGATCTTTTAACCTTTTTCTAGAATACTCATAAATGACCTCATTTTAAAACTATAAATACTTTCAGAAGCTTCCAAGAAAATGGTAGACAAGGAAGGTGGAATAATTCTATCAAATACACCAGAAAACAAAGCTGACAGAAAAGGATGATAACCCAAAACCCTGAGCTCCAAAGAAAATAATAGTTCAAATACGAACTGTAAAAAAGAAACAAAAACACTGGATAAAGAACAAGATGATTTGTGACGTGTGACTTGAACAGACACAGCAGTGGTTTTGAACTTTTGCTTGAACTTCATGTAACTTATGAGGTAGGAACCCAGGACTACGGACCACACGGCCAGAGCCAAACAAGGACACTGTCACTGAGTTGATGGTGACTCACAGCGATTCTAGAGGACAAGTTAGAATAGCCGGCAGATAGGTGCATCTTTCTTCCGTGGCATTGCGGGTGGTTCTGCCATCCATTCACTTAGCAGCTGAACACTTTAACCGCTGTGCCACCAGAGCTCAATTGTCTTATATAACATTTAGTGATACGTGGGTCTGATAGCAGAACTTTTTTATGATATTAGAAATATAGAAATCTATATAAAATCTATAGAAATGTAAATCTATAGAAAATCTAT
>NW_006399841.1:8255258-8272758 GCF_000299155.1 Elephantulus edwardii | reverse complement strand
CATTGCATTAATGATTGCCCAGTTAGGCTAACGTATTGCAAAGTTAAGTGGTAAAGAGAAAGTTGATGGAAAATTATTAATAGATAATAACATAGGGGGTATGTAGATATGATCCTATGAAAATGATTCCATGTTAGTGAACTCTGAATTCTATGTAATTTAAGATCCAATTCAAGAAGCACTGGTGGTCCTGTTGCTAAGTACTAGGAGGCTAATAGAAAGGTCAACAGTTCGAGCCCACCCGAAGCCCAGAAGAAGGACGGGACAGTCTGTTTCTGAAAGAAGAGTATGGCATTTGCCCCACCCCCAAGCTTGATCACTTCCTGAGAAACTTGATAACAAAACACCTAAGCTGGTCATAGCAAAGACCAGACCAGACAACGGGTCCTGAAGGGTCTGAGCCTCATTAAAATAGCTAAAACCTAACTGAATTAGCACGTCAATTTCAGAGAAATACCATCTTAGTCCTCCCCGGGGCCCCTATAAAAAGGAACATCCCCCTCCCCCAGACTGCCTGCATGCCATTTCGATTCTGTCCGCGTGCTGTGCAGCCGGGTCACTTGGCTGTGTCCCTCTCAGACCACACAATAAAGGCTTGTTCATTTCTTGGGGCCAGTTTCTTTCTTCATTTCTCTCCCTCACGCCCTCGTGCTCTTTTTTTATATCTAACGGTTTCTGTAAAGGCTTCAGTCTTGGACATGCTACGGGGCAGGTGTTGTCTGAGCTACAGGCTCACTTTTAGTGTGTATAGAATGAGGGACAAGTTTTCATTCGTAAGGTTAATGTACATGACGTCTGACAGGTTGGCAGTTCAAACCCAGCTACAGGCACTTGCGAAGACGGTTCTAGGGCCCTGCTTCCGGAAGGTCACAGCTGTGCACACTCTGTGAAGGAGTTCTATACTAACACGCAGGTCACCGCCGGGAGGAGCAATTGACAAGACAGCAGCTGTGTTTTATCACGAACTCAGAGCCATAGAACTTCTATACACTTAGCTGTTGTTTAAGAACTTAAAGTGCTTCCTAGAGAACTCTGGGCCCCAGGGAAAAGGCTGGAAACACGGGAGAGAGAAGGTTGCTTTGGTAATGTTGCTGTAAAGCAAACCACCTTAAAAGCCACGTATGAGAGCAGCAGCTATTTCCTCGTGTTCATAGGCTCTGTGGGCCAGGAGCTCAGACGGTGCACCTGGGATGGCTTTCCCCTCTTTTGTTTTTAACTCTGAAGCCTCAGCTGGGAAGACTTGAAGCAGCCAGGCTTTGACTTTGTACATAGCTGCTCAGTGCTTCAAGGATAAAATGGATTAACGGCAGCTTTCCCAATCAAGCATAAAAGACACAGAACATCCTTTCCTCATGCATTCGATTGGTTACAAGCAAATTTCAAACCCATTCAAACGCAAGCGAAAGCAATACATAGGTCATTTCATTTTCTTTTAAGAGCAACAGAAATGCATGTTTTCCTGGTTCTAGAGGTCAGAAGTCTGAAGTTAAGATATTAGGACTACACCCTCCAAATGCTCTGGGGGATGGTGGAGAATCTTTGCTAATGTTTTTGTAACTTTGAGTGGCTCCAAGTGTTTTGGGTTTGCAATGCTAAGGTCTGTGAGTAGGTTGTTTTCCATATGTACCTGCCTGACCCTAAAGTAAACCCAAAGCTGTGGGCCTTTGAAAATAAACTCTCCTGCCACTCAGGATTTTCCATACAATTCTTAATCGCAGAATGAAGGATGAATTGAATTCTCAGAGTAATCAAACACACATACAATGGACACACACTGAGGCAAAATTGGAAATTGACTTTGTCCCAGTTGTTAAATGCCCTCAAGTCAGAGCGGGATTCGTAGCTGACCTTCTAACAATTTTTCAGAGGCAGTCAATCAATCATACAATTGCCCATCTTGCTCCCTGTGGAGCACCTGGTGGATACGAACTGTGTGCCTTTGGGTTGGGAAGCCAGCATTTTACCACTAGATAACCAACACTCGCCTCTATTGTCTGAGTGAAGACACTGTGGACATTTCTCATAGAGTTTTATCCCCTTACATATTGGCAGGCACAGAGCAGAAGGGAAAAGGGAATGGTGTGTGATTAGAGAAATCTATGATTTAGACATTAACAGTGAAATGCAACCCACAAAAGACAGAAGGAAACTGGCCAGCTAGTGTCTTTACATATTAAGGTAAAAAAACAAACTATAAGCCTTTCCCAAACAATGTCAGGCAATCATATTTGGCATTAATTCCATACGAAGCCCCACTAGAAATACAAAGAACTAAGAAATAGAAGATACAAACTTTTTTTTTTTTCATATGAAGAGGAAGGGCAATGGTGGAAAAAAGGACACGTGAAGGCCGCAGGGAAAAGAGAGAAAATGAATGTGTCTTTTTCACCTCAGCCTTCATTCTGGAAGATGACAGGAAAATTTAAATTTCAAAGTCATTCACAACAACTTGGAGAACAACCTTGGTGGAAAATTTCTAGCACAACTACAGAGCCCTTTAATGCCAAAAAATCAAAAGGCGCAGATGAGCAGTCCCTTGAAGGATTAATTTCTCTCTTGATGGTAACTGTTAAACACTGACTCTTTTACTGCAAACAGTCAAACAAATGTTACTTCTGTTTTTGAGAAGTTATAGTGGAATAGAAAGTACACACACACACACACACACACCCCAGCAATTCAGGCTAATTCTGGGCCTCTTTTACTCTAAATCCTACTTCAAATCTTCCCCTTGCTAGAGTTAAGAGTGACGTTTATCAAGATACTTCACCTCTAAGAACCTTGGGTTACCTGCCTTTCTATGGGATGTGGTGTTACCCACAAGTCAAGGTCATTGGTGCTCAACTAATGAATATGTAATATTGTTGTTGCAAAGAGCTCTAGTGGTGCCGTCCACTCTGAGCTGCTTTGGGGACTCAAAGGTCAAGCTTCTGTGGCGGTTCCAATCCCCAGCTGCTTCGCAGGAGAAGGAGGGGTCCTCTCTTGTCATGTGATTTATGGCTTTGGAAACACAATGAAAGGTCATCTGTAAGACACAAGTGACTCAATGGCAGTGAGTTCTTCACTATTGCTTCCTTCTCTTCTTTCCATTTGAATGAAAACAGGATGCAAAAGGCCAGGGTTAAGATCTAGTTGTTGTTATGTACTGTCAAGTTGCCTGCAACTCATAGAAGCCCTATATGTACAACAGCCCTAAATCCTGCTCTGTCCTGTGCCAATCGCACTATCTCCAACACACCTATCCCCGTTACCCCAGCCACTGAATCAATCCATCTCACACAGGGTCTTCCTCTCCTGTGCTGACCCTCTACCCTGCCAAGCATGATGTCCCTCTCCAAGGACTGGTCCCTCCTTGCAACATGTCCAAAGTATGTCAGACTTCATAATCCTTGCCTCCAAGGAGCAGCCTGGTCTCACATCACTTCGTCCTTTCATGCTTTCCCTGTCCTCTCCCCCTTCTTCCTTCTTTACCCCCACTGTTCATCCTGTCACTGTTGTTGTGTGTCATCAAGTGGATTCTGGCCCAGCAAGCTGAGTAGTTTAAACCCACACAGCGGTTCCCACTAAAGAAAAGGTCTGGCAATTCTTAACCCCAAGGAAACGGCCTGGACTGTTCTCCAGATGTCATGAGTCATGACTGATTTGACAGGAGCGGGTTTGACTCATCAGCACAGATCTGCAAACATAGCCTCGGTTCTGAAATGTATGGACAAGTCAACCACGCGGCCTTTTCTTCAAGAAACCCCTTTTCTTTCTTTCCCTTCTCACAATGTTATTGGCAAATCACAATGAGGAGTAAAATTTCTGGAGTCAAAGGAGCAGGTTTTTAAACAGCTCTAGTGCAAGGATACAAGTTTTATATCAAGATGTGTCTAAGTTTCTGGAGCAGAATCAAAGACAACTTTTTAAATTATAGACATGTCTGGGTGGGATGGTTAACACCTTCAATTGCGCATTAAGAGTTTGGAGGTTCAAGTTCACCAAAGCCACCTAGGCAAAAGGCATAGCGACCCAATCCTGAAAGAAACAGTTACAGGAAACCCTATAAGATAGTCCAATTCTGACACACTTTGAGTTGCCATAAATCATAGTCACAGGCAGGGAAAATGGAATGCTAGACTTAATGATAGGGAATGTTAGACTTAATGATAGAAGTAGCGAAAAAAGGTTTTGCTCAATTGCCTAGTGGGTAAAGGGCTGTGTTGTTGACCCAACAGTAACAGTATTCAAGGTGGGTAGTGTTGTTATGTACCACGGAGTCAGAAGTGACGTATAGCTGACAATCTCTAGTTTTCATTTCTATCATACATATTGTTGTTGTTGAGTACTGTAGAGTTGGAACTGACCTAAAGCTGACCCTCCAGTGGGTTTTCAGGGACAGTTACTCATCCTTCTTCCACAAAGTGGCTGGTGGCCTCGAACTCCGTGCTTTTAGGATTGCAGCACAGCTTCTTGTCACTAGGCCACCAGAGCTTTCTACATCATACATCTTACATCATACCTACATCATACATCTTAACATCCCTAAATAGAAATCAATAACCATCAGGTAAACGCAACATAAACATTAACACATAATTCTTTAAAACAATAAAAATTCTTAGTTTCATTTTCCATTTTCTCTCCTAAATACCATCCTAAACATATCCCATTCATATGCATATGGCCTGGGGACTCTGTCCTTGGTCTCAGACCAAAAGTAGCTTCTCAACTTTTCTATCTTTAAAGCAAAAGCAATCACATGATATCTAGCTCCCAAACTCTAAATGTCTTGCTCTTACAAACTCCCACACGTCTGTGAGTCTGGAACTGTTACAAGAACCCCGATTCTGACAGCAATCATATCAAGAGTGAGGGCAAAGTGCAGACACCATATCTGACCTCTCCTAATTTCACAAGGGAATTGCACCCATCAAGCGCACCCACATCAACAAACCAGCTCTTGTGAGGTAGGATGTCACCCACTCTCTCTCATCTATTTCTACCAAGTTCGACACTCCTCTTACAGTTCTGCTGGATCTGCAATCTTTCCAATAGCCGCACAGACCTCACAGAGCCGTACGATTAGGGACTTACTTCTTTCAAGACGCAGACTTTCTTCTTTCAGGATGGTGTCTATCTGGTTAGTTGCTGCATCATTATGGAAAATGCTCTGTCAAGACTGCTTCTCTTTAGAGGTCACTTTTACCCACTAGCTGCAGTGTGGTTGAAAAATGGAAAAACTCTTCCCTTTCCACAGCAGCCCCTGAGAGCTTGCTGGGAGCTCAGCTCTGTATGAGTCTGTTCATAGACTCAGCTGTGACTCAACAGCAGTGAGTTGATTTGTTCTGAGCTGTCCACTAGAAGGTCATACAAGGGTTACTGGCATGGCACCTGAAAGCTCTTAACAGAGTTAAATATTACTAAGAGGGAACACTTGACGGTGCCTGAGCTACTCACGTAGGGCGTGTTCCTGGCCTTGTATCATGCCTGCCTTAGCTCAGTGCTGGAAGTTTTGTTCTGAACTGTCTCAGAAGAACATGCTTTCATTCAGCTCATCACATAAAGAGGAAGATGAAATAAGAAGATAGGAAAGTCTGTGATTCAAAGCACATCTACCAATAATTTAGTTAAGGTTTAAAACAAAGTTTTCCTTCCTATGTACTAGATGACTACGGTGCTTTCACTAGCCAAGAAATCTGAAAAACCCACAGACTGAAAGAGATCCGTATTTGTTGCCATTCCACCAAATGGTGAGCCACTGGCATGTGGAGAGTATTGAACGATATTTCATTAATATCACATAGAGGTTACCTTGCTGTAAGTGACCTAAGTAACTCAAACCGCATGTCAACAGGCAACTGCCAGAAACTCAGACTGAATTCAGAAGAGATAATGGGATGACTACCATTGCTGATAGCACATAAATCTTAGCTGAAAATAGAATAGCTGAAAGATGTTTATTTACTTGTATTTTATTGACTATGCAAAGACTTTTGATGGTATGGATTATAACAAATTATGGATAACATATAGAAGAATGAGAATTTCAGAACACTTAATTGTGTTCATGAAAAATCTATGCATAGGCCAAGAGGCAGTCGTCCAAATAGAACAAGGAAGCATTGTGTGGTTTAAAATCAAGAAACACAATGCATCAGGAGTAGATCTTTTTCCCATATTATTCCATCTATATGCTGAGCAAATCATTTGAGAAGCTGGACTATTTAAAGAAGAACGATGCATCAGGTCTGGAGGAAGATTCAGCCTGTGCTGTAAACAAAGCAAAGACAATTTATTAACTCAGAAAAACAAAGACTACAGCCTTCAGTATGTGTTACATCTCAGCATCAAGAAAACAAAGACCCTCACCTCTAGACCATTAGGCAATATCTTAATATACAGAGAAAGATTGAAGTTGTCAAGACTTGTGTCTGTAATCAACACCAGGGGTAGCAGAAGTCAAGAAATCAAAGGACATATCAAATTGGGAATAACGTGCTAAAAAGCTAAACTATTAAAGACTAAAGTGCAAGTGATGAAAGGTACTTTTCAATTGTTTTACATGCATTTGATAGTTGAACAATGGAGAAGGATGACAGAAGAAAAATTAATGCCTTTGAATTGTGGTGCTGGAGAAGAGTACTGAGTATCCCATAAATTGTCAAAAGAAAAAGTAAGTCTGTTTTGAAGAAAGTATAACGAGGTTGCTCCTTAGAGGTAAGATAAGACTGCGTTCTGTTTTTTTAAAAAATTCAGTTAATGAATTAATTACTTTTAATGAACGTTTACAGAGATTTTTGGATTTCCATTCATTCATTGTTGCATTTTTCTCCCTGCCCACCCCTCCCCTCCAGTTTGCTCTTCTCTTTGAAAAGTAGAAGAGAAATGATTTTATTGGTATACAACCCCCTCCCCTGCCCTGCCCCACCCCGAGTACACTCCAATAAGCAATTTTCATTCTGTACTCTTGTCATAACCATAATACCCAATCATGTATTGCTTTTAAACTGTTCTCTCCCTTATCTGTTTCAATGCAGTATACATAATTTATCCAATTTTTCTCAGTCTCACCCCAACCCTGGTGTCAGTCCAGTTCTACAACACTGGCACTATGCAGTATTTGTCCTTTTGTGACTGATATTTCACTCAGCATAATATCCTCCAGGCTCACCCATTTTAAATAATATTTCATGAGTTCCTTGTTTTTCAATGCAGCGTAGTATCCCACTGTGTGAATATACCACAGCTTCTCTATCCATTCGTTTGTTGATGGGCACTTTGATTGTTTCCAACTATTAGCTATTGTGAACAAAGCCGCAATAAACATGGGTGTGCATGTATCTGCTTGGGTGGCAGTTATGGTTTCTTTGGGGTATATTCCCAGTAAAGGAATTGCTGGATCAAATGTTATTCTACTTTCACCTTTTTGAGAAAGTGCCATACTGCCTTCCACAGTGGTTGCACCATTTTACACTCCCACCAACAGTGAATAAGGGTTCCAGTTTCTCCACAACCTCGCCAGCATTTGTTGTTTGCTGTTCTGTTAAATTTTGCTATTCTTACTGGGGTGAGATGATATCTCATAGTTGTTTTGATTTGCATCTCTCTTAGAGGTAGGGATTTTAAACATTTCTTCATGTGCTTATTGGTCATCTGAATGTCTTCTTTGATGACGTGTCTATTCATATCCTGTGCCCATTTTTCAATTGGATTGATTTTTTTTACCTTGTGTGGTGGTAAAACTTTGTTTTACATACACTGAGCATGTGGTTAGGAAGAACCAGTCCTTGGAAAAAGAAATAGTACTGAAGAAGAGCCAAGAAAGAAACACAATGAAATACTATGCAGCACACAAGAGCAAAAATTTTGTAAATTATTACCTAACTTGGGAGGGACTGGAGAGCATATGTTCAGTGAACTAACTCAGTTCCATAAGGATAAATATTGTATAAAACCATTATTGTAGAATGAGTATAAGGATCCAAGAGGGATGGGAGACGCTGGAAGCAGAGGGATGAGGATGTGCAGGGGCAGGGGAGGGATTAATTATAGGGTTGTACAATTTGATGAATGGGGGCAGTAAGGGAAATTGAAAGAATTTGTTCTTGAAAACAATGTATTCAAATTTTGTGAATAAACTAGTAGAAAACTTTTTTTTAAAAAAAAGATGAATTAACATAGTGACAGTGACAATGGACTAGACCGTATGGGCGAGTGTGAGGATGGCACAGGATAGAGGAAATTTCAGGTCTGTTGTTTACAGGGTCAGTTTGGTAGTAGTCTGCTCTATGACACATGAAAACCCACAGACATCTCTGATACAAGGGAAGAAAATCTTATTATGTTAACAGAATGATAGTGACAGTCAGCTATTGAATGTCAGATGGAAAGGCAAACCTAAATTGTCAACAAAGGATCTCAGCTTGGTAAGATCTTCCTCAAAATTGTCCTATGGGGAACTCTGTGGCCTAGTGACAAGAAGCTGTTCTGCAATCCCAGAGGTACGCAGTTCAAATCCACCAGATGGTCTGCTGGAGAAGGAGAGGCAATCTCCTCCTGTACCAGTCAGATTCAATTGGATGGCACACACACACACACACAAATAATGAAATTTAACACTGCAATCCCGAAAGCGTGCGGTTCGAATCCACCATATGCTCTGCTGGAGATGGAGGGGCAATCTTCTCTTGTACCAGTCAGATCCAATTTGACGGTACACACACACAAAAAAAATTAAATTTAAAAAAATGTCCTCCTAGTCTTAGAGGAGGGAGCTCTGGTGGGTTAGTGATGAGGGTTTGCACTGCAAACGCAAAGGCCCATGGCTTGAATCCATCAGCTACTCTTGACGAGAAAGATGGGCAATTCTTTGCTGAGCTTTATATCACCTCTGATTCAAATATCACGAAACAGCAGCAGGCCAAGAGGAGGAACAGTTCCAGCCTAATACGAATGTCCTTTCCAATTGTCCTTCTAGAATGTAAGGACAATTCTCCCTTTGAAAAGGTTATTAAGGAAGTATTAGTTTTCTATGACCTTTTTTGCCTGTTGCGTTCTGATTCACAGCAACCTTACACTGGTTTTCTGTGAGTCTTTATGGAAGGAGACTTCATCATCTTTCTCTCTCGTAACAGCTAATCCGTGCATTAGCAACCCAGCAGGTAATGGACGATGGTTGTTACACCTTGGCTCTGATAAGACCCTTGTTGTTGGTGGTGTTGTGTATCATCAAGTCAGAACTGATCCACAGCTGACCCTCCAGTGGGTTTTCAGGGGAAGTAATTTCATGGGTGGAGATTGATTGCCAATCTTTGTCCCATGGAGCAGCTGGCCGATTTGAACCACTGGCCTTTGGGATTGCAGCGCAGATTCTGACCATGAGGCCATCACAGCTTCCTAGATAAGGCCCATACTGGCTCCCAGTGTCTGTTGCTATGGGTGTGACTCACAGAAAGTACAATACTCCATTGAGTTTCAAAGGCTGTAAATCTTTCAGAAATTTCCTGGCACATCTTTCTTGCACAGAGTAGCTGCTTGGTTCCGGCCATTGACCGCTCAGTTCACAGCTGAGTGCACACCCACTGTGTCATCAGGGCTCCCTCACATTTTGAGACGTCTCTGGTACGGCCTCATTGTTATACCATTGCTAAGGGGGACAGAACACTCAGGTGGCTTAGCCTGTGGTCAGTTGTGCTGCTGTGCCAAAGGTCACGTGGCTCCTGTATTTTGACTCCACCAACCGATCCGCAGGAGAAGCAGGGGCAGTCTGCCCCCTTGTGATTTACAGCCTCTGAGCACGGATGGAGGGTCTCTAGGGATCTGAATTGACTCCAAGGCAGTCAGGGCGTGACTTCTTGGAAGGTTGAGTGGACGTTTCTTGGAACGCCACAAAATTAATCTGGTGAGGTCCCAGAAGGTAAAACAGAATTGCAAAGTGCCCCTAAAGCAGAGCCTTAAGAGTTTAATTCCCTGTTTAGTTAGAACCATCTCATAGCTGACTCTCAGGCAGGTTTTCAGAGGCCAGAAATCAGAGAAAACGGCCCATCTTTCTCCCCTATAACCATTGGTGGATTTGAACTGGGCTGGCAGCACGACCCCCTTCTGAGTAGGCTACCAGAACTCCCTTTCTCTCTCAAGCTAATCCAAATTCAGTCACAATTAGTCAATCACCCAGGCTTGAACTGTGTATCTATTTTGTAAGCGGTGGTTCTCTGATAAACCCTTATCTTAATGGCTTTTGAGGGGGTATACACTGTGACCTAAATGTTCTAAGGCATCTGTGGAGAGTATCCCTCTAGTTTGGGGTTGTGTGTATATATCCTTGGAACCTAAATTCTCTCAGATATCTGTGGAGAGTTGTTGGTTTTCCAACTGCCAGCATTTTCCTTTGGTGAGGATAAAAGTGCCAACATCAAGCTATTTATGTGGCATGCACTAAACCAGGTGTTCATTTCTGTTTGAAATAACTTTTATTTTCTTAGACCAACAATCACATATGTTTTTATAGAGAAGATTCTAGACGGGTGACTTATTAGATTTCTTAATTCAAGAATGAAGTCTTTACTCTGCATGCGATAAACCAGGTTGTTTACTAGAGGTAGAAGGGGGCTGGCTATGTGCTGGTTCTCTCATTCTTTGTTTCTGTACAATGGTGGCCTTTTGAACTTGATTCTGTCTTTCTCTTTACTATTAAGTCTCTGAGGAAGTTTCTTCTCTACCCAGGTAGCTCCTCTTCCACAGTGTCTTCACAAGACTGACACTTTCGGTCTCAGTGTCTATCAGATGCTTCTCATTTGACCTATGCTATTAGTTATTCGTTGCCACCAGCTTCAGATGATTAAAAAGAAACACTTCTTGTTCTCGTTGTTGTCAGCAATTTGAGAATGCTTTAAGTAGTTCAGAATCTTCTATGAGGGGCCATTGGGATGTCGGTGAAGGCTGAGCCACCCGAAGGTCACCTGACGTCTGGGGAACTCTTCCAATTTCATTCACGAGGCTGTTGAATGGAGAGCTGTTTTCCAACGTGAACCTATTTAAGGTGTGTTTCATAATCCTTATATCACGACAGAGGGCTTCCCTCAGAATGATCCAAGGGAGAGATCAAGAACAGAATATATTGTATCACTTCAGACATCATCTACCTTCAGGTATGCTGTATTCTAGTAGTACTTGCATGAGTCTAACCCGCTTAGTAATTTTATAAGACTTTCCTTTGTAAGAAAACTCTTGTGAAATGTGTAAACATCAAGAGACAGAGCTCCTAGGAAGCCAGCTTGGGGGCTGGTTTGCTCTGTTGTTGTTGATGTTATGTGCCGTGGAGTCACTTGTGACTCATAGCGACCCTATGTACAACAGCCCTAAACTCTGCTCTGTCCTGTGCCAATCGCACTGTCTCCGACACTCCCATCCTAATTATCCCAGTCACCGAATCAATCCACCTCATAGAGGACCTTCCCCTTCTGCACTGTCCCTCTACTCTACCCAGCATGATGTCCCTCTCCAAGGACCAGTCTCTCCTCACAACATGTCCAAAGTATGTCTGACGAAGCCTGAGAATCCTTCCAAGGAGCAACCTGATTTAACCCTCTCCAGGTTGAACCTGTTCATTTTCCTAGCAGTCCATGGTATTCTCAATACTCCTCTCCAGCACCACAGCTCAAAGGCATCAATTCTCCTTCTATCCTCCTTGGTCATTGTCCAACTCTCTGATGCATAACAAGTGATTGTGAAGACCATGGCCTACCCCAGTGATATATCAGGGTGCAGGTTTTCCGTTCTTTTCCCTCTTAACCTGGAGACTCCTTCATGTGTAGGGTGATATGTGTAGGGTGATGGTCCATGCTTCCATCACTCTTGGCTAACAGTACCTTCTGTCTGTGTTCAGTATCTGACTCTGTACTAGCGTGGCTTGTGAGTTGCTGATATGTAAGTCAAAGGTCGTGAAGGCTGGGAGAAGGGGTAACATTCTTTTTGTTCTACTGGACTATGACTGAGCTTAAGGGGTAAAGTGTAGAAATTTGATGTTTGCCTGCTGCCATTATTTTAGAGGAACCTGGAAGTCAAACAAATAAACATTTTTTTTTATTCTTTGCAAAAATGAATCAAATAATACAAAACGAGAAGGCTAATATGTTAAATGAAATTATACGAGTTACCCATTATGGAGACTGAGTTCTTGTAGCTTTGTAATTAGCCTATTTTATTTCTGAAAATACTGGCATTTGTATTATGATCAAGCCTCTGGAGAGCTCTGATTTACACTTGCCTGTTCAAATAGGACCAGGTGCTTTGACTCACTGAAAAATGCAGGTAGTGGGGTAGGCGTCAAGCTTTGAAAGCCGACTGGGTCTGTGAATGTTCCAGAAGTGTTCTTAGCCAAGAGCGAGATCTTAACCAAGGTAGAGCCAAAGTTATTTCAATAGGCCTTAAAGACAACTAGCTATTTCTCCCTCAGCCAGGGCATTTTCTTATTAAAGCTTGTATTGAGCAGGAGAGAATAGTTTTTAAACTTCTTGTTGTTGCTGTTGTTACTTGCCGTCAGGTCAGTTCTGACTCAGGGCAACCACGAGAAGAACTCTTTCTTCTATAGGATTTTCAGGACTGTGCCCTTTCAGAAGTGGTTCCTGAGCTCCACTTGGTGGGATCCAACCACCGTCGGTGTAGCTGAGACTTGAACGTTTAGTCTTCTCATCACCCAGGACTCTGGCAGGAGCATGTTAGCACATGCATAGTGCGTCATACTGCTTACGGAAAGCTGGGACTCCTCGGGAGAAAATGGAGCAGTCTCCTGTTGAAACTGATGATGCTGCAAACTCAGCGAACATTTACTATGAGTCAGAATTGACTCCACAGAGCCGGGTTTGGCTTCCTTTGGGCCTCGGGATTCCTCAGTGTTTGTGATACTCATTCAAATATTTTCAAGTGTATTTGGCCAATTTCTTTACTATGGTCATACTTTCAGAGATTTTGCATTTTTTTTTGAGGTAATTTAGCATGGTTTCTTTTGTACAATTCCTTTCAGTACATTCAAAGATTTTGGAAAGTAGGTAATTTTTTGTTTTATCTTTGTTTTTGGTTGTTTTTTTTTTAACCTTGTAGAGAGCTGTGTCCTGCCATGCTCAGATGGACTTAGGGTTTCCACTCATTCATTGTTGCATTTTTCTCCCTTCTTCCCCATCCCCCCCCAGTTCACTCTTCTCCTTGAAAAGTAAAAGAAAAACTCTTTGATTGTTATGCAATCCCTGGCCCCAAGTCCACTCCATTACGTAGCCTTCACTCTGGACTTCTGTAATAACAAGTCTATTCATTCATATATCCTTTTTAAACAGTTCTTTCCCTCATCTGTTTCAATGCAATATACATCATTCCTCCTCTCTTTTTCTGTCTTCCCTCAACCCTGATGTCAGTGTCATTTTACAACAGTGATCCTATGCAATATTTGTCCTTTTGTGACTGAGATATTTCACTCAGCATAATGTCCTCCAGGGTCATCCATTTTGCATAATATTTCTTGAGTTCCTTGTTTTTCAATGCAGTGTAGTATTCCATTGTGTGAATATACCACAGCTTCTTTATCCATTCTTTTATTGATAGGCCCTTAGGTTGTTTCCAGCTCTTTGCTATTGTGAGCAATAGCAAACATGGTAAATAGCAAACATGATAAACATGGGTGTTCATATATCTGTTTGGGTGGCAGTTATAGTTTTTTTAGGGTATATTCCCAGTAATGGAATTGCTGGGTCAAATGGTATTTTTATTTGCAACATTATGAGAAAATGTAATACAGCTTTCCACAGTGGTTGCACCATTTTACACTACCACCAACAGTGAATAAAGGTTCCAGTTTCTCCACAACCTCGCCAGCATTTGATGTTTGCTGTTCTGTTAAATTTTGCTATTCTGACTGGGATGAGATAATATCTCATAGCTGTTTTGAGAAAGTAGGTAATTTTTTTCTGAAGCTGGGAGGAATAGAGAATTTTTTCTTCAGTTGTGTTTCAGAGGTATCATTTCAATTTAAAAAGAAGAATGGCTAAATTTCAGTGTGAAAATATTCTATTTGTTAGGCCATGCCTTTTCTCAGCAAATAGAAAGTAAAGGCCAGGTAAATGAACACTGAATAAAGTAGCAAAAATGCTACAAACTATGGTTGCAAGCAAAAAGTGATATGCAACGTAGTAGAGGGTATGTTTGTTTAATTTGCTTCCATGCCATTATTTCCAATGACTTTGTGTTTATTGTGCTTATTGACAGTAAGTTTCAGAATATTTAGAACAGCCATTCCGGTGAACTCGCTGAATAAGACTTACGTTATCAAATATTTCTAAAATTCACAGAACCTGGTGTTATGGCAATTTCTTAATGGATTTAAGGTCAACAAATATAAAAGATTTTAAAAATCATGTAAGTCTCAAATTCTGGGGGGTGGAGGATGAGTGAGAGGAATCAAATCAGGAAAAAAGTCTTGAAAAAGAAAAAGCATTCTAATTTTCCCTCTCTATAAATGGAAGATTTCTTTGATAGTTGGCATTTGGTGAACAATTAGGAGACACGTTGTTGAGTCCATTCCAGCAGAGGGCGCCATAGACTACAATCCAGTCAAGGCGCCTGTGGGTTTGGGTACAAAAATCCAATAACCCCAAGAGGTACTTTTAGGTTAGATATTTTTGCACCGAGGAGAGGCTTTTAAGATCAGCAAGTGACTATTCCTAATCTGTAAATGAAACAGGATTTCAAAATGTAATTTTACCTCTCTATACCCATCAAACACCTTACCTTCCTTACGGAAATCCCAAAAACAGTAACTTTATTTTATGTATTTATATGTGTATATTCACAGGCTTGGTTTTTTGGAAATAGGGTGTTGGGCAACTTTTTCTACAGGACCCAGTGACGAAGTCCACATACAACTTCGCCTCTTGCAGCGATCTGGGACAGCTGTTTGGAATTTGCAGCTTCTGTGGACTTGTCATAGGTTCTGATTTGCCCAGCAAGGCCCTGGCCTTCCAGCTGGTTCGTCTAGCTCCAGCTCTTAAGTGTGTCTATTCATTTCCAGTGCAGCAGGATTCAGAAAACGCCTGCCTTGTTCAGTACAGAGGACGCCTAAGCTCAGCAGCTACTGAAAACCCAGGCTTCCCCCCTCCTAGTCTCTGACAATCAAATGCTTGCAAACCTCCCTTCCATTCCTTTCAAATTCAGAGCCTGCAAAGACAGATTTACTTGCACTCCCTTTGTACTCAGAGGGGCAAATTTTATGAGCTGAAAGCTCACTTCCAGTCTCCTGTGAGTGTGCAGTAAGCCGCGGGGCTTGTGAAGTTAACCCCCATGGCTACTTTTTACTGGCTGATTAGGGCTGAAATACGGCATTTGAAAATGGAGCGCTATTTGAAATTGACGGGTTGGCAGCACATCACGGCTGATCATCATGCCTCATGTGAAAATGAAACTCCTCTCCCCCTGCTTCCTCCTGTATTACAGCTGAGGAGTATTATGAGTGGCCTGGCCAATACAGGGCCTTCTTGATGGCGCTGGTGCTGGTGCAATTAAAAGGTAAAAAGCTTACAGGTTTCCAGGCTTTGGGTTTTGAACCCAACAGCCTGATAACTCCTTACCCACTAGGCTACCAGGTGTAGCCACTTCAAAGGCGTTTCAGCCACTCTAGTCAGTTTAATGATAGTTTCCACAATCCCTTCGGATGATGTCATAAGTTTGTGTCTAACATTTATCTCAGTGACAACACAGCACAGAGGCTAAGTGGGCGTCTGAGGCCTAGATGGACCCTCCAAGCTTCTCTGAGATTCTGGGTAGTAATTGTTGTTATTTAACACAGCAGTTAAGAAACATACTTAAAACAAACAAACAAACAAAAAACACACTTAAATGTTTTTGTTATGTGCCATCGAGTCGCTTGTGACTCATAGTGACCCTCTGTACAAGAGTCCTAAATGCTGGTTTGTCCTGTGCCAACCTCGCCACCTCTGACACACTCATTCCCACCACCCCAATCACAGAATCGATCCATTTCACCGAGGGTCTTCCTCTCCTGTGCCATCCTTCCACTCTGCCAAATGTGATGTTCCTCTCCAAGGACCAGTCCCTCCTTGCAACACGCCCAAAGTATGTCAGACGAAGCTTCAGAATCCTTGATTCCAGGGAACATTCTGGCTTCACCCTCTCCAGGACAAACCTGTTTGTTCTCCTAGCAGTCCATGGTATATTCAATACTCTTCTCCAGCACCACAGCTCGAAGGCATCAATTTTCTTTCTATCATCCTTAGTCACTGTCTAACTCTCTGATGCATAGCATGTATTTGCGAAAACGATAGCCCACTTAAATATAAAACTAAATATTCCCCAAATTGTTGTTGTTGTTGTCGTGTCCAGTTGAGTAGCAACCAACTCAAAACTTTGCTGACCGACCCTCCAGCAGGTTTTCAGGGGCAGTAAATTTCATGAAGAGGGAATGCCCATCTTTCTCTCTCCTAGCAGCTGTTACATTGGAACCTCATACCTTTGTGTTGGCAGCACAATTCCTTACCCATAAGCCACCAGACCAGTCCTTGGAGAGTGACGTCATGGCGGCGAGGGTGGAGGGAGAGCGCAGGAGAGGAAGACCCTCTGTGAGGTGGATTGATTCAGTGACTGGGGTAATGGTGTAGGCGTGTCAGAGGCCTGTGCGGTTGACACAGGGTAGAGCAGGGTTTAGGGCTGTTGTGTATAGCATCCCTATGAGTTGCAGGTGACTTGATGGCACATAACAACAACAACAAGTCACCAGAGCTTCCCAACTCTTCCCCATAGCAGTATTATTGATGCTATTTTTCAAGCAGTTATGGCCCTTTCCCGCCTGGCCTTTTCTGTGGCTTCCCGGGGGCTTTGAATAGTGTCTGATTCACCTCCTGCTGAGAATCTGTCTTTTCATCCCAGGCATATTGAATCAGAATTTCATTTTAAACACATCAGTAGGTACTTTTGTTAATTTTATATTGGTTTGTATACATTGTATTTCATTCCTGTGCATTGTGCGTTGCACATTTGCTTGTTCACATTGTTTCCTACCTTCACTCCCACACAATGTGTTCCATCAAATTAATCCATTGATCGATGCTCTTCATCCCCTTCTTTTTAGACCCCCACTGTATCCGTCACAATTTCTTCAAGCCCTCCATCTGCCCACCAAATTCCACAACCCTGTGATCCCCCACCACTCTCAGCCCCCCTGCTCTTGCCTCTTCCCTGCAGACATTTATCCACATCTTACTATTCACCCCACCACTTTTATAATCATGATCTTATTCCGTAATTGTCATGAGACTGAGCTAGTTGACTCAGCATAATGCCTTCTATTCTAGCCTCTCCCATATTACATAGTTGTTGTTATGTGCTGTCGAGTCACTTGCGACTCACAGCGACCCTATGTACAACAGCCCTAAACTCTGCTCTGTCCTGTGCCAATCGCACCATCTCCGATACACCCATCCCGATTACCCCAGTCACTGAATCAATCCACCTCATAGAG
>NW_006399841.1:8254374-8254973 GCF_000299155.1 Elephantulus edwardii | reverse complement strand
ACATTCAATACTCTTCTCCAGCACCACAACTCAAAGGCATCAATTCTCCTTCTGATTTTGCTAGTAGAACAGGAAAATGGCACTTTCTATGTGAAAAAGTGTAAATAGTGCAAACAATCATTAATATATAAACCTTCAAGATGGATTTTTTCAGTATGTTCAGGATTGTCAGGGTTCAGAGTTCTTGTCCTAGGCTATGAGTTGTACTTGACTCCACAGCATCTAACAATAATGCAATCCTCTGGTCTCGTCTTCACATTTCAGGTGCTGGCCTAGAAATATTTGAGATTAAGTCTTTGAAATTATTAGTGTTTCTCTTCTGAGTCCTAATCATTCTTTTCTTTGCAATTTTCTCTAAATACTTTTCATGTGACAGGAGACAGGAAGATGATAAAATTCTTTAATAATCTTTAATTGACTTCTAATTTCTGGAACCGTAGGCAGTCTGCATTAGAAATAGTCCAGTGGCCTAGAAAGACATAAGATAGTATTTAGAGAAAGTACAGGTTGGCATGAGCACAATTAAGTGTCCTGGGACTCTCATTCTTTTCAAGGTTAGACACAATTTGTGTGATCCTCATAACTGAATGTCTTTGCAT
>NW_006399841.1:8249773-8253017 GCF_000299155.1 Elephantulus edwardii | reverse complement strand
AGGTGTTATCAGGAAAAAAAGAACAAGTAATTGAGTTCATCCTTTGAGTCAAAACCAGGAGACAGTGTCAAATAGAATGAGAAGCGTGGACATCAGAGGAGACAAGTTCGTATAGGTCAGACTCCATCACCTGCACACCACCGTATTGCTTGTGCAGTGTTGTGAAACTGCATTTCACAGGGTTTTCAGAGGCTATTGTTTCCTGAATAAAATAGCCGCATCCTTCTTTTGTGGCACTTCATGCTGGACTTAACCTTCTGCCCCTTTGACTAGCAGTTGAGCTCATTAACTGTGTGCACCACCCAGAGCCTCCGTGAAGCTCTGGTGGCATAGCGAGAAAGAGTTGTGCTGCCAACCCTAAGGTATATGGTTTGAACGCACCAGTAGCTTCGTAGGAGAAAGATGAACAATCTCTTCTGGATGATTTATTGCCTCTGACAAGTCACTGAAAAGTCGGCTATGGGTCACATCTGACTCCATGGTTCACAACAACAGCAGAGGTTCCACGAGAAAGTATAAGTCGTGCTAAGTGGTTGAGTGGGCACACAGTATAGTCAAAGCCACAGAGGTTACTATCTGTGTAATGTGGAAATCAGAAGGAAGACACAAATGTTGCCCACTGACAAGAAAGACGGCAAAGTGGTCAGATGGTTCTTTATCAAAGGTGGAACAAGAGTCAGAAAAACAGTCCCAGAGTCCTGGCTCTCATAGACTTCACTGTGGTGTTGTCAGATGCCGTAAAGTCAGAACAGACTCAGCTGAGCTTCTAGTGGGTTTTCAGAGGCTGTAAATAGCATTGGAGGAGACGACCCATCTTTCTCCCATGAAACAGCTGGTAGATTCGAGCCACCTGTTTGCAGGTTGGCAACACAAAGATGGCAAGAGATAAGATACAGTGAAGAGTGGCTGTTGTGTTAGCCAGTATGGTCACCAAATCTAATTTCTGAGAAGCAACTATGCAAAGGCTAAAGCCCAGAAAACACGTGGCCATATTTGGTTTCAGAAAGGAGGCTGGCGGGAGTGGGTGAATGGGTTTGTTTGGATGGAGTGAAAGAGAAGGCAGGGAGGTCAGTTGGGGCTCTGCTGATCATAGATGATGGTTATAGGTACAGACATTGCTGGGCAGAGTGATAGGGCGGTATTAATAAGTTCAGAATTCTCTGTATATGTATCAGTTATAAAACTATAGTTAAGTTTCTTGAGCCTGCAAAACTAATTACTTAGCCTCTGAATTCTCTGTTTCCTGTCTTTAGTCATGTAAAGTAGTTTGATCAGTCTTCTAGATCTCTCTGAGGCTGGTTACCAAAGTCAATTTAGTTACCAAATCTAAATTGCATCTTCTTCTGTCTGTTTACCAGGAAGGGGACTGTCCCCTTACTGAATTACTGGTGTTGAGTGAGTTAGTGCCTCGCCCTGGTGTAAAAGGCCATGACCACTCCCAGACAGGGAGGCAGTCTTTGAGGCTGAGACCCACTGTCCTCCACAGATCTGTAATAAAGTGCTTATGGATATTGCAATCCGTTTGTCTTATTGGCAGTTGACTACGGAAAGAACCCCTTGCATTCAGAAACAAGAGGACTGGACGGGGCGAGTGGAGTGGAGTGCTGTTAAACAGCTCACGCGAGCAGGCAGCACTGGCTGACGGGATGGGAATGGAAAGATGGGTTGGAGACTAAAGACATTCCGCAACTTCTGGACTGTATGATGGGGTACAAAGTGGTTGAGTTGCTCTTTCTAGATAAGAAATGCTGAGAAAAGAGCAGACTGAGACAAAGAGTAAAGATAAGACTGGCAGCCAAGGTCTAAAAGCCAAACAAAAAGCACTCATTTAAACAGTTGTGTATGTACGTGTTTATGTTTAGAAGTTAATATTCTTTCTTCCAAAGTCTTGCAAATTTTTATAATGCCTTAGCTCTGAGAAACTATTTTATTTTGTATTTGACACCTAATGTGTGTGTGTGTGTGTGTGTGTGTGTGTGTGTGTGTGTGTTTCTAATGAAGTCTAAATATATCTGGAGGGCTTGTTTATTAATTGGATTTCCTGAGGCATGACACATTCTCTTGAGGTGCTAATAACCTGATAGTTTCAGAACTTTAATGCTAGAAATATTGTTGAGAGCAGTTAAATAACTTCTTAAAGACTGGATTAGTCATATCGGTGTCCTTTAACTTTTACTAGAATATGAATGTCTTTCATTAGCCTCCCACACACCCAGCTTCTCTTATTTTACGAAGCTTCAACAATGACTCTTTGATGGGTTATCATTCAAAAGGCAGACAAAAGTGCCACCTCAACTGAGCTATTTCTGCAAAGAAGCTTGGCTCCGACTGTTGAGAGAAGGTTAAATGAAGCCAGAAGGCTCCCTGCTTCTGTCCCAGCATCGTCCCCTCAGGGCTGTTGTCTGAGTCCTCCCCCAGGGATGAGTCAGGGCTTCCCATTATGTGAGTCTTCAGAGGGAAAAGAGGTGGAAGCTTCCCAAGAGCCAGAAAAAGGGGGGCCTGTGAAGCCATCATTCATACCATGTGGGGGCACTTTGCCTTGGGAGGGGCTCTGAACCTGAGGCTGCCAGAACTCTTGGCACCAAGGCAATACACAGCTTCCTAAGCCGTAGGGCGGTCCTTGAGGAGAATGACATGCATCTGTAGATGAATGGCAGGATGCAGGGTAATTACTTCTTATGCTGCTGTTGTGTCAGAAGCAATTCATAGCTGACCCTCAAGCGGGTTTTCAGAGGCAGTAAAGTCGCAGAGAGGAGACTGCCTGTTTTCTCCCTATCTCAGTTAACGCAGTGCTGCTGTAACAGATGCCGTGTAGTAAATGGCTTCGGCAAACAGAAATCTGCTGCTTCACAGTTTAAGGGGCTGGAATGGACTTGGAGGGTGGGACTGTATAACAAAGAAAGAATTTTTCTTTTCAAAAGAAGAGTGAACTTGGGGGGGGCAGTTTGGGCAGGGAATAAAGTGCAACAATGAATGAATGAATGCAAATCCAAAGTTTCGCTAAACTTTCCTTAAGATTAATAAAAAAGAAGCTGGAAATTCAGATCCAGGGGCCAGCTCGAGGGGATGGGCTCCTCTCTTTGTCACTTCCTTCAGCATCTGGAGGCCTGACGTTCCTTGGAGAACTCCATGCATCTTGACCTTCTCCAGTCCAGTATCAAGGTCAGGGTTCTGAGTCCAGAAGGATTCTCTTCGTGCCTGGCAATTCTTTGTTGGCAATATTGAGCTCTTCCTTGACCAGCTT
>NW_006399841.1:8238320-8248563 GCF_000299155.1 Elephantulus edwardii | reverse complement strand
GGAGGGGGTGAAACCAGGCTGCTTCTTTGGAGACAAGGACTTTGAAGCTCCATCTGACATCCTTTGCAACATACATGTTGCAAGACAGGTCTAGTCCTTGGAGAGGGACAACATGCAAAGAAGGGTGGAGGAACAGAGTAAGAAAGGGAGACCCTCGAGGAGATGGATTGATTCAGTGACTGGGGAAATAGAGCTGGTGTGTCAGAGACAATGAAATCGGCTCAAGATAATGCAGGCTGTTGTACCCAGGGTCGCTATGAGTTGGAGCAGATTCAATGACATTTAATAACAATCACCTTTACTTCAGCAGCTCAATGTGTTACTGGACACAGTTCAACCTGAGGCAGTAACCACAGAAGACGTCATTCTGAGTAATCTACTGAGACCTAATAATTTAGCAAAAAATCCAACTAAGTGGCTCATTCATATTTGCAATTATCTGGGAAAATTTGAATAAAGTTTGAAAATTGATTAAACACCTTAAGGAATTTCCTGATGAGAAAATGCCAATATTTATATTAACCAGGCAATTGCACCAATTCCATGATTTTTTCTTTTTTTGCTGTTTTTGCACAGCGTTACTTCTCTATGAATGACTTTGATGCACTTGATAATAAAGCCATTAACTCTGAAACTATACCACTGCATACAAATTCTGATGAGACTAGAGATAGTCTGCTTACGCTGTCAGGTACAGATCAATACTAGGTAGCTGTGAAAGTATTGGAAGGTAGAAGATTTAGCTAAGAGAGGGTGAGTGTGCATGGTCTGTGGGGGTTTGGGCTGCCAGCCCAAAGGCCACCCCTCTCTTGTGGTTTCCCTTTGTTAGTGGTTCCGTGGGAGAAAGATGGGCAATCTTCTTCCCTGTGATTTACAGCCTCTGAAAACCCACTGGAAGGTCAGTCATGAGTTGCTTCTGACTCGACAGCAGTGAGAAATGAGAAATCACACAGTAAAATACCAGGGCTGAAATTTACTGTCTGACTGGACATATTTGATTTCTCTCTCCATTCTGTTTTAAAAGGGCAAGTTTAGGCAATTATAAATCTTTCTGTAGGGCACAGAGAACCCAGGAGCACCAAGCTCAAGCCATCCTAAAACTTCTGCCAGGCTGCTGACCACTCGTGGGAAACTTTTCTAATATATTATCTTGCCCTTAAAAATACAGCTCAATCAATCTGGGAGAAAAAAATTCATTGTTATATTGGAAATATGTATTGAAGTTTTTTATATGAAAGTCAAGACTTTATAAGTCTACGAGTAGATAGAGTCAAAGTTATGCTACCAAGCCCAAGGTGGGTGATTTTAATCTGCGCCCCTCAGGCCTGGGTCAAATTGTTTTTTTGTCAAACATTCTTCTAGGGGGCATAGCACTGGTCTGTGCATTGCTGTACAGAGGTAACTCGTGGTTGCTGTGATGCTAAACAATGTTACCACTTTAACACTGATGTGCCAAATGTGATAATGGTTACCCATGGTGGACAGTGTTTGGTGGAGCTCCCTGTTTAAAACAAGCCTGGAAGCAGGAGTGGCATCCACTTCCGAAATGGCTTGCCTCTGGAAATCCTACGTATGAACAGTGCTCAGGCTTTTCGTTCATAGGGTCACTATGAGGCAGCTACAACTTGACGGCATCAAACAACAACAACAACAACAACAACAACTATAACATGATCCTTCAAGTCTCTACCTCTTGGTGTGAATTCCATGCCATAATCTCTACCCCCTGGCAGAACTTGCTCTGAACTCGTGTGGAGCAGGGATGTCACTCTTGTGATCTCATCACTGTTCATAATCCCCATCTCCGTAGCAGCCATGCTCTCACGGTTCTCCTCGTTAGTTCAATGAAATAGGTAGCTGCTTTGGAAAAGTCCACAGAGAAAAGAATGTCACACAGTCTCTAGGAACTGCAAGTGATTGGCCGAAAAGCTGTGGACGAACCTCTCAGTCCTACTCTACGGGAAAAGAAACGCATTTGACCAGGAACTGGAGTGGGTTTAAGAACCATTTCTATTCCAGGCTTCTTTAAAGCCTGCAGACCAGAATGCAGCCTCACCAACATCTTGACTAGAGCCTTGGGATATTCTGAGCAGAGTGATCAGCAAAGAAAAGTATATTGTTTTAAGCCAATAGATTTGTGCTGGTGTACTATTCAGTAAGAAATGCCTATAATGCACATTGTTATGTAAAATCTTAGAAAACAGATCCAGCAGCTTTTTTTTCTTTCCCCCCTTGATCAAGATCAAATGAGGTCAGTCCTTGCTTAAATATCTTTTAAAAATATTTGGCTGTCAGAGAGAAATTAAACCGAGCTTGTAATTACTCACAGATATTGCATGCTTTTTTGCAAGAATAAATTATGCTAATTTTTACACTTTGATATACAGTATAAAAGACTGATTAATGTCCAATTTTCCTAGACAGAGCAATGATTGACTACACTACACCCTTTTCTCCCAAGGACACGTTTTGTGATTTCATTCATTCACTTGTAAGTATTCTGAGATGTCGTGGGAAATTAGAGATGAGACGCGGTGGATGAGAGCAAGAGGGGGAGTGAGCGAGTTACACAGCAAGAAGGGGAGACGTTTCCTAAAAAAGGTGGCTCGGTAGTGCAGGCGGAGTGAGAACGGACCCTAAAAAGGGATCTGAAAATCAACTTCTACCTCAAGAGGCATTCTTAGAGAATTTAAAAAACACAAGATTGTGATTGTAAATCAGACGTCATCTTGGCTAGGCCATAATTCTCGGAATTGTGTGGTTGTCTCCCTCTCTGTGATCTGATGAATTAGCATTCATTTTGTAGTATTATGTAATTAACTTAGTGAACCACAGCTCCTAATCTCTACAGGGATAAGGAGACACCGCCAATGCGGCAAGTGTCCTGAGCCACAGCCTCCCAAGAGTCACATGCTTCCTTCAGTCACACCCATATTCGGGTCTCATTCTTCCTTTAATGAGTACAGCGCGGCAGGTGAATGTGGCAGCATCCCGTATGTGGAAGGATGCTCTGGAATGCTCTCCCTGGTTCTAGATCCAGCATCTGGCTCAGCTTCTGTCTGATCTGTTACCTGAGCCACCGATGTCAAGATTCACCAGTTTTTGGAGCTTTGTGAGCCAGTAGCCATTTTACCTGGTTGTCAATTTTGGATTTTTCTGTTAATGTAAGAGCTGTGGTGGCTTGTTTTTGTTGTTGATATGTGCCTTCGAGTCACCTGTAACTTATCGTACATTAGCTGTGATCCTTGCCCTTTCCTGAGAAAATCTAGTAATCTCTGACAGACCTAATTCCATTTCTCTAGTCACTGAGTCAATCCATCTCGTCCTAGGTCTTCGTCTCTTCTATGTCTCTCCACCGATTCAAGGATTATGTCCCTCTCCAAGGACTGGGCCCTCCTGGCCTCACATGCCCAATGTGTGTGAGATGAAGCTTCCAAATCCTTGCCTCTAGGGAGCAGCTTGATTTTACCCTCTCCAGGATAGAATTGTTTATTCTCCTGGCAGTCCATAGTATGTTCAACATTCTTCTCCAGCACTACAATTCAAAGGCATCGCTCTTTCTTCTATCATTCTTAGTTATTATTCAGCTCTCTCTAATACATGGCAAATAATTGAGAAGACCATGGCCTGGATCAGGCACACCTTAGTCTCCAGACTGACATCATTGCTCTTCAGCACTCTGGAGAGGTTCCCTGACAGCAGATTTTCCCCATTGCAATTCATCTATTGATTTCCTGACTGCTGGTGTCACAAGTGTTGATTGTGGCACCAAGCAAGCGGGAGTTGTTGAGCTGCCAACCCACAGGTATGCAGTTTGAATCCACCAGCTGCTTCAAAGGAGGAAAATGGGCAGTCTCGTCCAGTGAGAGTTGCTACCTCTGAAAACCCACTGGAGAGTCAGCTCTGGGTTGGTTCCAACTCAGAGGTACACAGCACAACAATGAAGCAGTAACCTATCAACTGACTAGCTGACGTGGGCTTGTCAGCTTCTGCAACCACGTGTGAACCCAAGAACGAGACTTATCAGCCTCCCCAACTCCAGGAGCCTTTCCCTTAAGATAAATACATGCTTTACTCATTTTGTTTCTCTAGAGAACTCACCAAGACGTGTACCATTGGGAAAGTATGCTGTCAAGGAGATCTCCAAAGGGCCAAAGAATAACCGTTTAAAGGCCAAAGACTATCATCAGCTTAAAGGCCAAGGTGCACCTGATCCAGCCATGGTATTTTCACTGGCATCTGAAAGTTGAACGTGAAGAAGGAAGACTAAAAAAGAATTGATCCATTTGAATTGTGGTGTGGAAGAGTATCGAATATGTTGACTTACAAAAAAAGAATAAACAAATCTGAGTTGGAGGAAGCAGAGCCAAAGCTTTCCTTAGAGGCAAAGAGAGTGAAACTTCACATCACATATTTTGGGCATGTTGTCAGGAGGAACCAGACCTTAGAAAACAATGTCGTGCTGGAGAAAAAAAAAAGACAGAGTATTAAGGTATTTATCCATCTAATTTGAACACTTGTACACATGATTTCTAAAAACCTACAGAAGATTAAGAGGAGTAGGGAAACCACAAATCAAAGCAATCAAAATGTTCTTGAACTTATAAACAGATGTATTTATTACCCATGGTGCACCGATGTCTAAACTCTTTTCTACCAATAGGAAATAGAGCTATGACACCACAGATTTTCATGAGTAAACTTTAAAACAAGTCATTCTGGAAAAACAACATACAGTACGATTTCAGTTGTATGAAACCCAGTCAAGACTTAAAAGGACCACCGTGGTTTTCCAGCTCTCCCAAATCTTCCTACCTTTGACAGAGTAAAATCTTTCCCCTTCTCTACCATTAATTTAGGGAGCTCTTGTGGCCGAGTAGTAAGAAGCTGTGCTGCAATCCCAAAGGCACTCAGTTTGAGTCCATGAGCTGCTCCATGAAGAAGAATGGCCCTTCTCCTCCTGTGTGATTTACTGCCTCTGAAAACCCATGAAGGGTCAGGAATAGTTCAGGTTTGACTTGATGACAAACAACAACAGAATAATTCATTTTAGTGGAAAATATTTGAATTTTCCTCCTCTAGCATGTTTGAGCTTTACATAGCTTGCAGGATTTGCAGGCTTTATTATATATGACATTATGAAAGAGTCAACTATTACCTAGGGAGAAAAAAATATCAGTGGTTATCAGGGATTGAGGGGGGAGGAGGAAGGGATGAATGGGGGGATCACAGGGGACACTTTGGGGCTGCGGAAGTATTCTTTATGATACTGTAATCATGAATACATGACAGTCCGCATTGTCAAAACCCATTGAACTTTACAGCACAAAGAATAAAGCTTAATGCATACAAATTAAACAACCATTTACGAGGCTGGAGAAATCCAAGATTGGAATATGAAATGAGATCAGAGAAGACAGTACAAATGTATCAAACGACCTCACTGAAAAAAAGGAGGTTGGGGGAAATGAGCTGACATAGGTAACATTGAAAATGCATGATGCCTGTAACATTAAAAGCAAAAGAAATTATATATAGTAACTATTGTACTACTACACTGGAGTACATGAGGCTGAGACTGTAACCCATGAGGTGTATATATATCACACACACACACACACACACACACACACACACACACGTATTGTTAAGTACCATCTACTCAACCACACCTCATAGCAACCCTGTGAACGGCAGATCAGAATCATGACAGATCCTGCACCATGTGCCATTCTCCTGGTCTCCAAAATGCTCTAGTCCTTTGTCACAGTTGTTGTTGTTGTTATGTGCCGTCGAGTCGTTTGTGACTCATAGCGACCTTATGCACAACAGCCCTAAACCCTACTCTATCCTGCGCCAGCCGCACTGCCTCTGACACATCCATCCTGATTACCCCAGTCACCGAATCAATCCATCTCATAGAGGGTCTTCCCCTCCTGCGCTGTCCCTCCACCCTCCCAAGCATGATGTCCCTCTCCAAGGACCCGTCCCTCCTGGCAACGTGTCCAAAGTATGTCAGATGAAGCCCCAGAATCCTTGCCTCTAAGGAGTAGCTCGCTTTAATCCTCTCCAAGATGAATCTGTTTGTTTTCCTGGCAGTCCATGGTACATTCAGTACTCTTCTCCAGCACCACAGCTCAAAGGCATCAATTCTCCTTCTGTCCTCCCTAGTCATTGTCCAACTCTCTGATGCATAAGAAGTGATTGCAAAGACCATGGCCTGTATCAGGCTCACCTTAGTCTCCAGAGAGACACCGTTGCTCCTGAGTACTTTAGAGAGGTCCCTAACAGCAGACTTTCCCATCACGATACGCTTTTTGATTTCCTGACTGCTGGTGCCAAGAGTGTTGACTGTGGAGCCAAGCGAACTGAAGCTGTGAACAATATCAATTTCTTCGCCATCCATCCTGACGCTGCCAATTGGTCCAGTGTCACAGTTACTGTAACAAGATGGGATCCTTCTTCTTCTGTCCTTTTTTCACTGACCCTTCCGAACTTGATGCATTTTTCCAAGGTCTTTCTCCCTCCTGATAACGTGCCCAAAGAATGTGACATGAAGTTTCACTATCCTTACCTCTAAGGAGCCCCCTGGTTGCCTGTCCTCCAAGCCAGACATGTCCGTGTTCTTTTAACAATCCCTAAATCATTCTACACTCTTTCTCAGCACCGTAATTCAAAGGCACCATTTCTCATTGTTCAACTATCAGATGCTTTGGAAGCAAGTGAAGATACCATGGGTTAGGTCAGGCTCACCTTATTCTTTAAACTGATAGCCTTGCTCTTTAGAACTTTGGAGAGGTCCTCACAGCAGATTTTCCCAGGGAAACGCATCTTTTGATACCTTGACTGCTCTAACAATAAGTGTTGATTATTATTACGATGAACTAATTGACATCTTCAATCTTTTCTCTATCATGATGCTGCCTTTTATGAAAATATATGTACAATCTTGAACTAGAAAAAAATTAAGTCAATATACTAAACAATCATGTTGTGAAATACCTGAAGTCTTTTTTTCTCTTCATTTATCTTCTCTTTTCTTTAAAAAATATTTATTGTTTCTCTTCCCTTACTCTCCTTTTCCTTTTTCTCTGCATCTCCTGCATGTCAAGACCTGCGGCGTTCAGGGGGATGTTGTAGCTGGAGTGTGGAGGGGGCCAGCAGAGTCAGTGAGGTGAGGGTTTAAGAGAGAGTCAGGAATGAAGGAGAAGTGACGGGAGACCATTGGGAATGAGAAAGCAGCCAATAATGTAACAAATGCAGTTATGAACAGGAAAGATAAGGGGATGATTATATTTCTTGATAATGGTAGCTAAGTTTCTCACTGTCATTGTTGGTTTGTACCATTTAGTCCGAACTGACCCGCCAGCAGGTTCTCAGAGGCAGTAACCCACAGAGGAGGAGATTGTCCATCTTTCTCGCACTGGGTAGCTGGCAGATTCGAACCATGTATGTTTGGGATCGGTACTGTAATCCCTTACCACGAAGCCACCAGAGCTCTACTGTCATCTTTGCTAAGTGTTGTTACATCAACTATGACTCATAAGGACCCTATGAACGATGGATCTAAATCCCGCCATATTCTTTGCCTTCCTCATATCTGACACAGTCCAGGCCATCATGCAGTCACCATGTCAGTCCACCGTGTTGATGGTCGTCTTCTCTTTTCCTGTCCCTTCACTTTCTAAGAATGATGTGCTTTTCCAAGGTCTGGCCCTTGCTAACAAAATTCCCAAAGCATGACAAATTCTTTCATCATCCTTGCCTCCTCAAATACAGCCATCCAGCAGAAGGGTGCATCCCCAAGGCCTGCCTGCCTCCTGTGCCTTCTTCACGCAGGAGTCCTGGCCAGAACTAACCAACAAGGCGCAGAGGCCAGGGCCTGCACGATATCTGTTAAGATGTTTTATGGTTTTGCTATGAGAGGTACAACATTAACCTGCCATTTGTTGTATTGGGGAGTGGTTTGCACATTGTTGCTTTCTCTACAGTTTAGACACGCTTACTTGTCTGTGGGTCATTTGCTCCTTAGAGTTACAGCACTTGTCTGTCAGCTGCATTGAGATGAATCACAGTTTTCTGGGAAGCTGGGCCACCGGGTTTCAGATGCAGCAGCATCACCCATGGTGGACAGGTTTCCGCAGAGCTTCCGGATTTAAGGCAGGGTTGGCCATCCACTTCTGATTAGCAGGCCTACGAAAACCCTGTGAACTATGGGGAACACTGTTGCCTATATCAGCAGAGGTAGCACCAGCGTCAGAGACAGTTGTGATGATTATGGAAAAGGTTCAGAATGAAATAACATGGGAATTGTGGACTGAGCTTCAAAGTGTGCAACTCCCTTTTGTAAAAAGAACCAGGCCATAGATATAGAAATATATCTAGACAATATATCTATTGTTGAGTGCCATCAAGTTGGAACTGACCCAGAGCTGACCCTCCAGTGGGCTTTCAGAGGCGGTTAATAGCATGGAAGGAGTTTGCCCATCCTTCTCCTGTGGAACAGCTGGTGGCTTCGAACCACATGCCTTAGGGATTCTAGTGCAGCTTCTTGCCTCTAGGCCACCAAACCTTCTTATGTATTTGCACATATTTATATGTCTTCTCTTTGTGCCCAGTGGAGTACCTAGAAATAATAACACACTTGTTGTCAGGAAGGACCCATCCTTGGAAAAAGACAAGGTTTAGGTATGTTCACAGGGTCACTGTGAGTTGTAGGCAACCCAATAACACCTAACAAGAAGAAGAAGTAAACTTAGCACTCATATCTTGGTTTATAAATACCATTTTGTGTTAAATTGGCTCTTAGGAAAGATAACAAATTTTAAAGCAGGAGACAATGCAGTGTAAGATGGACATGGGATATCTTTTGGGGGTCAGAAGGTAATAGAAAACGATGAGGATACGTCAAAAGGACACAAATACTAGAAACAAATGAAAATTTACTGTAATAGAAGAGAATACATATTACCGGCAGTCAGATGGGAGTGGAAGCTGAAGAATTAAGGCTCTGTTTGAACTGTGTGAGTATAATCAGGTTCAATGCTGTTGGAGGCTGTTTTGAGAAATATACAAGGACGTCTCTTATCATACGCTCATCTTTATATCAAGCAATCTCATGTCTACAAATTGAAGGCAATAGCTTTGAATAGATGTCAAGAAGACGTTCTGAAAGCCTGTTTTATATTAATGAAAGTCTTCAAACAAATTGGCTACAAACAGAAGTTTGTTAAATCAGTAAGAGTCGCTTACACAACACATTTGTTGCAGCATCTTACAGGTCTGAGGTAGAGTTGCTTTGACTGAATGACCACCCAAAAGACCAGAACACAGATCATCAGTGTCCCAAGTAACGTATGCGCACATGCATTTTTACAACTTGTAAACATCAATACTATATTACATGCAACTTGCCTTAAAAATTAAATATGAAAAAAAAATTAAACATGATTCCCTGTTTTTTTGGTGTACTCACATCTACCAACCACATCAATTCTTAATGTTGTTGTTGTTGTTATGTGTTATAGCAGTTCATTACTATTCCTAACAATTTTTTTAGGCATAGAAGTTTGACCCTTGTGTGTAGTCTTATCCATCTTTTCCTTTGTTTTCATCCATTTTAATTTTGTTCCATCCTCTTCAGCCTGAAGCCACACATTAGTAAGAATTACTTAAGAAATAAGAACGATACTTTCTTTTTCTTTAAAAACCAATTACATTCCGGACATAAATTTGTTTTACATTTCCAAATGCTATGTTGGGGTATAATGCAAAGTGACATTTTTCTTTTTTAAAAAATATTCACATGTCAACTAACTAACTATACTTGTACAATTAATGGCAGGATCTTTATGTCAAGTTGACCTTATATGAGGAAATCAGAGATAAGAATAGAGAGCATGCTAACCTTCCTGTTTCTCTCCTGGGAGATTTTGGGCAATTGCATCACTTCTCTGGGATCTTTGTGCCAGGTTTAGAAGATAAAGGCACTCTTTGCTTTTTTATGAGAGGAATACTGAGGGTGACACATCTGCTAATGTTACACATGACAGAAAGCTAAATAGCTAGATTTGACTGTTGTTGTGGTTATGTGCCTTCGAGTCCCTTGCGACTCATAGCAACCCTATGCACAACATCCCTAAATTCTGCTCTGTCCTGTGCCAATCACACCGTCTCTGATACACCCATCCCGATTACCCCAGTCACTGAATCAATCCACCTCATAGGGGGCCTTCCCCTTCTG
>NW_006399841.1:8216645-8236520 GCF_000299155.1 Elephantulus edwardii | reverse complement strand
CTCTTCCTGGATGATACCCTTGATATCCTCCCACAACTCGTCTGGTCTTCACTCATTAGTGTTCAAGGCCTCAAACCTGTTCTTGAGATGGTTCTGAACTGATAAAATAAGATAAAGGATAGATTCTTTTGGACACATCAAATAGTGAAAAACTTCCTGTCTCCCCAGAAACTGTCTTTCTTAACTCCATTCTGAGGCCCAAGGGATGTGAAAGAGTTGTTGACGAAAAATAATCACAGAAGGAGGGGCTAGGAAAGGTAGGCTAAGTAGGGGGAAATTACCTAAGACCAAGGATGTCTTTGGTCTGTGGGAAGCTTAAATGTCCTTACAACATGGAGCTACAGGAGAAAACTTGAAAACTGAGCTCAGGACAAGCCATTTGCTTTGTTCTCCTTGGTGTGATATCGATGGCGTTCCTTAGAGCTGTCTCGATTCCATATTCAGAAAGTATTCTCCACTAAAAAGTGGTGGCATTCCTGGCTTCATCTTCCTGTTCATGTTCAGGCCCAAGTCTTTTGATTCATGTGTGGTCACAGAGGTCACCTTCTGCTGTGAGGTGACAGGTGAGACACTACCTAGGAGTCATCTTTTTAACTGAGAGTCTTGTCTTGCTCCCAGTCAGCCCTGCTATTATAAGGTCTGAGGGAGAAACTGCTGCTGAGGCAGCTGGAAGGTCATCCTTACCAGACAAGACTTTCTGAAATTACAGCCTGGGAGGGATACAACTTTGGGCCAATTCTAACACATGTTCAGACTTGAAGTCCTGAAGGTCTCAGAGGCACTGAAGGTAGGGGGGAAAATGTAACTTTGATGACTTTCCTTTTCTTTTTCCCCCCCTTGTTATTTTGTTCTGCTTAGTGAATGAAAAAAAAAATTCCTTACTAACTAGAGAGAAATGAGTGGATAAATGTATAAATGTATAACATTGCTTTTTTTTAAAAAAAAAAATTGGGGTTTAGAAACATCTGCTAATTTTGAGCTTAAATTATTATAGACAATCAAAGGAATAAATAAAATCGTAATTTTGGTTTTCAGGAAGTGTTTTCAAAGACAATAAATTTCAGATCAATGTCTTACCTTCTCCAACCCTCCACCGCTGCTTCCTGACCATGTCTATCTGGCCAGACGCTGTACCTTGAGGGACGAGGAAGAAGTAAGCCGTGGCTACTGCTCTCTCCTGTGTCTCCTTTTGGTACTTTGGGGGAAGGATGCTAAGTATGAAGCCTCCTGTTGTCTCCAATACAAGCTAAGGCCTCAAAACTGAGAATAAGTGTGACAGGAGTGTTCCTCACAGGCAAGGATGGTGAAATTGACCTGCACCTGATCCTCGAACAGGTTTTCAGAAGGAGTTAATTGCCTGGGAGGAGGCTGTCTAACATTGTCTTGTGTGGCAGCTGGTGGATTTGAACCATGTACCTTTGCGCTTGCAGCATGTCTTCTTACCACTAAGCCAAGAGGGCTCCCCTTAACTTCTTGATAGTCAAATGTAAACGTCACAGAAGGAAGCTAGACTTGGACTATCTTAAAAATGAATCTGTTTGTCAGGGCCTGCTGTAAGGAAAGATCCCAAGAAACTAGAGGTAGGAGTCTTAGAAAATATTAAAATAGTCAGCTAGAAAAAGCCACTGTATTTGGAAGATCCTGAAGAACATGAAATCTAAGAACAGAAAAAAAAATGTGGCCTACAGCAATTAAAATTTGATTTGGTTGTAACCATTCTTAGAAAGTTCTCAATTATAAATGTACCACACAAGTGAAATGGATGGCTTTTGTTTTTTCCTGTCCAATTCTCACCAGCCTTGAAGAGCCCACACTGGAGTGGAGAAAGAGTTGAAATGAGAACTGAGAAGTCTGAGACCTGGGCTAGATGAAGGAAAGTTCTAAATTGCATAAGAAATTGTACCTTTAACAAGAGAAACTACTGGTCCTGTTTATGTCTTAAAAGTAAAACTAATGCATGAGAATCACTGGAATGATGACATCCATCTTCCTACTGTAGCATGGAGGAAGAAAATGTTGACAGGGCAAATTTGAGAAAGCAGTAATGGATAACTATATGTTCATGTAAGCATTCTCAACTTTCTGAATAAACTAGTTTAAATGTAATTTTAATATAATGTTGAAAATAACTACTTCTAGGACAACATGTCACTTACCTTTTTCCCCCTAGCCTATCTCTGTCCAAGTATATTAAAAAAAATACTCAGACAGCAGGTATACATTTTCAGGTCGCAAACTAACAATTTTTCTGTATTCATGCTCAATTTCGTGTAATACTTCATTTTCTGGCAATGATAGAATTTCAAGCATGTCAATTCAGTGCATTTGAGAAGTAATTTAAAGTATTTGAGAAGGGAGTAAGGCTTAAATATTCCCTGGGATTATGTGAAAATATGAAATTCTTCTCTTGATGGTCTCTACTAACATGAGAAGATGTCTTCTGCTGCCAGACATCATGGTTTTGACTGATGGCCAATACGGATTACTTAGGTTTCATCAAGACACTTTCTATCTCCTTTAGATATAAATCATTGGATCAAACAGATGACTGGAGACGTCTGGGGTTCTTCTTCTTGATCTTTCATTATAACTCTTTTTCTGAAGGTCCCACAAAAAAAAAAAGAGTTCCTATCTTTGACCAGTTCTCTCACAACAATTCACAGATATTTACCAAGCAGAAGGTTTTTTTGTAAGTAATTATCAGCAAAACAGTTCCTTAGGGAAATCAAATCCAGATTTCTGAAGCATTGTGACTATCTCTTCAGGATCCTGGAGAAGTCTGTACCTCTCCAGTGTCGACGTCAACTGGATCTAGTTTAGTCCAAGCGGTTTGCACATTTTTTAAGATGACCAGCACAAAGTATACGGGAAGCTCAATATTGACATCTCAAGTGTCCTCTTATAACACATTGGAACCTGTGAATATGTTCCCTTAAATTGGAAAAGGGATATTGAAGCTGAAATGAAGTGAAAACTTTTGAGAGGGGCGGGCTATCCTTGGTCCGCTGCATGAACTCCACGTAATTGCTAGAATCCATAGATGAGAAAGAGGGAGACAGGAAATCGGTCAGAGGAGGAGCAATAATGGAGATGGCGAAAGTGAGAGAGCAGGTACGAGCGCGAAGGAGGCCAGTTTAGAAAATGAAAAGATAAAAAAAAAAGAAAATGAAAAGATACAGAAACAGGCCAGGAGTATATGAAATGTTGGATAGCAATTATTCACAGATCTTGGCTCAGAGATATGATGTTCAGATTACTTCTATAGTAGTTTTAGAGGATGATTCCCCCACCTTCCCCAACCCGGTGAAATCAGAATCTAGTCTGGCACAAGGATCAGGGCTGGGCTTTCTTGAAATAGAAAAATATTCCTCTGAAGGCAATGCCCTCTTCTCTGGTGGCGCTGCATTATCTCTGACTTGTGGTGACTTGTGGTGAACCGCGGAGTGACCCAGTGTGAGAGTAGAATGCTCCAGAGACTTTTTTCTAGGCTGCCATCGAAGATGAATAGTTGAGCACAAACAACTTGTGACACTAAAGACCTTCTGAAGATATAAGACAACAAAGATAGCAAAAGGCCTGCCCAATACTTATTAGCTTAAGGCTGGGAGATTGTCAGGAAGGTTTATCTTTGGACATCAGAGCTAAGCAAGCTGGAGAGAGAGGCTGGCGGTTCTCTGCAGATGAGTGATTCCGGCCTAACAAAAGGATTAAGTGCCAGAGGGTGACTGAAAGATCACAGGAATCCAAACTCATTACAGAGGGTTTTCCTAAACCACATCCACCCACAAAATGAGCAGGAGAGCTTTATTATCCATCAACTTTATTTTTATCTTTCATCATGTCCTCCTTCCAAGCAAACAACTCTTGCTCTTTCAGTTCTGTGTAAATATTTGGTTGAAATCTTTCTGCTGGGACCAGAGCCATCTGTTACTCGATGGGTTTTCTTGGAAAACCATTCTCTGTACTTGCTTGTTATTCCTTAACGTAGGCGGAGATCCTTCCCTTTTGCTCTGTCAGGGCTTCTTACTGGGTTGAGAGCGGCCACAAACTGCTTTTCTTCTGTCTTCTTCTTCTTCTTTATCCCCCCTCACAGTGTGGCAATAGTGTTAATGTGCTACTGTGTGTTAATAGTCCATTCAGGCTGACAATTAGAATAAAATAGCACAAGATAAAATGACTGCATTGATAGGAGTCCTCCAAATGGTAGATCTTAAAAAGTTGGTACTTTGTTTTGAAGAGGCCACAGAAGGCACAGAGCTTGATAGAGGGGGTAATTTGGCTGTCCTAGTCTATCAACCCTTATACCGTTTATCTATCCTTCAGACTGATTTGTGTCTCTGTGCTGAAAGACTCCACTCTGAGCTACATCTTCCAGCATGAAGATAGAGCTTTTATCAGAATAAACACCACTCAATCAGGCACTGCTTGCCTATAATCTGATAAGCCGTTCACTGCCTGTTCCCTAGCTGTGTGCTGTCTAAAAAGAGCTAGAGAAACAATACCACAGGGATTAATTGGAGTTTGTATGTCCCCGGACAAGTAGCAGGTCCATCTTAATATAAATCTAAGAGAAACAGCAACGTTTACTTAAACATTCTTGCTTTCCAAACTCTAAGTACTCAAATACGAAGGAACTTTAAACCAAATTGGGAGTAGATTTTCCTTTTAACAACCCTAACTTGTTTTGAATCTCACTTCACCTAAAGCCTGATGGAATCATGCTTTCTTCATGCTGATTTCTGACTAATCCCTGAATTGAAACCATTTCTGTAAGAGACTTTGTATTTCTCTTCCCCTCCCCCACCATGATCCTATACTCCAATAGAACATTTGTATTGGATTAAGAACTCCCCAGATGAGGGACTGAATAATTGAAAAGCGCTGTATGATAGGGTATTATGTTTATCACAAGAGTCCACAAATGAGGTTGCATAGTGGAATGTACTTGGGGCAGTGGGAGGGGTGCGGGGGGGGGAGATTGTGTACCAGGGAGGGAGTGTTTCTTTTACTTTTAAAAGAGAGGAGCGAACTTGGGATGGGAAGGGCTGGGCGGGGAGAGAAGTGCAGCAATGAATGAATGGAAATCCGAAATCTTTGTAAATGTTCATTAAAATTATTTTTTAAAAAAATTTATCTGGGAGGGGAAAAGAACTCCCCAGGTGTAATGCTTGAACCAGAAAGTGTCTCCAACAGGATGAATGCTGAAGAAGTATGGGAATATCATCAGGGAAACACTTCAGACCCTGGCAAGAGTCAGGTTTCCATCGTCCATAAGTCATGTCAGCTGGTTTGTTACTTACCCTGTGAATTTTATACGCTTGGTCTTGAGTCAAGTACGTAAGGCTTTGTCTTGCAGAGGATATTCCAAATAGAGGATGTCAAATATCTTCAGGAAAGATCATTTCAAATCTAAATTCTTGCTCTTTTCTCTAAAATTTAAGGAACACAATATGAAGACTTAATGAAAATTGAAATCCTAAGAACTTGGCAAGTTCAAGCTTGGCAAGTCTGGTACCAACAGGCCAGAGTCAATTCTTTTAAGAAGGATGCCCCCCCCCCGCCCCCCAGAGGTTTAATTCACAGATCTTTTCATTTTCAAATCTCTTCAAGATATAAAATTTTGCACTGAGTAGAGCTACAAGCCAAGTTTTCAAAAAGAAATCACATCTGATACAGTTTGTATGTGTGAACTCATGTTCGCTTATACTTCATGTGTAGATGCTAATTAGGATCTTAATTCAGGGCCTGGGAATGAGGAACACCTTGGTGTATGTTCACAGTTTGCATCTTAATTTTGCATCTCAATTTATTGTTGTTGTTTGCTGTCAAGTCAGAACCAACCCATAGCTGACCGTCCAGTGGGTTTTCCGGACAGTTAATAATATAGGAGGAGATTACTCATCCTTCTTCCTTGGAGCAGCTGTTGGATTTGAACCACAAGTCTTTGGGATCATAGTACTGCATCTGAGAATGTGTGCTGTGAGCATTGAACACTTTCAAAGTCTATTTAAATGGGATCAAACCAACCACAGCACCAACTCAAAGATCAGAAAAGAAATTCTGAGGGCAGCCAGTTATATTAACGGTAGAAGAACGACAGAGAAAATGAGGGCTAGAAAGATTGCCTACTTCTAAGAGTGCATTAATGTCACTGACTGGAACACATAGAAATTGTCAAATTGATGTGTTTTTCCTGTGGATACAACAAAATAAGCAAAATTGTGAAAAATCGCTCTCATTTCATACAAGTCTGTTCTCTCAACTCACCTTCTGTAACTAGTCTTGAGTCTTCTATAGTTCCTTTGAGAGAATAGAAATGTTCAAACAAGAGGAGAAAGAGCTGAAAATGTCAGTATCAGACGTAGAGTAAGGAACAAAGCTTGAAAGAAACCCATGAAACTTCAGCTAGCAACTGGGGATACTCCCAGCACCCCTACTGGCTGCAGGTAATGCCTATTGTCTACACGATACAGGGTTGCTTCGCCGAAGACCCACATGTGAAGAAGAGTCAGCTCCATTTAGAGAGATGGTAGATGCTGACATGGGAGTGGCTTCTAAGCCGGAGACACGATTGCTTTCCCCCATACAAAGTAGTATCTGTGTTCTCATGAGAGCATTAGCTGTTGCCAAATGGGGTGCTTTTAAACTGCACTTTGTTTTCCTTAATTGCAATGAGGTGGAACTGTGAGACATTGAAGAGCAAAATCCAAGGCTTCAGGTGACTCTTACTTCCTGTTAAATGTGAGGACAGAGGATATTCTGATAGTACTTATTCTGCCTCCAACACTGGGCGTTAAGGGAGTTTTCCATCTTCTCTGTGGTCCAGGGCCCAGGAACTTCCCACTCAATGATCAGTGGCAGAAACCGTGAGGCTCTGTGTAAATCAAACGATGGAAGCTTCTAACTCATGAATTCTAGTAAAGGGAAGGCCCACTTATTGCAGAAAATGATATGATGAACTAGAACTCAGGTGGCATAGTGTGTACTGAGTTCACTGCGAACGTAAAGGGCTTGCCTCTCTGGTGGTTCAAACCCAACAGCAGAGCTGCAGAAGAAACATGAGTCGTCTCCTCGTGTGTGGTTTAAAGTCTCGGAATCCCATCTGAGTCAGCTGGGGGTTGATTCTGACTCAGAGGCAATGAGAGAAAGAAAGAAAGAGACAGAAAGATGCAGTAGAGGTAAAAACCTCTTTTTCTGCATTTGAAATAACATTTTCTCAACTATTTGGAAGCTCTGGTGGCCTCATGGATAAGAGTTGTGCTGTCAATCCAAAAGCAAATGGTTCAAATCTACTAGATGTTCAGTGGGAGAAAGACGGGCAATTTCTTGTGCTGTCTATGGTCTCTGAAAAACCGAGAGTCAGCAATGAGTCCAAGACAAAAGCGATGAGCGAGTGTATTTATCAAAAAGCCTCAACCAAACAGGAGTTCAAGAAAACAGTTCTATGCCAACGTCAACAACCAGTAATAACCATCAGGCCTGGTTTTAATTGTTTTTGATTAAACATTCTTTCTAGTGGCATATCATTGCTGTGTCCATTTGCTGTACTGAGGTAACTCTTGGTTGCTATGATGCTAAATGCTGTGACACTGATGTGTCAAATGTGATAATGGTTACCCATGCTGGACAGTGTTTGGTGGAGCTCCCCGATGAAAACACGCTTGGAAGTAGGAGTGGCATCCACTTCCAAGATATCTTGCTTCCAGAAACCCTATCAGCTTGGAAAAAGAATGAAAGATATACAAGCGTTCAGGTCTTCAATTCATAGGATCGCTATGAGTCGTCTATGGCCCGATGGCACTTAACAACAAATAGGCAAATAGTCTAGTTTTAAGTTCCACAACCTTTTTCAGAACAGACATGCCTCCAGTGTTTCAAAATATGGCTTTAAATCAATGGCAAAAGTCACTTTGATATTAAAGGGTAAAAGCAATTATAACTTGCTATGAAAGATAAAAAAATTATCTAGAATTTTCCTCAAGCCCCTCCTAAATGTTCTTCCTTCCTATAAAAAGAGTAAGGGCTGTGTGAGGATAGCCATGCCTGACCTTTCCCAATGGGAAACTGTCCCTGTCAATAGCATAAGTGACACAAAACCAATTCCCATGAGGTCAGACACGTCCCCCACGCTCCTGAACTTCTTTCTATTCATTTCAACACCAATTTTACTGCTAATTAGACCCAATATCCACTGTGATATCCCACAGACCACACAGAACCATGTTAGGTATTCAGAAAGTTATAATCTAGGTTAGAAGCAGAACACAGAACAGCTTTCAAAATGTGCTTTCAGGCACCGCAGTCTTGAGCCTCACAGCTTTAGGGCAGTGTTGCAAAGTTCTCAGTCCTGCGAATATTGCCTCACCCCCTAAGTTGCCAACAAACATGAACAAAGGCTCTTCTTAGCTCTGCTGCTGTCCTGGGACGGGGAAGGGAGCAGTCCCAAGGCCTGCTCTGTCTTATGTTAGGTCTCTGGTTCTCAGCTGTGGTTGCTATCGCTGTTGCTCCGGTCCTGAAGAGCGGCTTGTTCTTCTTTGTTGGGTAAGGTCTTTTCTTCTGGTACTGGATCCATTCAATTTAATGGTGAGACTAGCCAATCCCCTGTGGCTGGGCTAACATGCCCTCTGTAGCATAGTTCCTCCCACACCCTTGGCAAAGTCAAATTCAATGGCTAGGAAAGCCATTTTGAATAGCAAACTCCACACCTCCTCACAGATACCTACAGGAAGCAGGAGCAAATGAAGATTGGATTTGGTTTCACACAGATTATTAGCGGAAATTACAGAAAAGGAAAAGACAAAGTAAAAATTTAAGACCTGTGAGGAATGGTGGAAGAAATAATAATTTTGGAATTTCAAGAAAAATTTGCTAAGTGGAACTTTCACTCTATATTCTCATATCTATAATTTTATTACAAAAAAGGTAAGTAGTTCTATATAGCTTTGATTTTGAAACTAAAGAAATGTCTTTAAATGACTATAAATTTGGAGAATCTTTTTACCTTAAGAGAGAACTCTTGCTGTACTGCAATCCCAGAGATATGTGGTTCAAATCCACCAGATGCTGTGCTGGAGAAGGAGGGGCAATCTCTTGTACCAGTCAGATCTGATTTGATGGTATACACACACAAAATAATAAAATAAAATATATTTAAAAAGAGAGAGAGAGAGAGAGAGAACTCTTGGAGAATATGAGGTTCACTCAACAATCCATCCTAGTGAGATAGAGGTTTAGGTAACACATTTAGAAACAGAAAGGGATTGGATTTAGTTCTTTTTAGTGATGGCTAATTTGTAAGCACTTTACTCTTTTTTTTCTCTCTTCTATTATGGATGATTGGAATGGGAGTGTCAGAGACAGTGCAATTGGCACAGGACAGAGCAGAGTTTAGGGCTGTTGTACGTAGGATCGCTATGATTCGCAGGTGACTCGACGGCACATAACAACATAATGAATGTAGCTTCGCTCTGTGTGTGTTTCTAGCATGATGGCAAAATCTACATTCCTAGAGAATAGGAACACAGCTGAAGAGAATAGAAGCCTGAACTACTTCTCCGTGGTCATCTTACTTGGCTTAAAGTGATCCAAGGGAGAGCGGGTGGGATGTGTCTCCTTTCCAGGATAGAGAATTGCTGTTGACATCTATTTCTAAAGAATCTGAGGTAGCAGATTGTCAACTGACCTGCAACGTCCCTATCCCCAAACTCAGTGCAGTCATTTTAAGTCCTGAGTCTTGGAGTACTATTGGGTGGTATTGGCAGCCGAGGGGGCAGAAGAATTCCCTAGTTGTGCTTCCAACCCAGACGCAGGTGATTCGAATCCACCAACTCTCTGAGGAAAAAAGAAGAGGCATCTCCTCTGGTGTGACCTAGAGCCTCTGAAAACCTGCTGACGGCTCCCCTAGGAGTTGGACTGGACTGAAGAGCAATGGGTTTCCAGTGCCATAAGGTGCTCTCAATGGCCTGGTTTCCAAGATTCCTGCTGTCCCTCTCTGGAAGTTCAAACCGACCAGCTGCTACTCGGAAGAACAATGGGCAATTAACACAGACAATTTACATGCATGCCAACCCAATGCCTCCATTTACTGTGAGTAATTTTCAATTTAGTGGCAATGAGACTGAAAGATGCACAACTATGACCATTGCTGTGTTGAACTTTCCCCATTACTGTCTTTCAGAAACTACAGCGTGGTAACAGGATGTGCGATTGGCTTTGTTTATAGATTGTCCTGGGTGGTGTGAGGAGACTCCCCAGCTCTGTAACTTCCTTCTTCCCGACCCTGTGTACCAAAGGCTTTCCTGCAAGAGATTCTCTGTTATTCTTTTGATTTCTATCTGTATGAGTCCTTAGATCTTCCAAGATGCTTATTATCCTCTTGCCAGGAAAAAAATCTTCCATGCTTTAATCTGGGTGACTTTTCTGGCATTTTTTTTTCTCTCATTTAATAAAGGATGTCTCTTTCTCAAGCTAATTTACTAATTAATATACCCGTCATTGCTCAAACAGCAAACAGAATTCACTGCAGATGGTTCAAATGAGATACATTAATTAAAGTTAATGCTACGACATTCAAAAGGTTAGGCAGAGATTTATAAAAGGAATAAAAGGGGAACAGCAAGGATGAAACCTGTCCCAGTGAGAAATTTGCCAGCCCTCGGTTTGAAAGGAGGAGCTGTGGTGGCAAACCCGATGGCACACTGCATGCACTGCTATCCAACGGCCACACATATCTGGGAGTTCAAATCCATGAGCAAATCTCGGGGGAAAGCTGGTTTTCTACTCTTGCTGAGATGAACAATTTGGAAATGTGATGGATGGTCCTTATGTGTTAAAGTCATCTTGATGTCTGTGAGGGTATTTTGTTGTTGTTGTTGTTTGTTTGCTTTTAGGAGCTTTGAAGGAGAGTCTTATGCGTGGCACAAATGCTTAAGTGCTTGACTAGTAGTCAAAGAGTTTAAGATTTGAACCCATTCCGAGATGCTTTAGAACAAAGGCTTGTAGAGCTGCTTCTGAGTGATCATTGCCTTGGAGACATCTGTGGAGCACAGTTCTACTCTACAACATGGAAATGCAATGAGTTGGAATTGACTCGCAAGACTTGAAGACCAAGAGCAGAAGGAAGTATTATCAGAACAGAGTCTCTCAGGAGTCATGGAGAAACTGCCTAGGGGATTAGGAGCATGAAGGGGGCCAGTTGCTATCAGAGACTCTATCAGGATAGAGAAAGGGTGGAAATAAGCCTACAGTCTACCTCTTCCTGTCATCCTGTCACCTGCCTGTTCTCTCTTTGATGAAATCCAGCCAGAGGACAGCACTACCAACTTACTCTCCAAATGACAACACAACTCTCACTGTAACAAATCCTTCTTTCCTTTCAGATATAAAGCAGCTAGGTTTTGGGGGGTTTATTAGGTCTCAGTAAAATTAACTCAGCACATTCTGTCAATGAGATGTTTGATGAGGGATTTTTACATGCAAAGCTAAATGACACCATTTTAAGATACAAGATACATAATTAGAAATCCCACTGTCATTAGTTGTTGCCTACCATCAAGTTGGCACTTACCCTCCAGTGGGTTTTCAGAAGAAATATGTCACGTGGGAGTAGATGGCTTCTCTCTTCTGACTTGACAGTAATAACAACAATCCTTAAACTTCAGTCTTGTCTTCTTCACACCATGTATAAATAAGCTTCAAAGGGAATTAGGAAGATTCCAATCAATACCTCTCCCAGCAGGCAGATTCCTCAGAGAGGAGAGAGAAGGGGCATTTTGGCCCAATCGGAGAACGCTTTCCTCACCAGCTCTCTAAATGCCAGCGATGCCTTGAATATGGTTTGCAGCAATCAAAGCAGACTGTGCCAGCCACATACAAAGGGCGTCACAAAGACGCCATAAACCACCCTTTAAAATGCATCCCAACTTCAAATTTCTTTGTTATGGAACAAGGTATACATACATAATAGTCAAGAGATTGTAATTCCTGAACATTCTGTAGCTCTGACAAAAGGCTGCTAATACAGTACAGAAATTTAAAAAAAAAAAAGGAAAATTAAGATTTTATTTTTGTGTTATTTTAGTTAATGAGCTTCTTTGTCAAGGAAGCTTTGGGGTTGAATGCAACATAGAATATCACAGAGTACAAGAGATTGACTTCTAGAAAAAGGCACCACACCACCTGAGTTAGAGTCATTTCTCCTTTCACTTACGTGATTGAAAATGTCTTCTCTCTGTAAGACCAGATTATAAATACTTTCTTACATATAAGATCATGGGTGGAAATTAATAGACGTGCACAAGGTAGCTCCCGTGATCTAGTGGATAAGGAGTTGTGCTGCCAACCTAAAGGTAGGGTGATCCAGCTGGTTCACAGGAGAAAGAGGGGCAGTCTCCTCCCAGGTAATTACAGCCTCTGAGAGTAGGTTCTGATTTGATGGCAATGAGAGAGTATATGCAAATATTTTGCTGTGTAAATACCTAATAAATGTCAATGCTTCCTTGTAAAAGATCCTTTGGAGATAAATTTGTTCATTTAAAAAAGATAGGAACATGTAAATGTAATAATACAATTTTTTTTAATAACTTCTTTAAAAAGAGAACTGTTGTAAGAGTTTTGGACCACACCAAATTAAAAATGCGTTGCTAGTCTCAACAGCTTGAGGCATCCAAAATGCAGCTGGCTCACTCTATCACTCCTTCTTAGCATCTCAGTGATGAAAAACCCACTTAGCTTCCTCACCTGGTTTAGAGCTGAAATCTGCCAAATGGTTCAGGTAATTGAGGTTCCCAGCCTTGCTGAGGAAGTTGGGCTGCCATGCATATGCGCTGACATTCCAGTCTCTAATGACTCGTTTTCATAAGTTTCAAGAAAACCAATTTTTATGACTAGATTTTGAAGACTCAGAAATATATACACAGGGTAATACATAATTATAAGAAAATGTAATCAATATTTATTTTCCAGTCTACCTGAACATGTAAAATTTAAAAAAAAAATCAGACTTAATTCACTAACTAAATTAAACAAACAAATTGAGAGCCAAATGAGGCTACTGGAATGAAACCAAAAATCCTTTTCTTTTCTGATGATCAGCTCTGCTTTTTCATTTTATTTGTTCGCATACCAATGCATTTATATACATTGTGTGTTTAGATAATAATCCATATATATTGTTTTATATACTTAATTACTCTTGGCCTATGCCTATTATCACTCCTTCGCTTATAAATGGACTCTGTCATTCACAGAACTTTAATAAGGCATTGTTTGTTTTTACCAAGGCTAAAAGAACAAAAAAAAAAAAGAGCTACTCCATTTGCTTTAACTACATAACAAAGGATTAAAAAAATTTGATGACTAGGCATAATTCAATAGTGATTAATTTTATAAAACACAGTGAATGGCAATGATTGTATGAAACACAATGTGTATGGATTTTGAGTGTACACCAATATAAAACAAAATTTTTTTCAAAAAATAGAGACTTAATACAATGAAAATGACCTACGGTGGTCATGGCTCGAAGATGCTTGCAGTACTTTAAAGGATAATGTCTCAGTTTCATTTGACATTAACCAGGATGACTCAACTGGGTGCTGAGAAACCCACTTTCAATATGGTCTTCTCACATTGTTGGCAACTTGACTTTGACTCATGGCTCAGTGGGGCTGCTGGCTGCAGATATTGCTTCATATCCTCGTGGGCCTCTCCAGAGGCTGTTGTAGAATTGCAGCTGAGTTCCAAAAAGCAAACCACCCAGCAGAGCTATGAGGAAGTGGGTGGAATTTTTATGAGTTAACCGTGGAAGCCATATAATGCTCTCTACAAATCAGTGCCATCACAAACACCAGATTTCTGGAAGGAGGATGTGAGCTTCATCATCCGATGGAAGAAACATCAAGACCACATTGTAAAGAGAATGTGTAGGTTGTGAGATATTGGTGTGGATGTCTTTGGAAAATACAACTTGCGACAGAAACATACTGGACTCTAAGAACTGTATTCTTTAAGCTTATTTTATTTTCCCCAAGGAAGGGTGCCAGCCATCTCATTTTATTAGCATTCATCAGTTCTTTGCTGTAGGATAAATTCTTTTCATTTGTTTAGTAACATATGGGGTTCTGCTTCTGCGAGTAAAAGCTTGCTAAATATTAATGCTATCTTTCCACACTTCTTTTAATCGTCTTTTTAAAGAAATTCCTTTTAAAGTTCTTTAGGTCTCCTCATTCTAATCTCTTGATTTTAAAGACAAATGGATCAAACAATGCTGAAAATCATCATGTGGACTAAGCAGGGAGCGAAGAGGGTATTCCCTACATGATATTTTTTTAAAACAGTTTTATGTTTTAATTGAGAACCTTTTGACCACTCTGGCCAACCTCCTGTATACTGCCAGTAGTTAATATTTCCTCAACATTGTGTTCAATAGATGAAAAGGAACAAAAGTAAAAATCCATCTGTGGAGCTACCTGACAGTTGGGATATTACTGTATTTTATAATTCTTAGTACTCATCAGAATGTCTGCCTCATAGGAGTTGTGAGTTGAATTGTGTGCACTTCAAAAATACCTATTGAAACCGTGGCCATTGTACCTGGAGTTGTGATCCTGTTTGATCCTGGAGTCTTCTCTGTATGTTTATGAGGTCAAAAGCAAGTAGGATGTATCCTAAATGTTATCATTTCTAAGCTATAGAAAATGTACACCCATAGAGAGAGGAGGACAGAACACAAAGACCAATCCATTACCTCTGAGAGACAACTGGGGGAAAGAAAAAGAACTTCCTTCTAGAACCGTAGAGGGTTTTGGCTTGTAGACTCCTGAGCTCTGAGAGAATATTTCTGTTTTGTAGAACTACCTATGAGAAGTAGTGTGTGTGTGTGTTTATTTGTTATGGTAGCATTGAGTAAGGAATTGCCCAATGAATACCTGTCTCATAAATGAACAAATCGTTAAAGTAATTAAGACATACCTTCTACTTACAGTGAGGCCATGAGCTGTTGGGAGTGTTAATAATTTACAAGATAAAAGGGGGGAAAAGGGAAGCGTATAGATTAAATTGAGAGGTCAAGTCCCAACACAAAAGGCATTGAACTCATAAGATGAAGAGAAACAAGGCAAACCCATCATCAACCTTAGGGCTCAGATAACAGAGGTATGAGACAGGGGGGTGGGCGGACACAGATGTAGAGTCAGAAGCATAGGTAAAGTGTCAAATGGAGTGATTCCCAGAACGAAGAAGGATCACACTGTGAGCACAGATTTCACACAGACAGCAAAGATTAGTTCCCACAAGTACCAGAGGATGCTGAATGAAATGATCTGGTTTCAGATTTTTAATCTGTAAAATGTAATATTCCCAAAGTAAGCGTAGGCACATACATCCCATTAATATCATGTTGTATATCTCTGGTGGTCTAGTGGCAAGAAGCTGTGCTGCGATGCCAAAGGGACGTGGTTCGAAGCCACCAGCTGCTCCATGGGAGAAGGATGTGCCATCTCATCCCGTGGGATTAATTGCCTCTGAAAACCTGCCAGTTCTGAGTCAGTTATGTGTCTGTTCCAATTCTACAGTATTCAAGAACAACAACAACAATATCAACAGCATAATATCAGCTTACAAATCCCTTCTTTCTTAGTATCCCACCAACAGGGATGTGTAGGCAGAGAACACTATTGTGTCATCTATGTTTCTACCTCTGGCACTTCGTACAAAATAGTCATACGGCAAATGTCTGTACCATGATTTATCTTTTCACCCATCAAATGACCTCTCTTGTCCTTTGGATGATATACTTAAACAGGTTCATATCATCAGTATTATTTGTGCCCTCCCTGGTAGATGTTGCTGTTGTTTGAAAAGATTTTAGTTCATCAAGCAATATTTCTTCTCTTCCCTACACTTAAAAACTGCAGAATTTGACCACTGCTCAAATAATTTCTTTAGAAGTGATTAGTGCAAATGCAGTTCTTATGAGGTAAAAGTTAAAAATATCTCAAATATGAGTTTTCCAAACTGCCCTACCACTCCATCCTCTGTAACATACACTCTCCCTCCTTTCCACAGCCCATCGCTCCCACCTGTGCCCACAATTCACTGGAAAGTCTTACAGAAACTGGAAGCCTGCCAGGAAATGGCTCAGGCCACTGTGGAGGCTGACAAATCCCAAATGCATGGAGCAGGCGGACGGGACCCGAAAGATGGCTGGTGAGGGCCAATGCACATGTTTGCAGAGACTGGCGAATGTCAGGCTGAGTGCCTGCTGGCTGTGGCTCTCAGAGAAACAGGATCAGGAAAGAAGCAGTCTCCAGAGTGAAAAGGAAGAAACTTTCCGACAGCGTTTCAGACCTATAAACTGTAATTCCAAGAGAACGCGGGGTGGCAGCTTGGGGTATACTTTCTGGTAAAATGGAAATTCAAGATACATCCCATGTTAGCGCTATCACATATGTTGTTGTTGTTAAGTGCCATCGAGTTGCAGGTGACTCATAGCGACCCTATGAAGGAGAGTCCTCGACGCTTGGGTGCCTTTCATCCTCTCTCCAGGCTCATAGTGTTTCTGGAGGCAAGCTATTATGGAAGTGGATGCCACTCCTCCGTCCAAGCTATCACATACACACAACAAAATAAGATGATGGGCACAGAGAAAAGATTGGTGTTCTTATCATTATGTGCCATCGAATCACCCACTACTCAGTGACCCTACGCACAATTGCTGTGAACCCTGCCGTATCCTGAGCCAGTCTCACTGACTCCGACACACCTAATCCTATCATCCTAGTTACCAAGTGAATCCATCTCATCCAGGATCTTCCTCTCCTGTGCTATCCCTCCACCCATCCGAGCATGATGTCCTTCTTCAAGGACATCATGTTTCCTCCTGGCCACACATCCAAAATATGTGAGACAGAGCTTCAAAATCCTGGCCTCCAAGAAGAAACTTGGTTTCACTCTCTCCAAGACAGACCTGTTTGTTCTCTTGGTAGTTCATGGTATGCCCAAGATTTTTCTCCAGCACCACAACTCAAAGACATCGGTTTTTCTCCTGTCATCCTTAGTCATTGTCCAGCTCTCTGATGCATACCAAGTAATTGTGAAGACCATGGCCTGGATCAGAAACACCTTCTTAGGCTCTAGACTGACACCATTACTCTTTAGTGCTTTTGAGAGGTTCCTAACAGCAGACTTCCCCAATGTAATTTGTCTTTTGATTTCCTTACTTCTGGTGCCAAAAGTGTTGATTATGGAGTCAAGTAAGCGGAAATTGTTAACAACTCCAGGCTCTTCTCCATCCATTGTGGTGCTGCCAATTAGCCCAGAGGTGAGAATCTTTATCTTCTTGATATTAAGCTTCAATCCATATTGAAGACTGTAGTCCTTGATCTTCTGCAGCAAGTGCTCCTTCTCTTCCTCAGTTTTGCAAGCAAGGTTGTATCATGTGCATAACACGGGTTATTGGTGATCTACCTCCAATACTGATGCCACACTCCTATTCATGAACTCCAGCTTCCCAAATGACCTGTCTCACGTACATATTGAAAAGTTATGGAGACACAACCCTAACGAACTCCCTTCTTAAAATTGAACCATGCAGTGTTTTCTTGCTCTTGTTCTGATGACTGTCTCCTGTTCCAAGTATGGATTTTGCATGAGCACAATCAAGTGACAGGCTATACCTGGAAAAGTCATATCACTTAATTCACTGTGCTAAAACCAATGAAATGTGGACTCTGTACTCTATCCTTTAAATTGAGGGGTCTTGGTAATGGCCTCAATACAAAGAGTGAAGTAGAGTTGATAAAAGTAATTCTGGGTGTAGGTTAGAGAAGGTGATAGAGTTCCTACCTGGCCTTTCTCTTAGATGCTCCCCTTTAGAATTCAGGGCTCTTAGACCAGAAGGAGAAATTCACAGGGAGAGGAACCAGCTGTCAGCCAAGACCAAGGTGCCAGGCGTATGAGTGAGCCATGTGGGAGAGGATTCCCCAGCGCTCCATCAAGACACCCGATTAATGCCACAGGGAGTAGAAATAAGACTTTCTTTCTTCTACTCTTTTTCCAGATTTAAGGCTTCTGATCAAAACAAATATCTGTGATGATTTTAAGATATTAAGGTTTTTTTGAATGATTGGCCATGTAGCAATAGATAACCAGCGGATCATTATTAACTCAAATAGTAAGACTTTCTAAGAACAATCTTGTTCATATAGGATAAACTGTAAATAAATTCAGTACACACAAGCTTTAGGAAGATTAATTTCCAGGCACAATTACAAAGGATCCTGCTAGAATAAAAGAGTAAAAATAGAATCTTTTCAAATTTAAATGTGCGTATAAAATATAAAACCATTTTTACATAAACTTGAGAAGGTTCAACATATTCCCAGAGGGAAAAATAAAAACCATCCATCAGCAAATCTATTTGAGACTGTGCCTGTATCTGGACATGAATGACACAGGGGACAGGTTTTTAAATTCTCAGTTGTCTCAGAGTCAGTGGGCCATTATGGTGGGAATTTTCTAATCATTTGATGAAATCCATTTGGTGATTTCTCTACCTTTTTTTCCTACTTAGTTTTAACCATCAGATAAGCAAATGTCAATACAACTTACGTATAAATGTATCCTGTATATTGCATGGCATATATTTTTGCTAGCAAATTATGTATTGCTTATTTGGCATTGAAGTTTAACTAAGCATTATGGATTTTCACAAATCTGGCAATGTGAAAACCAGCTAGATAATTTCTTTGTTGATTCTAATCTAATTAGGGATCTTTCTAAATTATCTCACAATGTAGCTGTGAGGATCTATTAAAATAATAGTAGATAAAGCATTTTATAACTTAGAAAGTTGGACAGAAATGGAATAAACCTGCAACAATGAAGGAATATATTATTTTTATCGTAGGAGTACGCAATGAGGGTTGCAGAGTGGATTATATTTGGGGTTGGGGGTGGGATTGGGGGAGGTACAGGGGGGATTGTGCACCAATGAGGGCGTTTTTCTTTTGCTTTTCAGGGAGAGGAGCAAACAGGGGTGGGGTGAGGTGGGGTGGAGGGGAGAAGGGTGCAACAATGAATGAATGGAATTCCAAAATCTCTGTAGATGTTCATTGAAATGAAAAATAAATAAATTAAAACATTTTTTTTAAAAAGTGAACTGGGTGGGGTGCAGGGGGGATAATGTGCAACAGTGAAGAAATAAAATTCCAACTTTTCTGTAAATTTTCATGAAAATCACAATTAAAACACAACCAAAAAAGAAACGGAATGAATCATGGTTTTTACGCGTTGAACTCTTCAGTTTCCCTGTGTAGCAGTGGGTTCCTACAGTCACACACTCCTATACTGACAAGTGTGCACTGTCCCTGACAACGAATTACATGGATGTATAGAATGAAACCTTCATGCTGCATGGTCAACCCAGAGGCACGCTGTTTGAATCCAGCAGCAGCCCCTGTGAGAAAAATGGGCAGTCTCCTCCTGTGTGATTTACAGCCTCTGAAAACCCACTGGAGGGTCAACTGAGTCAATTACAACTCAATGGAACGTAACAACCAAAAAGTACAATGTAGGATTTGAAGTCATCTTAAATGTATTATTCTCCTATAATCAATAAAATAAGACACACATAAGTCTGTTCTCAGTGATTTGCACGACAATTTATTCCAGTGTTAGTTTTCTCTCTCAGAGCTCTGTGGCCTAGTGGTAAGAATCTGTGCTGCACAGTGGTAGATGGAATTTGCTTCAGGACTTAAGAAGCATAAATGACATAGCTGACCCTCTACATCTTGTGATTCCTAACCTCTACACTATAATAGACAAAGTGCTAGTCTATAGGCCTTTTATTGTAAGAACCACCTTCCCTCTGTAACT
>NW_006399841.1:8206215-8214925 GCF_000299155.1 Elephantulus edwardii | reverse complement strand
ACAAGTTAAAAGTACGTGAGTCAAAAAATTAAATGCAATAATATTCCAAGTAAAGGTTCTAACAGTGGCACAAATCAAGTTACAGAGGGAAGGTAGTTCTTAAAATAAAAGGCTTATTGACTAGCACTTTGAGACAAAATCTTGACATTTTTACTTTTTAAATGGAAAAATACAAACCTGGAGGCAGTCAAGTCAGACAAAAGAAAGATGAGGTCAACATATGTTCTCAACAAGCAAAAGGTCAAAATAGAAACTTACCAACAATTCGTTCCTTTGGGAAGAATTTGTTACCAACGTTGTGTACCTAGAATGTAAGGGGGATGTTTTCATTGCTACAAACATGCATAACTTACTAGAACAATTTATAAATAAGCATAAAGTGACTGGTACCATTCAAATGACATGTGCTTAGCATTTCTACAAACATCAAGTTGAAGTTTATCAACAAGCAAGTGTTAACTCCCTATTGGGCCTTAGTACGTGCCTTCAAGAACAGTATGACTCATAAGGACCCTGTCAACAGCAGAGCTGAACCCTGTCCTGTCCTGTGCCATCCTCATCACTTCTGGCACACTTGAACCCAGTTCTTCCTTCACTATGTCACTTCTTCTGCTGAGGGTCTTTCTCCTCCTTCAGTGACCCTCTGTTTTTCCATGTTGATGTCCCTTTCCAAGGAATAGCTTTTTCTAGCATCATGTCCAAGGTACATGAGATGAACCATTACCATCCTTAATTCCAAGGAGCATTTTGGCTGCACTTTTCCCAAAACATATGTGTTTGTTCATTTGGCAGTTGATGGGATATTCAGTATTCTTCTCCAACACCAATTCAAAGGCAACAATATTCCTTCTCTCATCCTTATTCATTGTCCAACTCTTAGATGCATAGCAAGTAATTGAAAGGTCCATGCCTGAAGACTTTAATATTCAGACTTCTTACAACAATCTCCTTCCAAGTGATTTAGTGCCTCCATAAACCCACTGGAGGTTTAGCTATGAGTTGATTCAAACGCAAGGCAACTGAAGCATTTGAGTTTCTCAGAATCTAAGCCACTAAGGACTCGAGCACTAAAATGAAGATGTGCTTTGTGTTTTTTTACAACTTGAGCCGTATTATTCCTCTAATAAAAATTTTTAAAAACCCTTTCCCCCCCCTTTCTTTCAGAATATAAAATTTTCTTCTTTAATAATTTTGGTGTCAGAAGTAGGAGTTCAAGTATTTATTATCTCTTATGATCCCTGCAATATTATTTGGAATCAGAAACAATACATACTGATTCACTTTGGGTTCTTGGATTCAAATTTTCAGAAGTTGCCTAAAGCTCAAAACAAAACAAACCAACCAAAACTCAAAACCCATCCAAATAAATACAACAAATAACACCCCACAAAGGAAAGATTCTCTCTGGAATCTAAGCTTCAAACTTTTATGTTAGTACTTCTTCAAGTTTTACTGCATTTTGAGATTTGTTTTGGTTCTTGCAAGTAAGAATTTGTTGGTTGTAATTGCCACTAAAAAATGTGTGCTGTCATGTGTAAAATAAAATTGGAGATACTCTGGAGCTACTACCCACTACATTAAAAAAAAAGTGGTTACTTTGGTTTTTTTTATCTTTGTAAATTAGCTTTTCTTTTCTGCATTGTAATTAATAAAGCATATTTTGGATCAAACATCTCTAGTGAGGTGATTATCTTGATTGGTATGTTGGTCTTTAAAAGATATCAAGGCAGATTTCCTTATGTTATATTGTCTCTAAATTAATGAAGCAGAAGAAAGAATTAAAAGGTAAATGTTTAACTTACATCTCCTCTGCATGTCTCCAGATTCCTACCCTTTATACCCTTCTTTGCCCACATTGTTGTTGTCTACCGTTGCTGAGTTGATTCTGACCTATAGCTGACCCTCCAGCAGGTTGACCAGCTTTATCCCTTGGAACAGCTGGTGGATTCTAATTTCATACTTTTGTGTTGGAAGCACAACTCCTTGCCACCAGAGTTCCCTCTATGTACATTGCTTTGGTTCTTTACTTTTAATATTTTTTGTTTGTTATTAATATGTACTACATACACACATAGTCAGTATGCATAAGTAATTGCAAGTTTTTTTAGGGCTGTGTACTTTTTTGGGCTTGTGTTTGAGATACAGTACTTCTCTTTCCTCCAGGAGTGAGGTCCTGGAGGCTGGACCTAGGGATGAAGGCAGGTAGTGGTTTAAATCCCTGAAAGGCCTTTGGGCCTGTGGCCCTTGGGCCTGGTTCAAATTGAATTGTTGTTGCTTTTTGTGAAACATTCTTCTAGGTGGTATAGCACTGGTATGTCTACTTGCTTTACGGAGGTAACTCGTGGTTACTGTAATTCTAAACACTGTGACACTCATGTGTCAGATGCGATAATGGCTACCCATGGTGGACAGTGTTTGGTGGAGCTTCCCTATTAGAACAAGCCTGAAAGCAGGAGTGGCATCCGCTTCTGAAATGGCTTGTCTCCAGAAGCTCTATGCACAGTGCTCAGGTCTTCCATTCAGAGGGTCACTATGAGTCGTCTATGACTTGACAACAACAACAAAAACATACACACTGGTAATTACATACAATTATGCTCTGGTAGCCTGATGGTAAGAAGCTGCACAGCAATCCCAATGGTATATGCTTCAAATCCACCATCTGCTCCTACAAAGAAAGATGGGCAACCTCCTCTCATGTGATTTACTCTTTCTGAAAACCCACTGGAGGGTCAACTATGCGTTGGGGCCAACTCTACGGAACACAACATACAAAGTTGCCACACATAATTTTCTGGTGTTATCATTTTTATACCAATCTGCAAAGATATAAAGATGAGATGTATATAGATATTTATCAAAGAGCTGAACAAAATGACCAAAGTTGACAGAAGAATAATTGTTGCCTTTGAGTTGTGGTGTTGGAGAAGAGTATTGGACATATTATGGACTGACAAGAGAACAAGCAGGTTTAACCTAGAGAGGGTAAAACCAGGATGTTCCTTGGAGGCATGGATTCTGAAGGTCCATCTCACATACTTGGAGAAGGACATCATGCTTGGAACAGAGGTGGAAAAACACAATAGAAAAAAGACCTTAGATGAGATGCATTATTGACACAGTAACTTAGGTAAGGGGTTAGGTGTGTTAGAGACAGTGAGCCTGGCTCAGGTTAGAGCAGAGTTCAGAGCTACTGTGCATGAGGCCACTATGAGTCACAGGTAACTTGATGGTACCTAAGAACAACAATAATAGATGATAGGTAGGAGGTGAAAAGATGTATTTGACTTCATCATATAAGTCCAGTGGAAGTTGGGATGAAGTATTCAATACCTACCTGGGGGAGGGTTTGTAAAACAATGAAAGAATTTTTTCTTTTACTTTTCCATAATTTTTGACTCATGTACTTATAACTTGTTAGTCAAATTTGTGTCTTCTAGGTTGCAACACCCCCATGATACATCTTCAAGGATATGAACATGTACGGCCAAGCACAATCAATAAGAGTGCATCTAAATTCCAAAATCAATCTCCATAATAGTCTATGTGTTTCCTACTGCCAAAGGGGCCCTTTAGAGTAGTGAGAGAAGATCTTCACCCTGAAACCCACAGCGTCCCTTTTCAGCAGGAAGTAGCTAAGAGAATACGCCATCCCCTTTTCCTTATGACTCAGGGTGAAGTCTCTCTCAGGGAGGAGTGATAGGGAATGGCAAAGGATACACTGACAGGAGATTAATCAGAACTGACTTTGGCAAGCACTGTGGCATTTGGACAAGAACAAACTGGGAGGAGGGTAGAGAGAATAGCACAACAATGAATGAATGGAAACCCAAAATCTCTGTAAATGTTTATGAAAATTAATAAAATATAATTATAGAAAAAAATCTTTATGAACAAATTCTACTCTCTACTGTTGTTATTGTTCTGTGTGGTCAAGTTTGAACAGATCCACACTAGGGACCTCTAATCTCTACTACTTGGTGGTGTATGGCGGGATCATGATGACGATCTTTAAACACTACTCTATGCACAGTGTCAAGTACGTTCAATGAATGAATGGATTTTTCTGTTAGGATGTCCTGAAAAATATCACCCACAGTTATTTTACAGTTGATCCCGGTGCTTGGTACTTGGCAGGTTTATCTTGCTTATCATCGCTCATCTTGGTCATTTCATATTGGAGATGAATGAAGAGGTATCAGGGGCTTCTTATACATAGTAGTTGACTCTCATCTTCCTCCGTATTTCCACAAAACATAGCCTTGGGACAGTGGGTGGAAGGTGACTCTTAATCCTCAGTGCAATTTAAATGTCTCAATAGGTAATTTTTTTTCCTCATGTCATTTAAAATGTGAACAGAGGCTTGACATTTCTGATCACATGCCCATATACACACTTTTTCACATGCAAACCATACAGGGCGACCGACATGGACACAAAGACTATCTACATGCTCTTCTGATAATATTTAATCTGAACTTCTCCTTTTTCTAAATAGATAGATAGATAGATAGATAGATAGATAGATAGATAGATAGATAGATAGAATAGATAGATGATAGATAGACCCCGAAACCAACAAAACCAACCAAAAAACAGACCACTCTTGCCTGAAATTACTTTTAAGATTCACCCAAACTGTGATGCCAAAGTTCTCCCTTCAACTCTTCCTACCCCATGGGAAGGCTCAGAATTATGTTGGCTGGGAAAGATTTTCCTAAACTCCACGAGCATCACCTATCTACAGATTTTGTGAACAACTACAAATCCTGGTTAAATGCTACAGTCCTGAGCTTTCTGACACACATGAGCTTGTTCACCTGATGACTGGCCCAAGAACTGTCTGGTTAAAAATAAAAACAATCATAATGAAAAATCCTTGAGGACAATTTAGTCTTAAACCTTGATTGATTAATCGGCATCATGGTTAATATTGTTTGTCACATTTTTGTGTGCCATGATCCTCAACGTAATGTAACTATTCTATGTGTTGTAAACTCTAACTCTGTCACTAAAGAGAAGTGTGATATTTGGGATAGGACTTGAGAAGGACTTGAAAGCACAAGTAAGGTACATGAAGAAGTGACTCGACTGCCTGTGGGGAGTTCTTCCTGATTGGATGACCGAGAAAGAGAAAACTTGTGCCTGGTTTCCAGATGCTGCTTCTTGATATGAAGGCACCATTGAGAAGTGGGCAGTGGAAGTTCTGCAGCCCATTGCTGGGACCTCCCTGAAAGGCAGTCCTCCCAGCAGGCAGATCTGAACAATGCATCTGGTTATTCACTTCGCTTAAGAGGGGGGAAAAAATATCCAGATATGTGATTATCAAGAAAGAAGAGCTAATTAATACTGTAAAGTCTCTGAGCTAGAGCCATTCCAAGTTGCACCAGAAGACTGAGAGCCCATGGTTCAATTAGAAAGGGTTTCTAATGAACACAACTGCTTTTCGTGGTGGTGGTGACTACCTTCAAATTGTCTCCAACTCCTAGCACCTCTTTGTAGGGAAAAAGAAAATCCTGTCTGATCCTGTGTTACCCTCGCTGTACTGACTGTGCTTAAGCCCACTGTGGTTGGCACCACTGTGTCAAACTATCTTGTTGAGATTCTCCTTTCTCATCAGTTTTTGACTCTACCAAGCATGACGTCTTTCTCCAATGATTTGCCACTCCTGATAGCCACTCAAAGTTATTTGAGATGGAGTCTTGCTATACTTACTTATAAGGCTCATTTTTTTTTAATTATTACATTTTATTGGTTTTAATGAACATTTACAGGGATTTTGGGTTTTCATTCCTTCATTGCTGCACCATTCTCTCTACCCTCCTCCCCAGTTTGTTCTTCTTCCCCGCCGTCCGAATGTCTGTTTTAATTGTCCAATTGCCACAGTGCTTGTCAAAGTCAGTTCTGATTAATCTCCTTTGTCGGTGTGTCCTTTGCCATTCCCTATCACTCCTCCCTGAGAGAGACTTCACCCTGATTCATAAGGAAAAGGGGATGGCGTATTCTCTTAGCTACTTCCTGCTGAAAAGGGATACTGTGGGTTTCAGGGTGAAGATCTTCTCTCACTACTCTAAAGGGCCATAAGGCTCATTTTTGCTACACTAGATATATTTGTATATATTTTAGCATCCTAGATATATTTGTTTGCTGTTTTGGTGGTCCGTGGTACGCGATTAATCTTCTTCTCTCACACCATCCATCAAAGGCATCAGGTTGTATTCAAGCTTCCTTTTTATCTGTTCAACTTTCACATTTGAATGAGGCAGTTGAAAATGGCTTGAGTGTGGCACACCTTAGTCTTTAAAGTGCTGTCATCACTTTTTATCATTTTAATTTCAACAGATTTGCCCCATAAACTAAGTAGTTTTATTTCTTGACTGCTGCTTCCATAACCATTGTGGATCTAGATAACATAAAATCCTTGGCAACTTCAAGTTTTCTCCACTTGCCATGAAATTGCTTATTGGTCTAGTTGTGATTTTTGCTTGCTGCTTGGAAAGGGGGAGACTCACTGACAGAGAAGACGACCCTCAGAGTGCTGGGTTGACAGTGACCTCAGCAACGGGCTCCAGCGCATCAGGGAGGGTTAGGTTGGCTCAGAAAAGGCCAGAGTTGAGATCTGTTGTTCACAGGTTTATTGTGAGTTGGACTCAACTTGATGGCACCTCACAATAACAATCCAAACTCAAGTTTGTAAGCTTTGGACTTCATCAGTGAATGCTTCCCGCTCTCTTTGTTTTCATTAAGCAAATTCGTGTCTTCTGCATATCATGAGTTATTTAACGAGAAATTTTCCAATTCTGATGTCATATTCTTCATCTAGTCATGTCCTTCATGCATTTTCAGCAAATAATCTTCTCATAAAATATTTATAATATGAGAGAATGATTCACTCAACACAAAGATTGCGTAAGTATGGTGAAAGCATACAACATTGCCATACACTTTTCATGATTTTTAAGTGGGAAAAGACGTTTCTAGAAAGAGGAAAAGTGAATCTATAATGGTTTATTGTAGATGAGACCAATTTTAGCTTGAGGACCTTTGAAATGTAAATATTGTCCACTTGGCTAGGAAGGAGTGAGCTACCACTTGGATAAATGTCCCCAGTGGATTGCTTATAAATGGTTGTATCATGAACACACTGTCAGGAACAAATTGTTGACATCTCTTCTCATGAACAAATAGTTTCTTTTAAGACCTTTTGTTTTCCAGGAATGCATATCCTTTCATCATTTTTACATCAGACGTGTCTCCAGTTCAAAACTTTCCCATTCACACCTGTTAAGCTATAATTCTACGTCTAGCCACAGAGATTTTCATGTTCTCCCTACCTAGTGATGAATATAGTCTGTTTTCTTCCAGGCTGGGGTAAGGGAGGACAACTTCTTTGCCACTGAACAGTAAGCACAGTTCTCTTCCACCAATCCTAAGGAGACTTATTTTCTTATAAGAAAGGGAGCTTTAATCAGCATATAATGTCCAGGGCTAATGAAATAAAACCTTATGGCCCAATTTCCCTGGGAAAACTGAGAAAATGGTGTCTTTTACAACCAGGTTCAATTAAGGTGGCAAAGTGATATGCCTCATTCTGAGAGAATAACAAATTATACTGGAAATTTACTGCTTGTACTCCAGTATGTATACAGACATGACAAAGTGCTAAACTGTTTTGCACAGGCAATTAGGAAACAGGACACTATATAATGTGTTCATTGTTTTGTTACTGTAACCATTGCAAGAAAATTAGAGAAGGGGACATAACCATAAAACAGAATCACCGAGCTAGAGCTAAGATTGATGACAGAGGATACAGAAGTGAGGGTTCGTGTTACTGGTGATTTCTTTGACCTCTCTAGGAGGAGTGTCTGTGAAGAGTCATTTCATACCATCAGTATCCTGAGCTATTTTCTCTTTCTCAGAGATCTTTTGGTTTTTCTGAAGGAAATGTTCTCTTGCCCGGATGGGAGCTGAAGGAAGTGAAGGTGGCCTGGTGGCTGAATGATTGACAGTGTGAACCCATCAGCTGCTAGTGGGAAAACTGCATGACAAGCTGATCCAGTAAAGAGTATGGTCTGGGGAACCCAAAAAGGTAACTGTGTTCTGTTCACAGGATCTTTATGAGTCTGAACAGATTCAATGGCAAACACCACCACACATAAATATACAAATACATATATATATATACACACAAATATATATACACACACACATATATATACACACGCAAATATATACACACACAAATATATACACACAAATATATATATACACACACAAATATATATACACACGCAAATATATATACACACGCAAATATATATACACACACGAATATATATACACACAAATATATATACACACACAAATATATATAGTTGCTGTTGTTGTTATGTGCCATCAAGTTGCCTGTGACTCATAGCAACCCTATGTACAACAGCCCTAAACCCTGCTCTACCCTGTGTCAACCTCACAGGCCTCTGACACGCCTACACCATTACCCCAGTCACTGAATCAATCCACCTCATAGAGGGTCTTGCTCTCCTGCACTGTCCCTCCACCCTCCCAAGCATGATGTCCCACTCCAAGGACAAGTCCCTCCTTGCAACATATTCAAAGTATGCCAGATGAAGCTGCAGAATCCTAATCTCCAAGGAGCAGCCTGGTTTAAGCCTCTCTAGGATGAACCTGTTCATTTTCTTAGCAGTCA
>NW_006399841.1:8205124-8206115 GCF_000299155.1 Elephantulus edwardii | reverse complement strand
TGGACAATTAAAACAGACATTCGGGGGTGGGGGGAAGAAGAACGGGGAGGAGGGTAGAGAAAACAGTGCAACAATGAATGAATGAGAACCCAAAATCTCTGTAAATGTTCATTAAAACTAATAAAATTAAAAAAAAAAGAATCTGTGCTGCAATCTCAAAGGCATGTGGTTCAAATCTGGCAGCTGTCCCTTGGCAGAATGATGGGCAATCTCCTCCCGGGTGATTGATAAACTCTGAAAACCTGCTATGAATAGGTTCTGATTCAACAGAGTGATTTTTGTTTTGTTTTGTATTCTATAGCTTCTAGTGAATTTTAAAATCTGTCTCATAGTCTTTTTAGGAAATTTGGCTTAAACCTTTGGTTCGAAGTTCTAAAAGTCTGCTCATGTCTCTGGTGCCAAGTTCTAATTACTTCCTTTAGGAGACTTGACTTTTCTCAGTCTCTGAGTTTTTTAGGTGCGAGATATCTGCTTTCCGTGTCAGAGAAGAAAATCATACACACTCTCAGAGTCTTTTCTGGTTGTTTCTTGGATGTTTCACTTTGGTTTATTTTCGTGTTTTTTTAGGAATAATCCAGCGTGAGTTCAGCAGAGCTAAGTAAAAAATACAAAGCATTCTGCAGTCTAAGCAGAGTTACTGATGTTGTTGTTAGGTGTTCCGAAGTCTGTCCCAAGCACTCCATGTCTTTTGTAAAATAAAGTGAAATTCTTCCCAGTTCTACTTTGTCATTACAAGTATCACTGTCTCTGAGCCTCTTCTTGGAATCACTGTGCCAGGCCATCACATTAAAATTTTTAATATTTTTCATTGAGTGTGCTGTACTTCTCCTAGAATAGACCCTTCTCAAAAACATTTATAAATTAAGTTAAACAAAATCTTTGCTTTTAATTTTTATTAATTTTAATGAACATTTACAGAGATTTTGGGTTTCCATTCATTCATTGTTGCACTATTTTCTCTACCCACTCCCCAGTTCGTTCCTCTTTTTTT
>NW_006399841.1:8190568-8196679 GCF_000299155.1 Elephantulus edwardii | reverse complement strand
ATAAAAATACATATATATATATATATATACACACACAAATATATATACACACACACAGATATATACACACGCAAATATATACACACACAAATATATATACACACAAATATATATATATACACACACAAATATATATACACACGCAAATATATATACACATGCAAATATATATACACACACGAATATATATACACACAAATATATATACACACACAAATATATATAGTTGCTGTAGTTGTTATGTGCCATCAAGTTGCCTGTGACTCATAGCAACCCTATGTACAACAGCCCTAAACCCTGCTCTACCCTGTGTCAACCTCACAGGCCTCTGACACGCCTACACCATTACCCCAGTCACTGAATCAATCCACCTCATAGAGGGTCTTGCTCTCCTGCACTGTCCCTCCACCCTCCCAAGCATGATGTCCCACTCCAAGGACAAGTCCCTCCTTGCAACATATTTAAAGTATGCCAGATGAAGCTGCAGAATCCTAATCTCCAAGGAGCAGCCTGGTTTAAGCCTCTCTAGGATGAACCTGTTCATTTTCTTAGCAGTCAATGGTACATTCAATACTCTTCTCCAGCACTACAGGTGACACCATTGCTCTTTGATACTTTGGACAGGCCCCCAATAGACTTTCCCATCACAATAAATCATTTACTTTCCTGGCTGCTGGTGCCAAGAGTGTTGACTATGGAGCCAAGCAAACTAAAGCTGTGAACAATGTCAATCTCTTCACCACCCATCCTGATGCTTACAATTGGCCCAATGGTGAGATATATATGCAGATATATAGATATATATTTAAATGCATGTTATTTTATTGTTGTTGTTAAGTGCTGTCGAGTTGCTTGCGACTCATAGAGACCCTATATACAACAGCTCTAAACTCTGCTCTGTCCTGTGCCAATCTCATTGTTTCTGACACACTCATCTCGATTGTCCCAGTCACCAAATCAATCCATCTCCCAGAGGGCCTTCCCCTCCTGTGCATGCCCTCTACACTCCCAAGCATGATGTCCTCCAAGGACTGGTCTCTCCTTACAACATGACCAAAGTATGTCAGACGAAGCCTCAGAATCTTTGCCTCCAAGGTTTAACCCTCTCCAGGATGAATCTGTTTATTTTCTTAGCAGTCCATGGTACCCTCAACACTCTTCTCCAACACCAAAGCTCAAAAGCATCAATTCTCCTTCTATCCTCCCTGGTCATTGTCCAGCTCTCTGACTCATAACAAGTGATTGCAAAGACCATGGCCTGTACCAGATGCACCTTAGTCTCCAGAGACACACCATTGCTCTTCAGTACTTTAGAGAGGGCCCTAACAGCAGACTTTCCCATTGCAGTACGTCTTTTAATTTCCTGGCTGCTGGTGCCAAGAGTCTTAACCGTGGAGCAAGGTGGCTAAAGCTGTGAACAATCTCAATCTCTTCACTATTCATCCTGATGCTGCCAATTGGCCCAGTGGTGAGACTCTTTGTCTTCTTGACATTGAACCTCAATCCATATTGAAAGCTGCAGTCCTTGACCCTGAGCAGCAAGTGTTTCAGGTCCTCCTCAGTTTCAGCTAGCAGGGTTGTATCATCTGCATAACACAGCTTATTGATAGATCTTCCTCCAATCCTGATGCTGCATTTCTCCTCATAGAGCCCAACCCTTGGGTGATATGTTCTGCATACAGGTTGAAAAGGTATGGAGACAGGATGCATCCCTGGTGTACACCCTTCCCAGTTTTGAACCAGGCGGTATTTCTTTGCTCTGTTCTGATGACTGCCTCTTGGTTAAAGTATAAATTTCGCATAAGCATTAAAATTATATAAAGCTTTGAATCTTTCCTCCCTAGGAATGAAGACCATTGGCCATCCCCTATGGCTCTTCTCTTTCTCTCATTCTCTGCCCTCTTTGGGGTACATATTGTCCATCTCCTTTTTGAAAGGAATCTCAAATTTGATGATATTCCTGTGAAATCTGTTGGGTCTGGGTTATACATCTCGCTGCCTTGAACTATACTCTTCTTTGGGGCCTCATGTGAGTGATAAGTAATAGGAAGAGAAATCAGTAGTATAAGCATTCAACAGCGGAATTGCAAAGCATCTTTTGGAAATACAGTCCTGGATGTGCAAATGCAATTCGAGGCCCCCGTGCTTGATCCTAGGTCCTCTGCACATTTGACATAGTCTTGTCTCTAAGCTAGGTGACTGACACTCATCCTTTCAAAGATAACAAAAGTCTGTTAGCCACGGGTTCTAGAAGCAAATCTAGGAACGACGCAGAGCAATGACTTTGTAGTCACAGAGTTGGGTCAAAATTCTGGCTGTAAGGCATTGGAACTGTGCAGGCTCTGACACCTCTGTGCTTCAGTAGAACAGCTAGCAGTCATTTCTTTCTTCTGGGGTTTCGGATTTAAATGCAGTCATGTGTGTAGAGGAGTTCCTAGGGAGTGGGAACAGTTACACTGATGGGTAGACACAGTGGCTGGCACCTACCAGACACCGTAAGGATGGCACAAGGCTCAGGTCTGTTGTTTATAAGGGTCATTTTGAGTTGTAGTTGACTTGATGACACCTAACAACAACAACCAGCTGAAGGGTTAATAGTTTGTCCCCACTCCACGGAGCCTCAAAGACGTGCTTGGTCCAAAGGCCTTGAACGTTCAATTCTCTGCCCATGTGAGGTACGTAACGGCAACAACGCATGCAAAGCTCTTAGCACGTATCTGACACAATCGTGCAATGAATCACCGTCATAATTATCATAAAAAATAACACCCCCTGACAAGGAGTCAATTCTGACTCGTCATGACCCTCCCCTGGGTTTCTGTAAGTTTATGGGAGGAGACTGCCCATCTTTCTCACATGGGTCACATCAGGTGCTGGATTCAAACTATCAGACTTTTGGTCTGCAGTCCAGCACGCCACCAGAGATCCCTCAAGGAACCATGGGAGTTGTTACTGCACCTGTTCTTAGTTCCTGCAAGTTTTGGTCTCTGCAGAAGCTCAGCGTCTGTCCCGGGCCACTAGGTGGAGAAAGCGAGCCTTCTACAGTGATTGAATCAAGCCTAAGTCCAAACCAGTTTGACCTAAATACCATGGATATTTCAGAGAGCCATTTTTCGCCCCCTCCATCCTCTTCTTCAAAACTTCAGACAGCCCGAGCAGAGAATTTGGACGGATGTTTGGGGAATTCTTGAGCGGTTCACAATGAAAGTATTTGAGCTTGAAGCACGGTCATGCCTCGAGGCACAGAGATTTCACTCAGGGATGGTCCTAGGCAAATTACCAAGTTCACAAAGTCAGCCTTCTGGCACCTTCTCATCCTCCACGCCCTATCCCCTCCTCACCTGCATTTCAAGCAGGCACTTGTCAGCTATCCTTTCTTTCTGAGGTTTTAAATAGCGACTGATTCTCAGGGACATTTGCATTTTAAAAGGAAGTCTCTTCTAATATGATGGTAACAAAGGGCTTTTTGGCCAGCTTTAGATTTATGTGAACATTGTCTGAGTTAATATATCTGCACTTCTTTTGTGAATGATAAGTACTAGGCAAATAAAACTGTTTGTTTATGTTGAAGGGGAAGCTTTGGCAGCCCAGAGGGCAAAGGGTTGCACTGCTAAGCCCAAAGGTAGGTGGCTCGAATCTACTAGATACTCCATGAGGGAAAGATGAACACTCTCTTCCCATATGATTTACACCCTAAATCACGTTAGAGGACCAGGCATGAGTCGATTCCATCTCAAGGGCTGTGAGAATGTCAAAGAATTCCCGGGTAGGAACCGGACAAAGATTTTTCCATTTGACCAATTCTTTCAGTTAATCCACTGCTCTGGACCCATGATTCCCTCCTGTTGGTTTCTGAGACAGTAAATCTTTAAGGACTGTCTTTCTCCACCAAGCAGGTGGCAGATTCCAGCCTCTGCTCTTTTAGTAAGCAGCTCATCACATAACACACTGTGCCACCAGGGCTTCATATATGTCTTTTCCTTTTCATTTGAAGTCAGAAAGGGTTCTTTCTGAAACAGAAACTACCCAAGCTGTGTATCAAATTTGTAGTCTGTAATTAAAACGCCTTTTGTTGCAAAAGAAAATTATCTCACCTTTTAGACGATGGTCCTATTTATCTTTTCCCCTGTTGTTTTTTACAGATTTTTGTTATTTTTGCTTTCTTATGCTATTTAAGAAGGAAAAAAATCCTAGGGAGCTATTTTTGCTTATGTTCAGTAAATTTCCTCTCTGAGGCCGGAACAAAGTTCCCGCAGGCCATCAGGGGCTGGCTAGAGTGCTGGATGGCTATTCTATTTAAATGTGCTTTGAAATAGCAATCTTCTTTCCACTAAATTTGCTTTTAATGTGTCTCATAGAATGATCACTGTGCATAATTCAACTCACATGCACAACACAAACTCTAGGCTCTCAATATTAGATGAAATTTCATATGCTTTCATATTTTTCTATTAGAAAATGTTCTGATTTTCAACTCAGTACCCATTTACAATTACCAGGTTTTACACACAGAATAAAAATATATAGTATTATCTTTCCTATGTTAGGTTTTCTCCAAAACAAATTGAGACAAAGATGTAAGTGCAATAAGTTTGATGGGAGATTCGAGGTCCACAATTAGGTTAGTGGTGTGGGGACACAGGAAGAAATAGATAATAAAGGGGGTTTTATAAACACTGGTTCTCACAATAAACAGCTCATGCTGAAGTCTGTAGGGACACTTGGAAAAGGATTCCACATACATTCTTCAGTATCACTGAGATAAAGCGCAAGAGAACTGAGTTCCTTACAGATCAATGCCCAAAGAACAAATCAATCCATCTTGGAGGAAGTGCGATCAGGGTGACCCAGAGAGGCAAGATGGTAAAACTACGTCTCACATACGTTGGACATGTGGTCAGGAGGGACCGGCCCCAGTCCCTGGAAACAGGTAGATGGAAAGGTAGAAGTCAAGTAAAGAGAGAAAGATCCTCAACAAGATGGTTTGGCATTGTGACTCCCATAGTCCAAGGCGCCTGGGGAATGGTTATGAGTTGGATTGTGTCCTATAAATTATATGCCAGCTTGGTTGGTCCATGATTCTCAGTGGGTTCGGAGTTATGTAATCATATAATCTGGCAAATATGTAGTGATGTAATTATTCTACATGCTATTATTTGATTTGATATGATTAACTCTGTTCTTGTGTAAGGGCAACAGGCAGATAGCCCTGAAGCTACAGAGACATTTTCCTAGGGTGTGGCCTGTATCACCTTTTTTTTTAAGTTCTTTTGTTATTTCTTTTTTTTAAATTAATTTTAATGAAAGTTTACAGAGCCTTAGGGTTTCTAGTCATTCATTGTTGCACTATTCTCCCTGTCCATCACCCCCCCCCCAATTCACTCTTCTCGTTGAAAAGAAAAACTCTTTCACTGTTATACAACCCCTTCCTCCAAGTCCACTCCACTATTCAGTCTTCACTCTGGACCTCTATAATGACAAGAGATTTTTGCAAACCACACAAATCATTGCATGTTAGTTTCCTGTGAGTGATATGTCATGCATGTTACATGTGTGTGTGCATGTTATATTTGTGGAAGAATTACACACAAAAATATGGTACTTTCATGTGTTTTGAGTTTTAAAGATGTTTCAAATTTGTTTTGCTCATGTAACAGTATATCTGATTTACTAGAAGAAGACAGTTGACAATTGATGAAATTCCAGGTTGGTAAAAATAATAAAAGGTGGATGGTAATTGAAATATAATACTTTAAAAAGTAATAGAAGCTTAAATTTAGAAAACACATTTTTGAGAGAGATACTAACAACAATGATAATTTAAAATGTATTTTCTCACTAAAACATGAGAATTCATTTCTAATGTTTTTAATGCAACATATTTAGTCTAAATGCAATCTTTCTTCACATTCTGAGAGATTTCCTTTTTAAACTAGGAGGTTGTTCCTAAAAAATAACATTCTATTTTCTTTATCTGTCAAAATGCTTGTTGTTGTTGTTATTGTTATGTGCTGTCGTTTGCGACTCATAGCGACCCTATGTACAACAGCCCTAAACCCTGCTCTGTCCTGTGCCAATCACATTGCCTCTGACACACCCATCCCGATTACC
>NW_006399841.1:8187992-8190168 GCF_000299155.1 Elephantulus edwardii | reverse complement strand
CTGGCTGCTGATGCCAAGAGTGTTGACCGTGGAGCCGAGCAAACTGAAGCTGTGAACAATCTCAATCTCTTCGCCATCCATCCTGATGCTGCCAGTTGGTCCAGTGGTGAGAATCTTTGTCTTCTTGTCATTGAGCCTCAGTCAAAATGCTTAGAAATAATTTATTCTAATGACACAGTTACTTCCAAATTTCTTTATGCAGTCAATTATATAGGGATTTGTTTGACAGTTTCTTTGCCATTTATCCATCAAAGTGTAGACTTCAATTTCATGTATACATAATGTGAAAGTTAAAGTTATAATTCTACTTGTGTTATGCATACTAAACTTCATGCCTGATCATTCCTTTTCTTTCTGGTATTTATTAGTATTTCTTTCTCTATTGCATACATTTGGAAGCAGGAGTGGCATCCCCTTCCTAAACAACATGCCTCTGGAAACTCTATGAACTTTGATGAATGTCAATAGTTGTAGAGCGGCTTCAGGCCTTTTGTTCATATAATCGCTATGAGTTGTGCTCAGCTCGAAGGCAATCAACAACACAGCGTACATATTTCAAAATTCTCTGTGCATTTGCTTCTACCTGCCAGCCTTTCATTCTGCACGTCTATCTGTACTGTTATCTCTGTTAGCTAAGAACAAGATTGTTTTGTCTTTTTATTTTTAAAATTTTTTTGGTTGTTTATTTGAAAATATGTGTGCTACTTGAATTTTTCCAATCATTTACATTTTGGTTTTTGTTAAATAGGAATTAACTGTTTGCTTGATTCTACCTGGAATCCTAAGACTGAGCTGGATAAGGTGACAACTCTGTTGTCGAATTGGCATTATCATCACTGCTTTCTAAGACCTTTCTCACCCTCCTGCCAAGTCAGAATTGACTCATAGCTGATCTCCTGGTGGGTTGTGGGAGAATGTGAATCACACCGACAGAGGTTGTCCATCCTTCTTCCTAGCAACCACTGATGGTTTTGAACAACTAGAATGGTACTACATTTGGATTAACAGGACCAATTCCTTTAAACTAAAATCCCCAATATACCCAACTCCTTCCTTAAGGCACAGCTAGTGGGGAAGGAATTGCTTCTCTCAGGATTCCCTGGGTAATGCAGGTGCTGCTGAACACTGGCCTATTTCTGTACCCTACACAGTGTGCTGGGATTCTTGCATTGCTGACCCAAAGACAGGTGGTTTGAAACCACCAGCTGCCATATAAGAAAGAAGGGCATTCGATTTCCAGGCAACTTACTGCCTCTGACGCAATTCTCAGAACCCAGTTCTAACTCAGCAGTATATAACAACAACATCAATCACAGTTATCTCAAAAAATGCACTAACAGAAAGGTGTGGGATACTTTTCTCTTGGTTGATTAAAAACAAAATCCATGGCATTGTTTTGGGAGATGAAGGGACAACTGGGAGACTTTTGGAAGAGGACAGAGTGATAGCACATAAAGAGATGTTTAGGCTGATTAGATGGAGGGAATCGGATGGAAATTTTCTCTGAAACCGGACTTTACTTTTACTATATCCTTGGGCTATGTGTGTAAAGAATGGTGCATAAACCACTCAAACGCTGTATGAAATTACTAATCCACACTCATTGTGCACTAGTCAGAGAATTCTTTTTTATTGCCATACTACATATTTACAAACAAAAAGAAACCTCATTTATTTGACGTTTGCTGACCCTCCAACTTTGCAGGCATGATGTTCCTCTTCAAGGAGTAGCCTTTCCTAGCCATATGCTCAAAGTATGTGAGACAATGCTTTGTCCTCTTTGCATCCAAGGAACACTCGGGCTGCACTTTCTCCAAGATAAATATCTGTTCTTTTTGTGCTTCATGGGATATTCGGTACCCTACTTCAACACCACAGCTCAGAGGCATCCGTTCTTCTGTCATCCTTTATCATTGTCCAGCTCTCAGATACATAGCAGGTAATTGAAAAGACTATGGTCTGAGTCAGGCACACCTTAGCCTTCAAACTGATATCATTGCTCCATGATAATTTGGAGAGATCCCTGGCTGCCTATTCCCAGTGCAATGTTTTATTATGTCCTGACTGCTGGGCCAAGTTGTTGATTGTGGATGCAAGTAAGAAAAAGTTGTTGGCAGTTTCAATCTTCTTCTATCATGATGTTGCCTATTGGTCCAGTAGAGAGAATTTTTTTTTT
>NW_006399841.1:8126615-8187645 GCF_000299155.1 Elephantulus edwardii | reverse complement strand
CTCATTTGTTTCAACACAATATACATAATTTATCCAGTTTTTTCTGTCATACCCCCACCCTAATGTCAGACCCATTCTACAACACAGTAGAGAGAATTTTTGTCATCTTGACAGTGAGATGCAACCCATACTGAAGGCTGCATTCTTTGTTCTTCTGCAGCAAGTGCTTCATGTCCTTCTCACTTGCAGCAAATAAAGTTGTGTCATCTGCAGAACACAGTATGTTGGTGAGTCTCCCTCCAATCCTGACTCCGCATTCTTCCTCAGAGAAGAATAACTTCTTCTTGAACAACTTGCTCAGCCTACAGACTGACTGGGTGTGGAGGGAGGGATTACGGATTGAGCACCTGCACGGCTGTTCTTGAGGGAAGGCTGCCACTGGGATCTGCGGGAGCACGCACAGGTGAGTAGCATAGACACAGGTGAGAAAGATGTAGCAAGTGGGCAAATTCAGCAACACGTGTGCTTGGCTTTATAAATGGTTGCTCCCAGGTGAGCATGGTGTTGCTTGCAGAGCACACCTTTTCTTTTTATTTTATACTGATTTATTTACAAACTTTTATGTGATTCACACTGAACCTTTCCCATTTCCTTCATGCTCCATCTACCCATCAAATTCTGTGACCCTATGATTAACAGTCCATCCCCGACCGATCCTCACCCCTCTGCTTCCCCACTCCCCCCCTTGGATCCTCATACTTTTTCTACAATAATGGTTTTAAACAGTATTTGTTCTTATGAGACTGACTGAGTTAATTCAGCGAAAGGCTCTCCAGTCCCTCCCAACTTTGCTAGTTATTTACGAAATCATCATTCCTGCGAGCTGCATAGTATTTAACTGTGTGAATGTACCACAATTTCTCAATCCATTCAATTGAGGTTGAATAACAATGAAAGGGTTTTGTTTTAGTTTTATGTTTTGTTTTGTTTTTTCTTTCTTTTCAGAGAGCCTGCCTTTCCAGACAGCTGATCTCTCATTTAGGAGCTACTCTCATGAGTATCTCCTCTACCTGAGATAGCAAAGTTAAAGGATGAGAGGAGGGGACAGCTGGAGGGACCGAGGCTGCTGCTTTAGGTTGTATGATGGCAACACAACCACTTGGGTCCTGTAATGCCTGCATTCTGCTCTGAACTGTCCCACGGGGAAAATCCTATAATTCAGCACATCCCATTAAGAGGAAAACAAGGAAATAAGGTGGCCTGTGATTCTGAACAACCCTAGCAGTAACCTCGTTAAGACAGTTTTCCTTTTTACTACTTGGAGAGGCAGTTCTTGATAGTCATATTGTCACGGTGCTAGAAGGAAGGGACTAGATTGCAAATGATGGCAACGTGCACGTTTAAAGGATTTAAACCTGAAAGCCAGGCTTTCCTCAAAACTGTTCCCCTAGGCCAAAAGGACACGTCTGCTTCAAATATGTTTGCTTTCTTGGCTGTTGCACATTGAGTGCATACAACTAGAGTTGTGTCTGTCTGTATCTTGAGTTTAGCATTTAACACGTATTAGTCATTTATTTATTTAATTAATTAATTATTTTATTTTATTTATTTTATACTTAGTCGTTTCTCATTCTCAGCAAACACAGCTCTGTTATCTGCGTAATACACATTGTTGATGGGTCTACCTCGAATCCTGCTGCCACATTCTTCTTTAGAGAGCCCAGGTTCTCGAATCATTTATTCAGCATACAGATTGAATCAGTGTGGAGAGAGGGATTAGGAATTTCGCGTACACACAGCAGTTCTTTTAAGACGGCTGCCTACGGGGTCTGTGGGAGCATGTAGAGGTGAGTTAGATACATAACTTCAGCATTTGAGAAAGTAGAAGGCGAACTTTAGGACAAAGTAACATTAAAATCAAGGCCTGTTTAACTCGCTCATCCCTTTAGCTGACAATTCGTGGATTAAAGAAAATTAACTCTCTTGCCTTTCATGGTCCTGTGAAATGAACAACAAACCTTCCTGAAACTGTTCACCATTTGTTTAATCTGCTTTCCCGTATTTGCAAACAACATGTTTCTCAAATGAGACCAATTTATGACCTTGTGTCAAAAAAAAAAAAAAAAGTTGAGGGAGAGCCCCTAAATTCAGCCAATAGAAAGCCTCACTCCCTGCCTTCCAATCAGAACCGACTCCTCGCCCACCCTCCCGTGGGTTTTCAGAGGCTACAAATCACACGGAGGAGGAGATGGCCCGCTTCCCTCCTATTGAGCAGCTGGTGGAGATGGAATTCCAGACAGACAAAGCGGCCTTCAGGTTAGTAGCAAAAATCCCTATGGAACCGTTGGCCACCAGAGTCTCCTCTTGGAAAGACCTTCTCTATCTCGGTCTCGCTCTTTGAACCAGCTCATATCTGACCTTCTAGGGAGTTTGCCCATCCTGTTGGTGTGATTGAACTTCCAGAGAGATGCCACCTTTGGGTTTGCAGTGTGGCCTCCCCACTGGAGTGAGTAATCCTGTGTACATACAAAATGTGTTCAGTGTGTCGGGAAGAAGTGCGTCACTCTGTTTATCTTGATTTCAATGTGATTTTGATAAGGATTCCCCTCCCCCCCTTTCTGTGTGGTGTGCTGACGTTACTTTCTCAGATTTTTGCAGCTACGGTGGTATGTTTTCCCAGAGAACATGACTTGGAACTTGATAAACCTTTAGTTCCATGTTTTGTCAATCTACCAATACGTAGGGGTTTTTTTATGGGTATGCTTATGCTGGGGAAAAAACCTTATTGAATATATATTTCAGATTATAAAATGTGCTGAATGTTTATAGTAAAACACTAATTGAAAAGGTTATAACACTTTCCTGCCCCCTCGATAATATGACTTTAAATCTCTTTGGCTGTCTTACAATAATATTATTGACTAGGCCATTTCGAAAAAATGCTTTGTCTCGTGAATGCACAAATTGAGCCACTTTTCTATGTTTTCTATAGTTTTATCACGCAGTGTTGCCAGATGTCAGGTTTAAATAATGACCAGAAAGTCAGACAATTCTGTGAAATGAGAGAGAGAGATTATGAAAGCATGAGAAAGGTCTACAGGACAACATTCAGGGCCTGGGAGAGTGCTCTCTGAGCAACAAATGAGCAGAGCTTTACATGGCTGTTACTTAAGGGGAGATGTTTTTCAAGAGTAAAAGGGCGTGTGGGGTTTGCAACTTTCCTTCCTCTTGTGCACGTACAACTAAATTTCCGAATGGACTCTGGTGCAAGGGAGTCTGGGAGGTGGTCACAGGATGCATTATGAGATCTTGAAATGCAGAGGCCACTCTGGCCTCCAGTTGGTGTCCCACTTCCATCTTTGAATCACCATTTTAAGTCACCGCCGAGGTAAGTCCTTATGCTCATGCGTGAAAATGAAATTTCGCTATATCTTGTTTGTCAACACCAGGAAAGGAGTTTTGTGATCTGAAGAGCAACCTAATTCCGTGTTCAGATGTTCAGACAGTACCCATTAGATATTAAGAAAATACTCTTTAAGCATTAAGCCTCTCTGTCCTAAATTTGCTTAGGCTTTGAGAAATGGTCAGCGAGGTGTGTGTCAGCAGGTGTGCACAAGCTGGAATGTGAGTGTGCGTATGTAAGCAGGTGCCTTTTGAATCCCCCCAGCTGCTCTGGGGGAGAAAGGTGACCCGCCAAACTCCCGTGTGATTTACTGCCTCCGAATACCTGCTGAAGGGTCAGCTGTAAGTCACCTCCGAACGGTGCACACAGCAACAACTCCCGATCCTCCAGCTCAGCACTGGGCTGTGGAAGGTTCTTTAGAGCTAGCCTCGTCTCACGTGCTGGTCAACTTCCTTCTCACCTGAACGCACTCCATGGCTCATTCACTGACACTAAGCCCCTTGTCAACTCTGTGATAGCTCTTCCCAGAACAAAGCTTTTTTGCTCCATAATATACCTCACCGCCTCTTTGGATTTAGGACTCAGTACTGTGGCACCGTCCTTAGGGGACTCTTTCGATAGAATCACCGACAGAAAGCATGGAAATGTGGAAAACACAGAACTGAGCAGTTTGCCAAGTGCACACGTGTTTACAATAAAAAACCAAAGCGAGAAATCACCTGTCCAAACTCTGGTGTGTGGGGGCGAGAGTGGTGTGGGAGGATAAGGCATTTGAAGCACTCTGCACGTGAAAACATCAGTAAGGAGTTTTGGTTATAAATTTAAATGAGTAGACACTGTTACAAATACAGATTCTATGAATCCTGACGTTTGATTGTATACAGAGACACATAAACGGACACACGCAGATGAAAGGTCATTTTGACCTTCAGTTCTCATTTTCTCTCTTAAAAGTCTCCCTTTTAAGGACCCGTGATGGTGGTTAGCACATGATATAAGAAGTTGTTAGGTGATGTCCAGTCAACTTTGATGCCTCGCAATGCTGTGAACCACAGATGGGATCTGTTGGGATTATGCTCGTGAATTTGTGTAATTTAGTGTTGTGTAAGTTGAGTCTATATGAGCCAGGGTGATGCCTGTCTATACTCTAATCCACAAATGACCATTTTAGGTTATGGTTACAGTGGAAATATTTTTCCCAACCCTTCAGACTCATATTGTGGGATATGAAAGTGGGAATCTTCTTACTAGGAGATTGGAAAACGGTGACTTGACTGCTCTAAACTTTTACTGTTATTTCTGTTTCTCATAAAAGCCCCTCCCCACTTGCCACATTGTTGCATCTTGAGCTCTTGGCGTGTGGTATCCTGTGACATGTGGGCTATAAGCACTGGGGAGCTCAGCCGTCTCACCAACTGGACAGGAGTGAGACTTCTAGGATGTTCTGTAGCCTGTCCAACTCCAACAGAACAGATATTATGGTAAAATGCATTTAATTACATTTTAACAATTGTGAAAGATAGTGTCTGTTAAGTCAGAAAACAATATTGCAGTAAAATACAGGCATCCGTGGCATCTGTTGCCAAGAAATAGGAACTAGAATAGCTTGGACTTCTGATCACTGCCTACTGATTAAGCTGAAACCCAAAATAGCTCCTCTTAATACCATGTGTGACCTCTCTCATCCCTTAGCATCTCTCTTTTACTCAGGCCATGCTACTCAACCCGTCTCCTTGAAGGTTGCTGGTGACAAATGACCTTTCTGTTCCCAAAGTCCAGCGGTCATTTAGAAATCCCTCTCCAACCTTTCAGCAGCATTTGCTGCCATCAATCCCATTTTACTGCGTCTGTCTCTCTTCACACAGTAAACAGCACTGGCCTGCCTGTCTTGTTACCTCTGAGAAGCCTCGTGTTTCAATGTCATTCATTGGTTTGGGGTTTTGTTTTTATCGCTTCACTACCTAGCTCATATCAGGAAAAGGAAGCATATTGCATTTTGTGTTGGGTCACTAATGAGTGAAAAGCCGGCAGTTTGAGGACATCAGGTGCTCCCAGGAGAGAGATGGTCGGTCTTCTCCCGTGTGGTTTACAGCCACTGAAACCCACTGGAGGTCAGCTGTGAGCCAGCGCCCACTTGTTGACAGTCAGTGAGTTCTTCCTCCTTTCTCGATGCTTGTAGTTGATCTTGTCCTTTTCCTTTAACTAGGCAACCCTGTGCTTAGTCAGGGGCGTCATATTCCCAGCTGTCTCAACTCTTAATCAGCAGGGTGGAAACCTCCACGCCCTTAGTGGCGCTCAGGCTTTGGTGAAGGCATTTAAAACCAGGCTTGCTTACTATGCCTGCTCTCCACCCAACTGATGTCTATATTCCCATTTTTTCATTTTTACTTTGCATTGGTGTGCATACAAAATGTCTATACATTGCATTTCAAACAATTATTCCCGCACATTGTATTTTAGAAAATGAATCCTTATTCGTTGTTGAATCATTCTACTATTGTCTTTTAGGTGGGGGAGAAAAACCCTACTCATTTTTGTTTCTGCAAAGTGAGAAGAAGTAAATGAATGGATGGAGACTTAGGGAGAAACTTAATTTTGAAATAAAGGGATGAAAGAAAGAAAAAAGACGAGTGGGGAGGGAGAACAATTACAATAGGAGAGTGCTTTGCAGGTGCCCTAGAAGTTGTAGGAAAAGATGTGTTTTCTTTTCTAGAAACAAAAGAACAATGCTGGAGAAAGTCAGGTGTGCAGACATGGGAGAGTTTCCCAGGCGGCCGCCCAGTCTCTGGGAAGGATCTTAAAGACGGGTTGTGGAGGTGATCATGTCTCCCACAGATTCTTCCACAATCAACATGAAAAGTTTGGTCCATAAATAAAATTCATTGAGACAATGAGGCATTGAGACAATGAGGCACTCAATATTTGGCTGTGCGATAGGGGTTGGAGAATGATTAAAAACCAAAACTAAGCCAATGAGACTTTCTTAAACTATTTTCCTCTTCTTCTTAGACATCCCATCTCTGCCACTGGTAACCCTCAAAGAGGATTGTCTAGAATGAAAACCAAGCCCAGCTCGCTGCTACTACTAAGCCATGGTCACCATGTGGCAGAACAGAATGGTCTCGTGGGGTCTCCAATGTGTGATTCTTTATAACAGCACCTGCCACAACTTGCTGTTGCAAAGAAATAGTGATTTCAGTTTTTTTACCTTTCAGTTTTCAGTTGAGCACTTTAACCTTTACATTAACAGGGGTTCTTTTGTCTAGGGCGCGGGTGGGGGTGGGGGAAGACATTTGCAGCTTAAATAAATCGAATTCTCTTCTTGGTGAGCAGGGGTGCCCAAGCAGAGGGCTTTTGCTTTCCCCAAGGGAATGTTGGTAATATCTGGAGTCTTTGGATCTGTCAGAAGTGAGTAGGCATATTCACAAACACAGACTAATGAACAATGAGGATCAGATTTCTATTGGCGTGGAGTCCGTGTAGGAGAAGGATGCTGTTAAACATACAGTACACAGGGCAACCTCCCATCACAAAGACTTTTGCAGCCTCAAATATTCAGTGTCAAGGGTGGAAAAGATGGCATAAGTTTGGTGTTTGCAGGAGGCCTGCTCCAGAACATACTGATATTAATTCAACTTCACAGGTTTGTCCCAGTTGCTGGCACTAAAGTTTTAAAAAAAAAAAAACCAAAACAAACACACCCTTAAGCTCCTCATCTCAGACTCACAAACATGTCAGACAAGCTCATGTCTGCACCAGTGAGTCTGCTTCTGCCAGGCACTTTGAACGGTTAGCTACCGGATGCACTCTCTAATGACACCTGCCAGGCCACTGGCCCCACCTGCGGTGAACAGTCTGCACAGAGGGACCTGCCACTGTAAAATTAGCAGAACGGAAAGAACTCTATTCTTTCCCACAAAGCACAGAAGGCAAACCCTAATTCCATATGTCAGAAGTTTCTTCCTTTAGAAGTGAAGGACAAATAGATTTCCCCACCTTTTCCCCAGAGTGTAATGTTGTTGTTGATTGCCTTTGAGTTGAGAATGACTCATAGCGACCCTATGAACAGAAGGCCTGAAGCCCCTCTACAACTATGGACATTTATCAAAGTTCATAGAGTTTCCAGAAGCAAGTTGTTTAAGAAGTGGATGCCACTCCTGCTTCCAAAGCTGTCATAGAATGTTATTGAATGAGTCGCCTGCGATGCATAGTGACCCTATGCACAGTAGCTCTGAACCCTTCCCTGTCTTGAACCAGTCTCACTAATTCTGGCACACCAACATCCACTGACCCGGTCACCGTATCAACACATATCATCCAGGGCCTCCCTCTCCTGTGTTGTCCATCCATCTTTCTGAGCGTGATATCCTTCTCCAAGGACTGATCTCTCCTGGCCACATGCCCAAAGTGAGATGGAGCTTCAAAATCCTAGTCTCCGAGGAGAGACTTGATTTCACCCTCTCCAACGCAGACCAGTTTGTTTTCTTGGAAGTCCATGGTATGTTCAAGACTCTTTTCCAGCACCACAACTCGGAGGCATCTATTCTTTTTTTCTTTTTTTAAATTTTTTATTAAATTTTATTAATGAACATTTACAGATATTTTGTGTTTCCATTTATTCATTGTTGCACTATTTTCTCTAACCCCCAGTTCTTCTTCCCCCCACGAAAGTCTGTTTTAATTGTCCCATTGCCACAGTGCTTGTCAAAGCCAGTTCTGATTAATCTCCTTTGTCAGTGTATCCTTTGCCATTCCCTATCACCCCTCCCTGAGAGAGACTTCACCCTGATTCACAAGGAAAAGGGGATGGCATATTCTCTTAGCTACTTCCTGAAGGCATCTATTCTTATTCTGTCATCCTTAATCATCGTACATATCCTTGATACATAGCAAGTAATTGTAAAGATCATGGCCTGAATCAGGTGCACCTTAGTCTCTAGATTGACACTGTTGCTTCTCAGTACTCTGGAGAGGTCTTTGACAGCAGATTTTCCCAATGCAATTTGTCTTTTGATTTCCTGACTGCTGGTATTAAGAGTGTTGATTGTGGATCGGAGCAAGCTGTAATTGCTGGTAAGCTCAATCTCTTCTCTATCTAACATGGTGCTGCCAATTGGCCTAATGGTGAGAATCTTTGTCTTCTTGATGTTGAGTTTCAATTGTATTGAACACTATAGTCCTTGACCTTTTGCAGCAAGTGCTTCAGGTCTTCTTCAGTTTCAACAAGCGTAATTTATTACAGTCATCAACTTTTGAGGCAAATGAAAGAATTATTTAGCAACAAAGGTTAGAATTGTTTTAGGACAGGCTTTTAAAACTGTGAGTCTACAGTCACTTAAGCCTAATTATGTCTGTTGATATGATCTGATGCCATTTTCCTCTGTGTTCTTCTTAATTTGTATTGAGGCGCCAAGGGGGAGAGAGAGAAGGCAATAAAATTCAGACCTCAGTGACTGAGGCAAACCTGGTATGCTAAATGGACATCAGTGTGTTCTAGGGGCCTCTGTTGGCTTAGTGGTAAGGAGTTGCACTGCCAACTCAAAGGAACGTGGTTCAAATCCACCAGCTGCTCTGCAGGAGAGAGATGGGCAATCTCCTCCTGTGCAATTTACTGCCTCTGAAAACAGGTGGGTCAGCTATGAGTCACTTATTGACTCCAAGGAACACAACAACAACAGTCTACTCTAGATGAAGTTGGACTCTGCACCCGAGACAGGTGAGGAACTAGTAGATGGAGACAAGCTGCTGCTTGAATTAAAACTAGAAAGACAGCCTCTGCTGATTAGCACTGAAATGACTGTTTACAGTTTAACAAAGTGAATCCTAATCAGGCATGGCAGTCACTTATCTGCTCCCTCTCTGGACTTCAGGAGAAGCCAGGATAAGCCCTGACACATTTGAAGCTGGGGATGGCCATAGGCTTGCTTGAATACTAGTAATAGTCTGAGCTGCTTGCCGCAGTCTCCATGTTTCTTCCCACAGCAATGACGTTAGTTTTAAAGGGATGAGGACTATTTATAAAGTACAATTTATAAAGAATGATGAGTACAATTTATAAAGAAAACTTGTCCTAAACCTGAACTGAGGTACCAGTATGTGAAAGAATACGATTTATTGTCTTCTAGGATAATGTTCTGAGGAGAGACTGGTCCTTGGAGAAGGACATCATGATTGGGAGGGTGGAGGGACAGCGCAGGAGGGGAAGGCCCTCTATGAGGTGGATTGATTCTGTGACTGGGGTAATCGGGATGGGAGTGTCAGCGACAGTGCGATTGGTACAGGATAGAGCAGAGTTTAGGGCTGTTGTACATAGGGTCACTATGAGTCGCAAGCAACTCGACGGCACGTAACAACAACAGGATATAATTAGCATTTCAGAGAGCATACTTGAGCATTTTTCTGATATACTTTAATGAATCATTGACTTCCATCCACAGAGCTAACTGCTAGAAGAATAAAACTCGAGACATGTCTTTATTGCTGCTTTTCTCTCCATAAAAACAAACAAACAAAAAAAAAAAAACAATCACAAAACCTTTAAAAAATGTGACTGCTTAGATTCGCCAAAATTGAAAGAACTTTAGTACATGGGCAACCCTGACTGAGTCTGTGCCGTCTCAGTCTTTGCTGAGTTTGAGCCCATTAACACAGTCATGGTGTCAACCCATCCCCTTGAGTGTCTTCCTTTTTCTTCCTGACCAGCAATGGTGTCAATCTCTCTGGACTGATCATGTCCAAAGTATATGAGACAAAGTGTCACCAAAAGTAAAGAAATAGGAAATTATCTATATACAAGGAGTGGGGGAAAGTAAATGGAAATTAGCCCGGAATTAGCCCAGATTTTGACTTGGTAAACAAACACTTAGAACCAGATATTATACACATGTTCTAAGGATTAAAGCAAATCATGTTTATAGAACAACAAAAAATATGAGAAGGATGTTTCATTAGATATAGAATACCATTATAAAGATAGAAATACTAAGGAAGAAAAGAATTAAATAGAAATTCTAGAATGAAAAACAATGATAACGGAAATGAAAAATTTGCTACAGGCTCTCTACAGAAAACGAACAGTGGCAGCAAAGAATCAGTAAATCTTAAGGTTGCTCAGTGGGCATGTGGTTGAAGTATGGAGGGAAAAAAAATAAGTACTAATTCTAGGTGTTGTCTTTAGACACTTTTCCAGGAGATCTGGTCAAATATTGCTGTTGAATTAAGTGATTTTTGCTCTACAATTTACGTGATTTTTCGTGCAAGAGAACTTCCAGAAGGTTTTCTGAAATAATCGCAAGGCTTTGTAATACTCCCAGCTAAGGACTTCTATCTGAAATCCTCAAAAAACCACTCTTGGGGCACTCCACTGATTCTTTAGAGTGTAGAATCCCCTGGAAGGGCTGTTAAACTCCAGCTTACAAGCCTCACCCTCAATACTGATTTGGTGGATCGGATGTGGCCTAATTTGGAGCAAGCGTGTGATACTGAAGGGTTGGTCCAGTCCAGGACCCATTCCTTGAGATTCTTTAGTGGGTAAAGTGGGAGCTCTGGTGGCCACGTAGCAAGGAATTGCACTGCCAACTCAAAGGCAGGCTGTTCAAATCCACCAGAGGCTCCAGGGGAGAAAGATGGACAGTCACCTCCTGTGGGATTTACGGCCTCTGAAAACCCCCTGGAGGGTCAGGTATGCATTGGTTCTCACTCAAAGTCATATAACATCAATAACAACAGCGAACTTATTTGCTCTGATTATGCCATCCCCAAGCCCTTCCGTCATCTCTACTACATATTGTCTACATCTCTAGACAATAACCTCCAAGTCCTTATCCACTTGGTCACAACAACCACCTAGCCAGTAGCAGTTGCTATAGCAATGATTCCAACCCACAGCAATTCCCTGTATGTCAGCATGGAACCGGAGCAGAAACAGACCCACAGATTTTTCAATGGCTGATTGTTTTAATAATATATTTCTCTTTTTCTTTGCCGTTGTTTATTTTTCTTACAAGCCTGAGAAAAAAGACTGACTTAACAATAAATATCTTGAGTGAATAAATAGGAAAGGACTTTAAGGATCTGTTTCTCTGCTGTATTTGTATGTTACTCTTTTTGCAGGTACAGGTGTCCAAATAAAAGACCATTATGGTTAAGGGGGTTTTATGAACTATCGTGCTCTTTTCGAAGCTGAAATGCAGCGTGCAATAGTCTTGAGGTAAGGAGGAAATCGGAGGAAGATGGAGAGCATCTGACTGATCCCTTAGAATTCTGCAATGTAGGATTTTACAAACTGTCTTTTGAGTTCACGTAGCAATGGGAAGTCTCAGTGCATACAATGCATACAGTCATTTCAGTTGGCTTCCTACTTCTGCCTTTGCCTTGGTAAGATTTATCTAGGTGATTGCAATGATGAGGGAACCTACAGAACACCAAATACTTCTCCCCTCATCAAAGTGCTGGGCTAAATCAAAACTTTATGATTCGCAATTCATCAAGATGACTCTGGGAGTCCCATCATAAATTGGGCAGATTAGATTTTTGTATGTCTATCGCTCCAGAAAAACCATAATTTATGAGTCTCCCTGCTGGATGCGGAGTGATAAGAGGAATAATGGGGCAGTGTGGGGGCCAGGGTGAGGTAATCTCATTTGAATTAGACAAATGAGGCCCCGCTGGAAGGGAACACCCCGTGCCTCTGGACGAATTTATGAAGTCAAAACAAAAATAATTACAGCGCAGAAATGGCGGGTGCTGGATGAACCTGCTTAGCTCCTAATGTTGGCTGGCAGGTCTTCATTCTGATTATTCCATCTGGAGATAATTGTGTGATATCATCCATAAAATTAAATCATCAATCAGCCCAACTAGGGAGCAGGCCGGCAAACTGCTGAGAAAGCCACATGTAGGGGAGGTGAGAGGGCTCGTCTTAATGAGAGACGTACCAGTGAGATGAACAGAGGTGGACGTTGACCCTTAGCATGGCCACGTGATCGCTTCCTGACAGCTGCCGTCAGAGTCCCATGGAGTCCACGCCCCAGCAGCACGAGGACAGCCAACATACTTTCCACAGTCCTCCTCTGCAGAGGAAGCGCCGTACATTGCTTTCAAAGTATCTGTTTTGAGTCGTGGATATCCAAAAGGAAGGCACTTCTGTCTTTTATTTGATGAAATAGTTGTGTCAATGGAAAGTCTACGAATATGGTGAAAACTTACACAGGAGTATTTGGCCGACAAGCTTTCTGGACTCAGTTTTGGAGACTTAAAGAGACTATCATTTGGTTTTGAAAACTTAAAGAGAATATCACAAATTTTGACTAGTTTGTGAGCTGTGGTCGGTTTGCAGACTATTTTTGCAAAGGACTGGATTTTCCCGAGAATAAAATATGATCCTATCTAGTTGATGACGATGCATTACAGAGTAGCGTGAAGAAGAGAAAGGCCATAAATGCATGGTTTGGAAACCTGCTCTGGATTACTATACACGCACACGGTGTGGCAAGCTCCCTGGAGGAAGTTACAGGTCGTCCCCTAGCTTGCAACAGCTCAGCTGGGAATCCAGTGCTCACTGGGGTTGGATCCTTTGAGATGACAGAGCCCTTTGGCACTGGACCCCCCCCCCCTTTGTGTCAATAATAAATGTAAAGCCCAGCTGTGCCTCAAGTCTTCACATTTCTAAAGTAGCAGTAGGAACAGCTGCTCTGAGACTGGCAGCCAGCGAGCATCTGCAGTGGGAAGGTCACTGTGCCGCTCAGCAAAGATGCGCGGAGAACACAGTAATGAAGATAAATGCCCTTCTTGCTTCCTTCTTTTTTCCTTCTACTCTGAATATAGTAAGAACAGCAGAGCAAGAAGTCACCGTCTCTGAAAAAAAGGCCTTTCCCCGCCTTTATGCTCAGTTGCGTTGAGTATAATGTATATGCACGAAAGACCAAAACATTTGCTGATGGTTCCACTCCGACTCATGGCTGCTTCACGTGCGTCAGAACAGAACTGCGCCGGGCAGTTGAAGGGACTGACTGTGGGAAGGTCATAGGGTTTTCTGACTAGATCACTCCGAATGGACTGAACTCGTCAGCATGTCACTTAGTGGCAGAGAATGTTACCTGTTTTTATGGCTCTAATACATGTTTTTAATTGTTTTCGGTTAAACAGTCTTCTAAGTGGTAAAGCACTGGTCTGTCCACTTGCTGTACAGAGGCAACTCGTGGTTGCTGTGATGCTGAACATTGAGACGCTGATGTATCAAAAGTGATAATGGGTACTCATGGTGGACAGTGGTTGGTGGAGCTTACTGATTAAAACAAGCTTGGAAGCAGGAGTGGCATCCACTTCCGAAATAGCTTGCCTCTGGAAACCCTATGAACATGGAGAAAGGATGAAAATTATACAAGTGTTCAGGTCCTTCTTTCATAGGGTTGCTATGAATCACCTACAGCTTGATGGCACTTAACAACAATGTTTTTTTAGGGAGCTCTGGTGGCCTAGTGGCAAAAAGCTGTACTGCAATCCCAAAGGCACATGGTTCAAGGCAGCCAGCTGCTTCAAGGGAGAAGAATGGGCAGTCTCCTTCCATGCAATTAACTGCCTCTGAAAACCCACCAGAGGGTCGGCTATGGGTTGGTTCTAACTCTATGGTACACAACAACAAAAACAACAACAATGTTCTTTTAGTATACCCTGTTACTTTTGTAATACACCCTAATGTCCTCTGTTAAGAAGCACTCACTGCCTTTTAAGAAGATGTGTATTTGATTGGGATCCGTTTGTTCTCATATAGTTTTTAAAAGAGCAAAACTCTCTATATAAACTTTAAAATAATTGTTGAGCTAAAATATTCATTTGTTTTAAGAAGACTTCAGTAGATGGTTCATTCTAAGGTTTAAAAGAATAGTTTTGAAGAGTCATCTGATCTTTATGGCTCCGAGAAGTCTGGGTTCCGCAAGACTTTGGAAATTCTGTTTTGCATTTTTTTTCCTTTTGATCGAATTTTCTTCTGCAGAATCTTCGATGAAAATGTTGAGTAAGTGGACGCTGCTGCTGCTGCTGTTTAAGTGCTATCAGGTCAAGTACGACTCTGATGACCCTGTGACCAACATATCTGAACCTTATCCTGTCCTCTGCCATTCTCAATCTCTGATACACTCAAGCTCATTGCCGCAATCACTGTGTCAATCTACCTGGTTGAGGATCTTCCTCTCCTTTGCTGTCACTCCACCTTTCCAAGCAAGATGTCCCTCTCCAAGGAACAACCTCTCTTAGCAAAATGCCCAAAGTATGTGAGATGAAACTTCATCCTGTTGCCTTCAAGTAGCACGCTGGCTGCACCTTCTCCAATGTGCGCTGGTCATGGGTGCTAGATACCATGTATTTTTCTGTTCATGTAGCAAAAGATACAATAGTTCATGTAGACAATTAGAGGAATATTCTATATATTCCTCCCATCACTAACTCTCCTTTCCCTCATTCCATGTAAATAAAGATAATGTGTAGTTTCAAGAATCTGTGTAGATATTTTAGAGTCATTTAGAAATCCTACTAAATCTGTTATATCTAGCATTTTATTTATAGCAGTTAACTTGTGGGAATTCTCGTTCTTTAGTCTATAAAGAGCTGTGCTAACTGACTCAGCAATTCTGACCCTCTTACTTTTAAAATACTCCAGCTGCTTGACCTGAGAAAGATGGTCAGTTTTCTTGTATGTAACTTACAACCTTGGAAACCCAATTCTGGGTCAGCTTAGAGATGGTTCCAACTTAATAGCAATGGGAGAGAATTTACTGGATGGATTTCAGGCCACATTCAAGAGTGTAACCAGGGTAAAATTTTGATTGGAATGATATTTGGCTTTATTACTGGAATGATTTACTCTGTTCCTGAGATTTTTCTGGCTAATTTTATTTAAAACCATCAAGAATTTAACAATTTCTTGTTCGCTTTTAAAAATTCAAAGTATTGGTAGTACAAATATTTTCTTTTTTAATATTTAATACTATGATTTAATGATACTTTAAAATTGTATGATTTAATGATACTTTAAAATTGTTAGTTGCTTGACTGTGGTATAGAGCAAACAGTAGGGGAGCAACATTCTTTGGAAGTAAAGCAAACTCTCCGGGGCATATGAGAAAAAATCTTTCTTCCAGAAATTTAGAAGACCTGAAACACTTATTGATGAAGCTCAAAGGTTAGTGTCTTTCTTCTGGATTCTGATGTTGTACTGTAGAATCAGAACTGACTCATAGCTGACCTTCTCACGAGTTTTCAGAGTCAGTTAATCATATGTCCACATAAAGAAAACGAATGCTTTCAAAACTCAGCCAATAAACAATATGATGATGAATGGAGGAAAACCAGGAAGTTGTCAAGGATTTTCATTTTAAATGGATCCATTTTGCTTGGATTCCCAGTCCACATCCATGGAAGCAGGAGTCAAGGAAGCACATGATAAAATCACATTGGACAAATACATTGTTAAGTGCTCAAGAGCATGGATGTCTATAAAAATAACATCTAACCTTCACTAACTCCTTAAAAAGTAAAACCCCCCAGGATCACATTAAAAGCATGTATCAGTTCCTATGAGGTCAGACATGTGTGTGTGTCCCCAACTCCATGAACCGAGACCAACCTCTATAATCTCTAAAACCAGCTGTCTCTTTCTTAGCTCTCATTATGCTACTATTTACTTACTGATTTGCTAATATGGCCACACACTCAGATAATTCTCATAATCACGGAGTTTATGAAGGAATTAACATGTTACAGTTCAGATGAGAAATGGGATATAATTCTTCAGTCAGAACAAGTCCTCAGGTGTGCTCGTGGGTCCTCTAATCCTCAGCCTTGAAGATCTTTGTCACAAAGCTGTTTTATGTCTCTCAATTATGATGTCCCTGTGTCCCTACTATGCCGTAATCTGGGTGAGAGTTCTCAGCTCTGGCTCTGCGGGGTCAAGTTCTCGTTCAGCTTCATCTCACCTCAGTCTCTGGTTCTCCATCATCTCTGCTACTGTTGCTAGTCTGGTCTAGCTCTCTATTATGCAGGAATCTCTGAACCATGAGGAAAATTACATTCTTTGGGTGTTTGGTGTGTGGCGTTTTTTTTTTTCTTCTTCATACTACAAGATTCCAATTTTCAGCCTCTCAGTTTAAGCCTGGTCAGATGAAAAAAACAGCCAATTCCCTTGTGGCCGTCTAAATATCTTAGCAGTTTGTATATTCCCGTCATAATGGTGATATTTACATTATTAGGATGTTGTCTAATCCCTGTTATGAAGTCACAGACAGCCCATATTTTTGTAGCTCTACCATTCCCGAGAAAAGTGACCCAGGAGAATGTAGAAAATATTTAATAATATCATTAATATCATATATGAGCAAAATATTCCTTAAGATCATCCAAAACCAGTTGGAACAGTTAATTGACAGAGAACTGCCAGTTCAAGCTGGGCTTATAAATGACTATGGTACCAGGATTATCTTTGCTGATGTGAGAAGGATCTTGGAAGAAAGCAGAGAATATCAGAAGAATGTCTGTCTGTGTTTTATTGACTAAGAGAAGGCAGATGGCTATGTGAATCTTGACAAACTATGACTAACATTGAAAAGAATGGGAGTCCCAGAACAACTTAATTATGTTGATATGAAGTTTGATAAGTGTCGATAGTTTTAGAAAGGCTTCAGGCATTTTTGTTCATAGGTTCACTATGAATCGCGCTCTACTCAAAGGCAATCAACAACAGCAGCAGAATCTTTACCTAGACTGAGAAGCTACTGTCTGAACAGAGCAAGGGAATCCTGCATGGTTTCAAATCAAGAAAGGTGTGTGTAAGGACTATATTCTTTCTCCATACCTGTTGCATCTCTATGTTGAATAAATAATTTGAGAAGCTCCACTTCATGAAGAGGAATGACAATATCTTACTTCCTGAATTTGAGAAGAACTTGGAAGTATTTGCTTCACAAGAGCAAGAACTATAACCTTCAATATGGATTACATCTCAGCATCAAGAAAACAAAAATCATCACCACTGGGCAAACAAGCAATATCATGATAAGTAGAGAGTAAAAATTGAATTGTCAATTATTTCATCTTCCTTGGATCCAATATCAGCCTTGTGGTACCAATAGTCAGGAGATTAGGAAGCATACAGCATCAGTTAAGTCTGTAGTCAAGGAATGATTGAGGAGTAATGATGTCAATTTGAGGACTAAGATGTTCCAGCTTCAGTGCATCACCTTTTCAGTCAATTGATACTCATCGGAGAGGTGGACAATGACTAAGCTTGACAGAAAAAGAACTGATGCCTTTGAATTGTGGTGTTGGAGAAGAGTATTGACTAGGCCATCGATGGCTAAAATAGCAAACAAATTACTTTCTTGGAGAAAGGGAAATAAGAATATTCCTTGGAGGCAAAGATGATAAAGCTTCTTCATATCTACTTTGGGTACGTTGTTAAGAGAAGTTATTCCTTGGAGAGGGACATCATGCTTGGAATGATTGGAGGGTCAGCGAAGGAAACCAGGTGACTTGACACAGTGACTACAATGGGCTTGAGTGTGTCAGAGGTTGTGAGGACAACACAGAGGAGGACAGAGTTCAGATCTGTTCTCAGGGTTGGTACGAGTTGTATTGTACTCGACTTGACCGCACCTAACGACACCACCACACATATTACTAGGGAGTTCTGATGGCTTAGTGGTAAGAAGTTCCTCTACCAACTCAAAGACAAGTTGTTTGAATCCGCCAGCTGTCCCAAAGGAGAAAGATGAAAGTCTCCTTTCATGAGATTTACAGCCTCTGAAAACCTACTAGAGTCAGCTATGACTTGGTTCTGAGTCAACAGTATATAAGAACAAATATATTATTACAGTAGTATATATCTATCATTTCCTTGGACATAGTCTCAAATGATGGGTGATAGGACAAGGTTCAGATCTGTTTGTTGTTCATAGCGTCTCTAATGAGTCCTAGTCACCTTGATGCCACTAATAACAACAGTCCAAAGAGTTTCTAACTTTTATTTATTTTTAATCAGCAAGAATACATAATCCAAACCCCTTGCATGCCTCCATTTGGAAGATGACCACCCTGATGACAAAATCCTTTGAAAGAAGAACAAAAAAGGCAGAAACAAAACTAAAAAAAATTCTAATCTTCTCGAGTAAACTTCAGAATTATCTGGTTTTCTTAAGTAATAATAACTAATTGCCCCATCTAGGAATTAACAAAAATCTTCATAAAGCCATCAGGGCATTTCTTTCTATGAGTCAGCCCCAAGTGATTCCAAAGAATATGTGTATTACTCTCATTTTCCTTTAATACCTCATCTGCAAATGCTGAAACAAGTTGGACTCACAAATTAGCACTTAGACAAATAATCATAAAGATCAAGAAAGATTGCATATTTTGAACAATGTTGTCTTACACTGATGGAGTCATAGTGATGTATTTTTAAATTCTTTGTATTATACTATTTTCTGAGTAAACAATGAAATTACAATTCAATGGAATGTTGTTAACCTAATGAATGGTCCATCTTTTTGGTAGAACCTATTTCAGAGATTCATCGTACTATCTGGCTAGTAATGCTTTGATTCAAACAAAAGTCAAGTGTACACTTCTACTTTGTGCAATTAATATAAGTAATACACATTAATAGGATAGAGAAAAATTAGTCAATAGCTTTTGGAGAGGTGTTAATGATACTTGAGAACTGCCTGAGAATTGCACGAGTAGACAGCTTCAAGATAGATTTCCACTTAGTACTTTTATATATCTGAATGTGGCCTTTGAGGAAAATTCAAGTGACAAGACCTAGGTAAAAATATTTGCTTTTCAGCCTTTGCACTCCAATTGCTTAAGAATGCACATTTATACTGTAAAGAAATCAGATTCAAAAGATTGTTTCTGTTTTCCCTGCCAATTTACCATAGTGAGCTTTACTCTCCTAGGCAAATAGGTGTCCACACTGAATCTTGTTTATGAGTGCTTCCCTTTGGCTTCTCAATCACTGGTAGTAAATCTTGTTGGCAGGCCTTCAAGATTGACCCAAGTAGTAGAAAATTCCAGTTTTTAGTACTTTTAATTACAGTGAATGCCATTAGCAGTTGAAATCTACAACTATAGAAAATTTCTTCCAGAATATCTGAAAGTGATTTTTTTCTTTAAAAAAACTAACTTATCTATGAAAAACATTAAAGCATGACAGGGAAAAGTGATATACACGAACAGAAAATTGAGTCAAATAACTTCATTTATACCCTGAAAATGTATTATTTCTGTCTAATCTGTAAATAATGAACATATTTATTTACCTTCTAGCTGTTCTGATTCTTTAAGGGGATAAATATAAAATATATTTTATTATGATGCCAGGAACATACATGCTATAGTCTTAAGGTGATTGTTTAAATCAGCACCTGTTCCTTAGTCAGCTACTTAAAATCTTTCTCAGTAAGCTTGGGCCCCTATGACATGATTGAATAAACTGAGAGCTTATGAGAAAAGATAATGGCAGCTTTAAGAGAGCTCAGCTGATATGAAGCATAGAGTATATTCATATAGCCAAGTAGTCAGATATCAAGTCAAATAAGAAGACTGTCTCAAAGGAGCTCTTGTGACCTAGTGGCAAGAAGCTGCACTGCAATCTCAGAGGTGCACTGTTCTAATCCACCAGATGCTCTGCTGAAGAAGGAGGGACAATCTCCTCCTGTACCAGTCAGATGTGATTTGATGGTATACACACACACACACACACACACACACACACATAGATGATAGATAGATAGATGATAGATTGTCTCTGTAGAAAAATAGACTCGTATACAGTGAAAGAGTCCAATATGGGTAACGAGGTTGCTTATAAGAAAAGGTGATACCTTCTCTTAACACAAGTATAAGATAAAACTCTACTTTTATCAATTGACCAGGACAGCACACATCCCTTTATAGTGCTATGAAATTATGATATACAAAAACACTAACTATAATTGAGACTGTTCCAATGGTAGTAAATAGTGTTAGCATAAGATGGTAACTATATGAGCCAAATTATCGGCCAATTAAGATCCTGTTTGCTAGGAATTCTGAGGGATGCCTCAACAATTCCTACAGAACTTAATAACTCTGAGCTTACAGAGAGAAAAAAAAATTCTAAGATGCTGTCAGTAAGTGCTTTTTAATGATAGTTACTCAGCAAATGGTTTCCTTGCATCATAAAGTGAGGAATATCCCTTTATCTCCTCAGTTTTTGTTAAACACTAGCAGGTCATAGTGTTGTGTAGGCTAACAGCGGTACTGAAGACGAAATTCCCTCAAGCTTGTTGGACTTTCCTCAGAAACACGCCATACAGGAAGAACATGACGACAGGCAATATTTGGAAAGTGGTTCCAGGATGCTCAAGTCAGTGGGAAAAGTGAGGCAAGTTAATTGGGAAAATTATCCTTGTATGATTTAATAGATGAGGATCACAGTGGGGAGCTGAGACTCAATCCTGTGGTCTCTTGGCTGAATCAGGTAGAACATGTCTCAGAATTAACATTCTGAGGAATGAACACATGAATTATATGGTATATTTTCCTTCTCAAATATGACCATAATAGCATCTCCCATTTCAAATGTTCTTTGTTATAAGACTTATTAAAAAATTTTATTTTATTAATTTAAATGAACATTTACAGAGATTTTGAATTTCCATTCATTCATTGTTGCACTTTTCTCCCTGCCCAGCCCTCCCTCACCTCCCAGTTCACCCCTCTCTTTGAAAAGTAAAAGAAAAATTCTTTGTTTTAAGACTTTGAGATTCATCTATTCATGAGCTTGAGTTTATGCTGCTTCTCCTTGAATATGGATAAACCTGGGACATTGGTGGAAGTGGTGCTATGTGACTTGGTAGATGAGGATCTAAAAAGCAGTACGATGTCTTCCTGGTTCCCTTAGGCGCCTGCCCTGAGAACCCGGCCTTCATATAGTGAGGAAGTGAAAGAGACACGTGCAGGTTTTCAGGTCTCAGGCCTGGCTGAAGTTTCACTGACAGCTGGAAATAGAGTGAGAAAGCCTCCCATGATTTTCAACTTCAGTTCACAAGTCTCAAGGTAGCACAGGACATTCTGGGAGTTCAAAAAAGAGCCTCCTCACACAGAAACACAGACTCCGAGGTATGAGAGAGGTTTCTCAGGGGGACATTTGAGTTAGTGCTTTGCCTTCTCATCACCAGGATGTGGCGAAAAGAAATTGGTAACTTCTCCAATATGCTAAGCTGTTTTGGAAAAACACATTTTACAAAGACATCTGTTTTTAGGATAGTATCATGTTGGTCATAAAACTGAAAACCTTGTTAGCTTACAAATAGCATATGGTAACCACTGACTTATTTCCATAAGAAAATACTCTCTCAACCCTCGCAGACATGATTTGATGATCTGAATATCCTAAGATGAAGAATAGCGTGATCATGATTTTATGTGTAAATAAAGAGAATAAGCTCTCTCGTACTTGCATTATGTGAATTTCTCTTTAATGCAAAGAAGTACTTGCCTTTTCCAAAAACAATGATTGAGAAATGGAAAGATGGCATTATGTTCAGTTACATGGCATCGGGAAACCGTGGGAAAGATTCATCATTTTTACTTTGCATCTGAATATGATGACTTTATTAAACATTCACTTTTTTAACAAAAATTTGGATTCTTACATTACTCTTTTTTTTTTTCTGGTTGGAAAAGAGAATTGAATATACCATGGACTGCTAAGAAAACAAACAGGTTCATCCTGGAAAGGGTTAAATCAGGCTGCTCCTTGGAGGCAAGGATTCTGAGGCTTCGTCTGACATACTTTGGACATGTTGCAAGGAGGGACCAGTCCTTGGAGAGGACGTCATGCTTGGGAGGGTGGAGGGACAGCGCAGGAGGGGAAGCCCTCTATGAGGTGGATTGATTCAGTGACTGGGGTAATCGGGATGGGTGTGTTGGAGACAGTGAGATGGGCACAGGACAAAGAGTTTAGGGCTGTTGTACATAGGGTCACTAAGAGTTGCAGGCAACTCAACAGCACATGACAACAACAGCATAGTGTACGTCTTTTTGTCAATCCATTTTTCTAGGGTTTCTTTGAGTTACTGAATTTTTTGGTAACACTTAAAGTATAACATACGGAGATGTATACCAATCAACACAAAGCAGTAGCTTCCCATACGCAAGTGTGTGACTATCAGCTGGATGAAGGAACAGGACACAGTCAGATTCTTTGTCCTTCACAATGCGGATCCTCCCTCAAGGTAGCTTCCACCCTGATTTCTAACGTCTTCTCGGAAGAGTACGTGGATGGAATCAGATCCTGTGTGCTTGCCGTGTCTCATCTCTTTGACTCAACTTTACTTCAGTGAAATTCATGTGTCATGTGTAGTTGTTTATTTTTACTGGAATTGTTTAATTTTGATAGCCATTTGTTCAACAACAAAACTAGAAGTGTATGGTTCTCAGATCCCAATATTCTTCCAACTAAAGAAAGCCTTCGGGGAAAGGTGTGGAGATTTTTTTACTTTGCATTACAGCAAGAGTATCCCGTGGAAGTTTGACAAGGGCATAGGAAAGGAGTGCATTCGCCATTTAGAGAAGTTTTTCCCAAGGAACTCCAATTTTACAGTCAGACAATTCCCATTGTAAAATAGAATTATGACCGTTGTGAGGTATCTGGGTATAAGTTTGTATTAGAAATGCAAAACTTGGAGTTTAAATTCAAAATACCATTTATGATGTTTATTTGCATGTACTACCATGATGTTGATTCATCTTCTCTGCTTGTGCTGGGAATTTGGGACCAAAGTTAAGGGGGGGAAGTCCCTCCCTTCTCTGAAATACGGCCATGTCTCTTTAAAATTTAGGCTGAAAGATAACTTTAATGTAACGATTTTATTAGTAAGTTTGAGCACCCTGGAGTGAAGCTGCAGAAGATTCCATCTTCTTTGCTCGGAATTTAGTGATGACATTCCTACAACAGAGGAAGTAAGCTATTTTAAAATATGTTGCATGATGTTATCTGTTGGTTCACTGGTGAGGGGTTTTGTTTTCTAGATGTTGAGATATAACTCAGACTGTAATCTCTTGTATTTTGCGGTAAGTGCTTCAAGTCTTCCTCACTTTAGCAAGCAAGTTTGTGTCATCTCTGTAAGGCATGAAGTTGTTAAGTCTTCCTCCACTCCTATGTTCTTCTCCTTCATATAGAGAAGCTTCTCGAATTATTTTTTTCAGCACCCAGATTGAATAGATAGGAAGAAAAGATGCAAGCCTGACACATCTTTCCTGTTTGTAAGCCATGCCTTGTTCCTTTGTTCAGTCTGGACAACTACTTCATGGGCAAGACAAAGGATTCTCATGAGCACAAACAAGTGTTCTGAGATTGCCGTTCTTCTAAATGATATCCATGACTGTTTATGATCCACATGGTAAAACACACTCATTGTAAGAGTATCACTGTTACTTATGCTCATAGCACTGCCTCCTGATACCTCTTTGTAGGTATACATGTTTTACCATCTACAGATTTGTTAAAACACTTTCCAGATCTCTTTGGGCATGGATTCCTGAAACCTCATTGGAGGCAGCATCCATAACAGCTGAGATTGAACCATTTGAGAGCCCACAGGCTGGCGTCTGATTTAAGTTCCAAATCAAATCAAAGCTATTGCTGTTGACTTGATTTTGAATCACAGCAACTCTGTCAGACAAAGCAGAATAACTTCATAGGGTTTCCTAGCTTACAGTCTTCCTGGAAGCAAGCTACTGCACGCTTCTCCCAGCTGATGGATTCTAACTACCAACCTCTTGATTGGCAGCCCAAGTCTTTAGCCCCACGGCACCAAGGATCCTTTAAGTTGATTGTTAAAAAGTAAGGACGTATAATATATCCACATCCACACACCTGGAGATATGTGTTTTTCATATACTTGTAATCTATCCACAGCACCTGGTTTCATAGCTACACACGTATAGCCTCCACAAATATAAATGCAGTTGAGACATTGCAGTCAAAGGTCACGTTTCCCTGGTCTCTCAGAATGATTAGAAAGTGTAGCCAAGTTAACTTAGCCAAAGGTGAAGACAAAGGGACCCTGGGAGATATTAAGTGATTGATGCAGCTGTGACAGACCCTGAGTGGAGCCCAGGAGAGTGAAATCCCTATTTCCAGAGTTCCTAGCTCATAATTGCTCCCTCTCCAGTTTGAAATATGCTGTCTTGATACAATATCTATGATTGGAAGCTACATTTTTATTTCTGCTCATGATATTTATGGAAACCTGGCAGAAGATGGGAGTGAGACAGGGCTCCCCCGAGGCCTGTTAGAGGCCCAGTCCTGGCCTCTCCTCGCCTCCAGACTCCAAGTTGCTTTTGCCGGCTTTGCAGAATAGGGAACCTTGTTGTTGTTGTTATGAGCCGTCGAGTCGCTTGCGACTCATAGCGACCCTACGTACAACAGCCCTAAACTCTGCTCTGTCCTGTGCCAATCGCACTGTCTCTGACACTCCCATCCTGATTAGAAAGGTAATTAATGATTGAGGAGGACTTTGGGTGCTATGTTGAAAGTGCTGGGGGTGTGGGGTGGATTGTGAAATGCCTTTTATTGAGGGATTGTCTCTGTTCATGCTTTGGCCACCACTTGGTTGTACTTGGAGAAAGGCTGCTTTTGGACATGATCCATCTACCCTTTGAGCAACCCAGAGCAGGGAGAATTGAAAAGGGCAGTGCCAGCTGCTTGGCTTGCAGAGGTCTGTTATCACTCTACAAAGGCACAGTCTCCTGGGCTTGGCTGGCCCCCCAGCAGCTCGTGAGGCTACCTGGAGGGCCACCTTTTTGTTGGGGTCTGAGCTCAAGCACTTGAAGGTGGGTGAGAGAGAGGAGCTCTATTGAGGGAAGAAAGGAGTCCCTTACTTGCCCAGCTGCATACTGGCCAGGCCGCCACACCCCTGCCTTTGATTATTCTAATCAGGCAGTAGATACTCACACCATGAAGAAGAAACCCTGTCTGGACCGTGCGGGATGAGGAAAGAGGGGCCGTGAGTTGGAGACATGACCTCTGACATCTTGTTCAAGATCTGAGTCACGAGTAAGATCCTCTGGAAAGTCTTCACGTGCTGAGATATCCCAGAAGGCCACATCCACTCATCTCTCTTCAGACCCCTTGCTATTCTTTTTGAGCTAATTTCCTTCACCTTTGGTAACTTTCTTGGTTTTATTTCTTCTCTCTAATGGTTCTAAGTAGAAGCAAAGGTTTTTAGAGATGGGAAAGACTTAATACCCACTATCACACTTTATAAAAAAGAGAACTGAGGAATGAGAGTGAACAGTCTAAGTGATGACTGAGCCAGGGATGAGGGTTTGAATGACCTGGATCTTCTCTCGAGCACTTAACCAAAGGCACCATTGCCTCGCTGTCTTTCTGTCCTGCCTCAGGCATCCACACAATTTTGTTTGGAGGTAGGAAGCTGGGGTTCTTGCTCTGACACTGTCACAAGTTATCCAGGTGACTTGCTTGAAATCACTTAGTCTCTGGACTATGCTCATCTATTGGCTTTTTTGTTTCAACAGTTAGCTTATCTAGACTAATGAAATGTCTACGTTTCCTCTTAGTCACAATGTGTTAAGCTTCTGCTAGTTGTTTTAGTTGATTTAATTCTCTTTCATGCAACATTTATTGAGAGCCTTCAGTGTAGCACAAATCATGCTCTGATAGTCTCTTGACCTATTAATTCAGACACGACTGGGAGAAATGTAGTCTAGGAAGCATTACCTGCCTTTAACCCTTTGTTGTTGTTAAGTGCCATTGAGTCCTTTACTTTGCCTTGTATGACCATGGGTTGAATTGTGTCTCCATAAAATAGAATTCTAATCCCTATAATTGTGAATGAAATCCATGTGGGAATAGGAAGATTTTGTTACTGTTATTGTTAAGTTAATGAGAGCACATCAATGTAGGATGTAGCCTAAACCCAATTACTGCTACATAATAAAAAGAAAGCATACACATGTTCCTGCCCCTGGAGACTAAGGTGTGCCTGATATAGACTATGATCTTAGCAATTACTTGTTATGCATCACAGAGCTGGATAATGACTAGAGATGATAGAAGGAGAGTTGATGCCTTTGAGCTGTGGTGCTGGAGAAGAGTATTAGATATACCATGGACTGCTAGGAAAACAAGTTAGTCTTGGAGAGGGTGAAGCTGGGCTGCTCCTTGGAGGCAAGGATTCTGAAGCTTCATCTGACATACTTTGGACATGTTGCAAGGAGGGACCAGTCCTTGGAGAGGGACATCATACTTTGGAAGGTGGAGGAACAGCACAGGAGAGGAAGACCCTCAATGAGATGGATTGATTCAGTGACTGGGATAATGGTAATAGGTGTGTTGGAGACACTAAGATTGGTAAGGAATAGAGCAGGGTTTAGGGCTGTTGTACATAAGGTCACTATGAGCTGCAGGCAACTCAACAGCACATAGCAACAAGAACAATAAAAAAAGCAATTGAAGACAAAGGTAAACAAGAACAGATTGGGAAAGATAGGCACTATGTGAAGATTTGCAAAGGCCCAAGCATCCTGAAGCAAGAGAAACTGAGGCTTGCTCTTATTCCGGTGTCAGTTTAAACAGGCAGCTTCCTTTAGAGTCAGCAGGTGAAGAGTTCCAGGCCGCCAACGACTCCACAGGAGAAAAAGGTCACATTTTGACCTCTGTGAAGACTGCAGCTTTGGAAACCTGTCAGACTATTCTACTCCGTCTTCCAGGGTCACTATGAGTCGGAATTGACATCAGTGGGTTGGTGGTGGTGGTGATGATGGTTTTATGATACCCTCCAGAAATGTGAGAAAATAAATCTCTGATTTTAAAATGTTACTCACTTTTTTGGGACGTTTTATGTCTCAAAACAGTTCTTGAGTCCTCTTAAAGGAGTGAGATGCAGAAGATTACGGGACTGGTGGTCCTGGCTGAAATAATGCCACTGTCCACTATGTGTGACTATGTGACCCCGTTTAGATGCACCTCTGCTTGGCTCTTTGGGTTCTCTTGAAAACATCTTCAATCAAGCCATGGACAAGCCCTATCTATCCTCATTAGATCTGCCAGCTCGCTGCTGGCTCTGGTGCCCACGCCCTCGCCGATTCTTGAGGTGCATTTTTCTTCTGGGCGCTGCAGCTCAGCACATCCATCTGGCCAGTGAGAGAATCTAATAGGGCATATTTTCAGCATGACCAATTAAATGTTCAACTCCCATTAACAATAACAGAACTTACACTCCAGATTCTTCCTCAATAAATCCGGCCTTGCCCCTTATGAGCAACAGATGGGTTTTCTACAATGCCTCATTACCTCTGGCTCAGCTCTGCTGCCAAAAGTGAAATATAAAGTTATTTATGGGTGGAGAAAGCCGCATAAGTCACTGTGGCTGATTTTCTGCCATCCTTTTTCGTTTATTTAGTTAGGGGTTTCCATCTCTCCAGATGAACCAGTTAGAGAAGATGGCAGTGTCCCCACTGGGAACGGAGATGAATGTCCCTTCAGTCTTGTTATTTTTCCTGATGGACCAAAGATCTCTGGGAGGGACGCAGCATTTCCCACAAGAAATGGTAATTGGGATATTTCCATAGAGAAGACACCCATTCCTCAAAAGGTTCCCCCCCGCGCCCCCGACAGACCATCTCTGTGAAATTTAGTCAGTGGGAGACAAGTCAGTGCCACTTAGCTGCCTGTGATGCATGTGAGAAAAGAAAACAAATTGCTTCTTTAAAGAATGCCAATATTTTTCAGCACCCGATGTCTCAGCCAGATGAAGACTATTTCTCTGTTATTTGAAGAAGGATAGGGTGCTCAGTGAAAAAAGCTAAAACTCCATACAGAAAAGAGAAACGAAGAAAGGACATAGAGGATAGAACCGAGTTATATACTCAGAGTTTGTGAACGTGGGGTAGGCTTTGTTAGGAGAGCGTGTTCCAGTGTCACTATAGCTCTGCTAGAGACAAGACCTTCATTTCTCAGTTGGGCCTGAGTCAGAAAAAGACATCATGCCTACCAACGTAGAGGATCAGTGAAGGAGAGAGGGCCCTCCAGAGACTGATAGTGTGAGATTGATACAATGACTGCAATGGGAGTCCGTTTTGGTCTGTTGTATATGAGGTCACAGTTGACTTTATGCTATGTAATAATGACAAGATGAAGATGGTAATAATTGGGAAGTCGTGGGATTGGTGTGAGGATTAAGTAAGCATATGTAAAGCACCAACAGCAGAGATTTTCATGTAGTAAATGTTGTGATGGTTAATTATTGAAGCTCAAGCCAGTGCTGTTAGACGCCATCACCTCAGCTACCACTGACAGCTGCCTATGAACAACCGATCCAAGCCTTGGACTATCGGCGCCAGCTTCACGATCACCACTATATTCGAACCCATCGTTACAGTGACTCCTTCAATCTGTCTTGTGAAAGATTTCCCCTCTGTCTCTGATCCTGCACTTTGCCCAGAATAATATCTGTTCCAAGATTCTCCCCTCTTGACCACATGCCCAAAATAGGAGTCATCATTCATGGCCTTTGCCTCTGAGGAACAGTCGAGCTTCATTTTCTCTAAGATGTGTTTGTCCTTTTGACGGTCCCTGGGCAATATTCTTCTTTAACACCACAGTACAAAGACTCCGATTGTTCCTCAGTTCGCCTTACACATTGTCCAACTTTCAGATGCATATGAAGCAATTGAAAACACCATGGCTTGAGCAGGCAGAGCTGGGTTTTGAAATGAATAGTCTTGTAAACACAGCTACTGGGGATACCTTGGCTCTTTGGAGATGAAGGGGCATACAGTGGGCTCTGCTTAAACACATAGAATTATTTGTACCATCTCTCCGCAGATTGACAGACTATTGTTGCCAACATCACACAGCCAGTGTTCACCTGAAAGAGTGATGTCTCCAGGTGGTCTAAAGCTTAGTCAAGCTGAGACTGGACATCATCGGGTCATTCTATGTGGAAGTGCCTTAGAGGAGTTGAAACCGGAACATACTGAAAATCAACATATGGAAGAGGATTCAGAAGATTTATTTCTTTTTTTTAATTAATTTTAATGAAAGTTTACAGAGATAGAGGGTTTCATTGTTGTGCTTTTCTCCCTGCCCACTCCTCACTCCCAGTTCACTCTTCTTCTTGAAAAGAAAAAGAAAAACTCTTTCATTGTTATGTAATCCCTCCCCCTAAGTCGACTCCACTATGCAGCCTTCGTTCTGGACTTCTGTAATGATCCAGAATGTTCTAACTGAAATATGTACTCGAGAGTGTCTGCTTTGGGTGGCGCCAACAAGCTTTTATGAAGACACAGCACTGCACACCTCTTCTCAGTTACAAGATATTGTTGGAGTCAAATGTACTCAACATAAGCGTTAACTGACTTTGTTAGACGTTGTGCTGGTTTAGGGGGAAAATTGCAAAATTCAATGTAATGCCTGATAGTTCTAGAAATATTTTTCAGGAGAAACTGGGTGTGGTTTTGCCTCCAACTAAGTCAGGAAAGTTTCTGTGTATGGGTTTTAGTGTAAGTGATTCAGTGAGAACTGTGACATATGCTTGAATTGTAAGACGATGCCATCTGCTTTTAATTATTGCTTTCTGGTGGTTGATTATGTGTCACCCTCTCTCTCTGGGGATGCTCAGATGTCCTATTGATGTCAGGGACAAGTTCTTCTCTTTGAAACCTCAGTGCCTAACACTGGGGCCTTCTGTCAGTGTTTGTTGATTGATGGATACTGTTGTAGTAGAAAGTATTGGAAATGTTCTTTTTAAAAAAAATTAATGTTAGCTTTAAAGTATGTAAATGAAATAATTTTTTTAAAAGAAAAAGAATCTATAGATTTTTTTAGGAGCTCTGTTGACCTAGTAGATAAGGAGTTGTGCTGCCAACCCAAAGGCAGCTGGTTAAAATCCACCAGTTGCTCTGAAGGAGAAAGATGGACAATCTTTTCCCGTGGAATTTACAGCCTCTGAAAACCTGCTAAGGGGTCAGCTCTGACTCATTGACACATAGCAACAACAGCAGTTGAGTGGGGTAGTTGACAGCAGATCTTCCAATGCAACAAGCCATTTGAGCTCCCGACTGATGTAAGTTACAGATAATGATAGTAATTCTAACCAGTAGAGGATGTAAATCATGTTGTCTCTCTTTAAGACTCGGTGGTGTTTATTGCAGATTGTTGTTGTTGTGTGCTGTCGAGTCAACAGCCCTAACCCCTGCTCTAGCCTGTGCCAACTGTTCTGCTGGACCTGATGGAGCCAAGTGTCCCCTGATGAGTTCTTTCCTCTGGAAAATATTAAGGCTCTTTCTCAGGGAGAAGATGACAACATTTGGAATTCATTTCATGTCCTTTTACATCTTTCTCTCTTGAGACAAAAAGCCCTGGACAAACATTCCATTGGATGTTACTTAAGGATGCTACTTTAAGGGCGTTAGAGGATCAACAAAATTGAAGGAAAAAATATTTGCTTAAAGTAAGCTCATAACCTTTATTAAAATATGGTAACATTGATTAATATCTATAACCTGGGGAAAAACCATAATTCTGGACCAGTTTCTCAGTAGTGTGACTTTGATACCAGACACCGGTGACCACTAACTTTTGGGATCACTGCAGCAGATAAACCTGAGCTAATTTTTCTGCAGGTTGGTTCCCTTTAGAATTATCAGTGATTAAGTCAGGATCCTGCTAAGCATATAGTGTGTTGTTGAGTTTAAATTTAAGGGATGGGGGGGAGAATGCAACAGGAAATATTTAGAAACTCCATCCATTTTTACTGTTGTCAAGAGTTTTAAATTAAAGGAAAACATTTCCAAACCTTCATTTTCTGGACTCCAAAGAGGAGAAATTATTTACTAGCAAGTAGGAGAATTCTCCACACGTCAAATCTCACAGCTTTGGGCCTAAAAGTCTGAGTTTGTCTGGGATTTTATTTCCATTCAGAAAGCAGAATTAAACAACTGTAACTATGCCTTTTTAAAAAAACAAAACACAAAGCAACAAAAACTAAAGCTAATGGAACAGCCAGCCCTCGATTATTACTGTTGTGAAAATAAAATGAATACAAAAAGAACAATTGCGTGCAGTCCTTACCCCATTTTAAAGGACTGATACATTACCCCTGAGAGACTGGAGGAAGTTCACTGACATTGCTCCTGGAGATCTAACTGATTCTCACATCTTTCTGAAAGACTATCACAGTCTGAGGGAGTTAAGACATGGGTTAACTTAGGGCATTTTTATTTAAATGGAAATGCTATTGTTGTTAGGGGCCATCTAGTACAACTCACGGAGACCCTACGAACAGCAGATCCTGTGTCATCCTCACAATCTGACACACTGGAGCCCATTGCTGCAGTCACTGTGTCAGTCCTTGTGTGTGAAGGGCTTCCTCTCCTCTGCTGTACCTCCACCTGGCCAAACATAACGTCCTTCTCCAAAGAACAGCTTTTCCTAACCACCTGCCCAAAGTATGTGAGACGAAGCTTCATCATCTTTGCCTCCGTAGAGCACTCTAGCTACACTTTCTCCGAACAATATGTTCTTTGGCATTCCATAGGATATTTAGACTCTAGTGACACAGACATTCAAAGACATTCCCCTTAGTTCTTATTGGCTCTATGGGAACGTTAAATTGTTGTCCCCAAAATTGCTGCTGCAAGTGCAAATAGCTAACATTGTGCGTCTATTTAAATGGCTAAACCCACGAGAGTTGATTATGTCAAATCCTTATGAGGATACGGAGCCAGAAGAATGTTCATGCAATCCTGAGGTTAATGTAAACTGCAAAATCAATAGTTGCTTTTATCAGAAGCAGAACTCCATGGTCCACTGTGACGCCTTTCCACAAGGGTAACCAGGAAGCACAAAGCCAATTTTATTGCTCGAATGAGACAGCTACCCTCTTTCAGCCCTCTTTCCTATTTCTCCTCATTTTACATGATCTTTCATGTGTTTGCCTTATTATTTGTGTGCTTTCATTACACGACTCTCAGACCTGTTTTGAAAATAGGCAGTGATGCTATTTTAGAGAAAGATTCACAAATAATGCAAGTCACGAGGAAACTTGAGAGGCATGTATAGGTTTTGTGTCTTGATTGTGACGGTGCTTGGTTGACCATCATGCACGCGTTTTCAGGGACCTCTCCAGAGTGCTGAGGAGGAATGACGTCAGTCTAGAGACTGAGATATACCTTTTACAGGCAATGGGCTTTACAATTACATGTTATGCGTCAGAGAGCCAGACAATGACTAAGGATGACAAAAGAAGAATTGATGCTTTTGGGTTGTGGTGCTAGAGAAGAGTATTGAAGATAGACAGTCAGGAGAGCGATTAGGTCTGTCTTAGAGAGGGTGACACCAAGTTTCTCCTTGGAGGCTAGGATTTTGCAGCTCCATCTCACATATTTTGGGCATGTGGCCAGGAGGGACCAGTCCTTGGGGAAGGACATCATGCTTTGAAGAGTAGAGGGACAGCACAGGAAGACCTAGATGAGATGGATTGACAGGATAACTGGGGCAATGGGGTTTCAGGTGTCAGAGTTAGTGAGATTGAATCTGGCTAGGGCAGGTTCATTATGAGTCACAGGGGGCTCAGGAACATATAACAATCTCTCTAAAAGGTAATAGTTATCACTGTACGAAGCAGAATGGAAAGGGGGTAAGTGGTGTTCCTTCTTGAAATGGCAGAGGTAGAAAAGAAAAAAGATCATCCTTTTAGAATAAAATATTAACATTAATTAATGAATCAATAGAAAAGTACACATGGCATAATCTTGAAATAAACAACTCACAAGAAGTTATTACTGACTTCATACCTTACTACTAAAAAGAGCAAAAACATGTTAACAAAAATTGATGACAAAAACCTCAGAATAAATATGTTCTAATACAGTAATATAAACAATCCTGTTTTGACACACTGTTGTCATCTTGTAAATTCATATTCACAGTACAAAACAGAGTTTGACTGTCCAATTTGTGAGGTACTTCACTTAAACAAAAGCACCATCAAAATTCAGCTTCCCAAAGTGTAAAGTGATAAAAGGTGATCCACCTACAGCAATTTTACTCAACTTGGCCTATTCTGGCAGAAATTGGAAAATGGTAACTCCCATTCCTCCAGCTCCCTCTCACGGCTCCCGTGGACTGTTTCTTCAGACCAAGAAGGAGGATTCGTCAACCAGGCTGTATTTCATTGAAAGGTGACCTGTTCAAAAGCACATGAATGAAGTCAGTGGAAAGAAACCTTTCCCTGAAGCACTGTTTACAGCAAATTAACTAGCAGGTAATCAAAACAACATGTGTCCACAATTTATAACAAAACAAGATTTTTTGTGGCTATTCTCCTGTGTTAGAATACTGGTAGTGCTGCCTAAGGCTTGTCACCAGATCCTTTACACTCACGTAGTTCATTTCTACTACTAATTAGGACGAATGCATATTACAACTCTGTAAAGATACAGTTTTGCAAAGATAATTATTATAAAAACTGATGGAAAATATTTTTATCTCATGTTGTTATGTGCCTTTGTGTCGCTTGTGACTCCTAGCAACCCTCTGTACAACAGCCCTAAACTCTGCTCTGTCCTGTGCCAATCGCACTGTCTCTGACACTCCCATCACGATTACCCCAGTCACTGAATCAATCCACCTCAGAGAGGGCCTTCCTCTCCTGCGCTGTCCCTCCACCCTCCCAAGCATGATGTCCCTCTCCAAGGACCGGTCTCTCCTCACAACATGTCCAAAGTATGTTAGACGGAGCCTCAGAATCCTTGCCTCCAAGGAGCCACCCGGTTTAACCCTTTCCAGGACAAATCTATTTGTTTTCCTAGCAGTCCATGGTACTCTCAATACTCTTCTCCAGCACCACAGCTCAAAGGCATCAATTCTCCTTTCCTACCTAGTCATTGTCCAACTCTCTGATAGGTATCTGGTTGTGTTGTGGTACATTAATAAATTTTTGTGTTTAACTTAAAAATGATATGAGTATTTTGTTTTCTTACCATTCAACAACTATACATTTATTTTTGTTTTTAGAAGTACTTAAGTACATGAGATAAAAAACTATAGACTTCAATATGGATTGCATCTCAACATCATGAAAACAAAAATCCTCCCCACCAAGCCAATAGGTGGCATCATAATAGATGGGGAAAGCACTGGACTTATTAATGACTTAACCTTACTCCACTCTCCCAAGCATGATGTCCCTCTCCAAGGACCGGTCTCTCCTTACAATTGTCCACCATCAACACCCTTGGCATTAATAGTCAAGAAGTTAAAAGACAAATTGCACTGGGAAAATCAGCTATCAAGGATCTCTCCAGAGTGCTGAAGAGCAACATCTAAAATCAACCTAAACGTTAAGGTGCCCCTGAGCCAGCCCATGGTCTTCTCAGTTACTTCATAAGCTGGATAAAAAGCAAAATACTGCTGAAGACCATTCAAAAACCTCTGGAACCGTGCATAGATAAGGAAATGCCGGAAGTTCAAGCAGGATTTCGAAGAGGCTGTGGCACCAGCAATATCATCGCTGATGTTAGATGGATGGTGACTGAGAGTAAAGAATACCAGACGAATGTCTATTTGTGCTTTATTGACAATGCAGTGGCATTTGTGTGGATCCTGACAATTTGTGGCTGACATTGAGAAGAAGGGGAATCCCAGAGCACGCAGTAGTGTTCATGTGGAACTTATGCCTAGACCAGGAGGCTGTTTTGCAAACAGAGCAGGGGAGCGTTACATGGTTTAGACTTGGGAAGGGAGTGTGCCAAGGTCGTATTCTCTCTCCATAACTATTCAATTTGATGCTAAGCAAATTATACAAGAAGCTGGATCCTATGAGGAGGAGTGTGGCTTCAGGAGTTGAGAGAGACTCATCAATAACCTGCATTATGAGGATGACACAACCTTGCTAGCTGAAAGTGAGGAGGACTTGAAGCACTAGTTGCAGAAGATCAAGGCAGCCTCTTGACCCCCTAGGTTACCAGAGTTCCCTTTGTACTTCCTTCTCTATGTTGCTATAGATCTGCATCATAGACTCTCCTTCAGTGCTTGCATACTGCTTCACACCACCCTGCAGCCAGTACTGTGTATACTGTATCAGGTCCATTGTCCCTGTGACAGCAGACGTTTGATCTTCTCTCTCATCAGTTTTGATCATTGCTCCCAACTCATGACAAATTTCCTAATGCATTGACCACTTCCGTCACATCTTCGGAAATAGTTGCTTATGTGGTAATAATGGGTCCATCATTATCACCGGTTTAGCCCAAAACTCCTATATAGGAATAACCCTGCCCAGAGTCACCTGTGGCCCCTGAAAGTATCTGCTCCTGTCAGGGGCTTCATGTTTCTGTTGAAGCACATCCCAAGCTCCATCCCCACTGAAACCAACCGGGCAGTTAGAACCATCTCTTCAGTAATAAGTGGACACGGAGGAGGAAACGGAAAATTCCAAGATCTGCGACCATCCTGGTCACCTTGTCCAGAAGGAGAAAGAGGGACAGGAAATCCTCAACAAGGTCTTCTATGACCATGATCTCTTTTAGGTGGAGGTTCAGAAGGCCCACCGAGACCAGGAGACACTCCGTCAAAACCACTTCTTCACATGGGGAACGTCCATACCAGTGATACAGCATAATTGTAAACCATCATAATCAGAGATTTCATCATCATAGAAATTGAGAGTGTAAGATTGTGCACCACTTTGATGGGTGACTCACGTACAAGGTCAAAGACATTGTCCCTTTAGGGAGGAGATATTTCTATTTCCTCTAACACCTCTTATGTCGTGACTGGGAAGATATAGACTGACCTATGTCCTCTTCTGTCAGGATTTGGGAGTGTTAGACTTTTCAAGTTTGTCTGACTGACTAGTTCTGCTTTGGGTTCAGCTAAGAGCAATGTTGAATCATTTTAGAACTCCATTTCCTGCCCGCTTTTGCTCTTGCCAAAATCTTCCCTTGCTTATGAGGCAGAATTCTCCTTCTTTTTTGTTCCAGTTTTGCCTCTCTCTTCTTTCTGAAAAGCTTAGTTTCCTTTTCACTTAGTAATATTTTTGAAGGTATAGAAGTGTCTGATACAGCTTCAATCCAACACAATTCTCTCTAAATTTTCAAAAATTAAGCTTTGATCCCTCCAGTGCTGATAATTTGTTTCCCTTCATCCTCCCAAAGGTTTTGTGTCTCACCAACTAATAATACAATGTAGTAAAAAAAAAATTAAAAACAGTGAAAATATCCATCTTTATGCAAAGGTCAGAACTAAGTATACAAACAAATTGTTTCCCAACATTTGTTACAACACCTAACACAGGATTTACTAGGTTTCCAAAACAATTTTTTCTTTGTATTGCAAGACTAACCAATAGCATTATGAAGTATCAAGGGGCCGAGTGGCCCTGTCTGAGGGCACTGCCCTTTTATGCAGCATATACATAATGGCGATTTCTTTCTCAAGGTCAAAATTACTATAGAATGAACTTGGAGCTCTTGGTAGTATGAGGAGTATGACTTTTAAATGTTCAGTAGGCAAGAAATACTAAGGGACAAACACTCATTTATCATTTGTGCAAAGTTTTCAGCAGGGCATCCCACTGAGAATCATCTAAAACCCACTAGTGACCTCGTCTGTAAATATCCCATCTCGACTAATCAGTCTCCCATTGATGATCAAACAGCTCTGTGCACAGAAGTGCTGGGATTCCTGCCCCCTTCTGTTGGCTAATGCATTTCCTTATTTCACTGTGGAATAATACCGACTTGGATAGAAGCTGCCGAGTTGGTCTCTTTTTAAAAAACTCAGCACATACTTTTAGTTATAAAAGCAGAAGTCCCACTGATTCCTACTCTAGTGACTGTTAAGATTTGATTGAAAATTATCAAAGAAGTAGCTCTAAATGTTCTGCTTTATTGCACAGGGACAGAGGGAGACAAGAGGGGATAGGAGGAGGTCTCCGAGGTGAGAGAGGAGCATAGGAATCCCTTCCTTTATTCACTCGGAGCCTGTAAACCCTAGAGTAATAGAATTCATGCTTCTCAGCTCTTTTTTCAAGGTCATGAAACCAAATCAACTGCCTGTAGGACTGTTACACATTCTAAATGCCACAATAAGTTTTCCTTAATCGTTTGCATTATTTTATTAATGAGAATTTAACTGATTACTGGCCAATATCACTTTGTAGTTCTCAGGACAGAAAAGGCATGTAAAACAATAAAGCTCTATGTTATGGACTGAATGATGTCCCTCCAAAACACTCTTGGACTCCTAACCTCCTTGTTTGAAAATAGTATTTGGAGATGTTAGAAATGAAATAAATACTGGAATAAGGTATACCTTAATCTAACTCAGGACAGAGAAAGACAGAAAGGGTGAGGATAGAATTATGCTGTGGCTTCAAATAAAGGAATTCCTGGGGCTACCAGAAGCAGAGAGAGGTAAGAAAGGACCTTCTGTAGACTTTAAATATGGCCCATTTACACCTGCTAAACAAACTACTAACTTCCGGAACTCTGAAACAGCAAGTTTCCATGATCATAAACATTGAATTTATGATACTTTGTAATGAAAACCCATGGAAGACAATAGACTATGATGAGTACCATAATTCCCACCCCTACTGCGGTGCTTTTAGATGGAAACACTCTCTTCCTGTAGAGAGTGGTGGCCTCATAAGCCCAATGGAAACTCACCTTAAATTGGAAGCGACTGAAAGGCACTGTGCTTAAGTGACAAAAGAGACTTTGCAGATGTGACTAAATGAAGGTTCTTGAGATGGAGAGAGGATTTTGGATTATCCAAGTGGGCCTTACACATCATTAGAGTCCTTGTAGGAGAAAAACGAGACAAGATAATCAGGGTCAGTGATGGAGATAACAGATGCAGAAGTCAGAAATGTTGAGATGCTGCAATGCTGCTGGCTTTGCAAATAGAGGAGGAGGCAATGGGCTAGGGAATTCATGGAGACTCCTGACACAGAACCGGAAACAGATCCTCTGGAAGGTCCTAGTCCTGTCAACTCATTTTAGAAATCTGACCTCCTGAACGTCTTGATTTTGGGTATTAATGGCAATTCGTTATGTTTGTTATGTTAGCTTTTGGTGTTGCTACGTACCATTACATGGATTTGGAACCAACCCCTAGCTCCAGGGGACTTTCAGAAGCAGTGCCTTGCAGGGTAGAAGACTTCGCATCTTTCTCCTGAAGAGAAACTGGTAGATCCCTATTAGCAATATTGTTGTTGTTATGTGCCATTGAGTTACTTGCGACTGACTCATAGCGACCCTGTGTACAAGAGCCCTAAATGCTGCTGTATCCTATGCCAACCTTACCATTTCTGACACACTCACTCCCACCACCCCAATCCAGAATCGATCCATCTCATCAAGGGTCTTCCTCTCCTTCACTGTCCCTCCACACTCCCAAACATGTCCCTCTCCAAGGACCAGTCCCTCCTTGGAACATGTCCAAAGTAAGTCAGACAAAGCTTCAGGATCCTTGCCTCCAAGGATTGGAGCTTCACCCTCTCCAGGACGAACCTGTTTGTTCTCCTATCAGTCCATGGTATATTCAACACTCTTCTTTATATAAGTACAGAAATCCATGATTATGTAATTGGCCTGCTGATTTCAGAGTAGCAAGCAACTAAGTACAAGAACTTGGAAATAAATAACAGGCTCATATAATCAAATCCGGGTCCCTTGGAACTAAAGAAAGGAAACTTTAACTTACTATTAGATATGAAAGAAAGGGTTCTGAAAAGATACAAACTTCCTTTTCTCCATTTCCCTTGTTATTCAGGGACTGATAGAAGGCAATTTCAGGACAAAGGAATTTATAACCTTTTTTGATGAATTGGATTGTTGAATGTTTTTCATTAAACCAGCACTTCTATTCCTGCATGAACAAGTACCCAACCAACTTTTGCATTTTTTGGACTGAAACATAAACTCAATTGTTTATACTGGGGTGTTCAGGAATTTTTTTTATTTTAAGTAGACGGTTTTTTAAGTACAGTGCCAATTTTTAAATACAGTGTGAATATTGCTCTCTTTGCTTCCTATACTCTTGTAAAGGAAATCGCTATCTCTTTGTCTTCCTCTCTACCATGGGTCTTGCTGGTACCTCCATCCACTTAAATCTTCAAGGTCCTAGCTGTCTACTGTTGTTGTTAGCTGCATTTTCCTCCAGCTCCTGGTGGCCTCATCATGCACAGAGTAACAAAAACACTGCACTTTCTTGCCCCCTGGCTGGTTGCAGCATGAACCCACTGTGACCCATAGGGTTTTCATCTTTTTGAAGTAGATACCACTGCTTTCTTTCATCTCTATCTGAAATCCACTGAAAACTGCCCAATATCCTAGCAAAAGATATACCTAGATATAAAGTAAAAAAATAAGTCATTGCTGTCAAGTTATAGCTGACCCACCAGGGGATTTTTGGAGTCCTTCATAATGAGAGGAGAGTGGCTTGAGAGGATTGGCTGGTGGATTTGAGTCACTGGAGAGGCGTGGCTTGTTGGCTAAGGGCACAGCCTCCTACAGACTATGCAAAAAACTTTCACTGACAGATGAGTAGTGGTGGAGCATAAGGGAGCAGGAGAAAGCCAATGTAGGGTGGTGGTGGTGGTTCTGTGCTGTTGAGTCACCTAAGACTCATAGCCACCCTATGTACAACAATCCTAAATCTTGCTCTGTCCTGTGCCAGCCTCACTGTCTCCGACACACTCACCCCATTACTCCAGTCACTGAATCAATCCACCTCATAGAGGGTCTTCCTCTCCTGTGCTGTCCCTCCACCCTCCCAAGCATGACATCCCTTTCCAAGGACTGGTCCCTCCTTGAAACATGTCCGAAGTATGTCAGATGAAGCTTTAGAATCCTTGCCTCCAAAGAGCAGCCTGGTTTCACCCTCTCCAGGATGAACCTGCTCATTTTCTTAGCAGTGTGGGGTAGAAGAGGATAAAACTAACAAGAGGAGAGAAGAGATAATAAGATATGGAGTAATTCCTGAGGTCAAGTTCATTCCTATTCCTCTTGTAGTTGAACTAAAGAAACAAATTTAGAGTGGTTGAAGTTGGATATTTGATACTAACAGATGTGCTGGCATCACTGACTCCTTCCCACAGACCTTTTAGGTTTTATACAGCCTACCCCCTCCATTAATATTTATTTCTGCACTAATCCATTGCAGATTAATGTCTTCAGTTTAGGTGGTGTTCTTGAAGTGAATTTTGCGGCTTGAAGGCAAGTTTGGAGTTAGCAAAATACTTATTATGATCCTTAGCCAAGGAAACATTGTATGCTTGATTAATGGAGGAGTTTCATGAACAGATGTGTGTTCCTTATTAATCAGCCATTAGCAGATATTATCAGCTCGGTTGGGTTCATGTATAAAGAATAGAAGAGGGCTCTAGAATCAAGTTTTAGCTAATCTTCTGTGTCTATGTCACTGTTAAAAGTACTTCATCATTCTGAGCTCCACTTTCCTGATAGAGAGATAGATGATAGATAATAGATACTATTGTATTGTCATGACACTTTAAAATGTAAGACACAGATATAAAATATAATTTAAATTAAGTAGAAAGCGCATTTTAGTCTCCTTTAATTTAAAAAGTACAAGAGTGGACTTGCAGGTATACCTAGATATAAAGTAAAAAAATGAAGTCTTTGCTGTCAAGTGAGAATGGACTCACAGCTGACCCTCCAGGGGATTTTTGGAGTCTGTACATCATAATGAGAGGAGAATGTCTGCTGTTCTCCTGAGGATTGGCTGGTGAATTTGAGTCACCGGAGAGGCGTGGCTTGTTGGCTTAGGGCAGAGCCTCCTACAGAATATGCAAAAATGTTTACCCTTTCACTCTAATTTTCCACCTGTAATGACCGAATTCTGAAGTAAAAGTCCTCTACTGGAGTGCAAATGCAGTTACTCATTTTCCATCTAATCCTTTATATAACCCAAAGGGAAATTAATTTCCCCTCAACTAAGACTTCTAATATAAGTCTCATCAGCCCAGCTTGGTCCACATAGACCTTCTCCTGCCATCACTGTGGTGGAAGGAAAGTAGATTGATCAAGCCACTGAATGGAGTGATTCCTCATTGGAACCACAGAGGTTGTGTGAATGGGATACTGTTGGAGACTAAACAGTGACCACGCAGCATGTTTGCATCCCGATCCCTGGAACCTAGGGATGTTCTTTTATATAGATTTAGCGATATGATTAAGAATCTAGGAGTGGACAGATTACTGTGGACATAATATAATGATAGAATTCCTGTTCACAGAGAGGTAGCAGATCAGACGGGAGAAAGGGATACGACAGCAGAGACAGACTGGAATGATGCACTTTGAAGGTAGAAGAGATGATCACAAGCCAAGATACACAAGTAGCCACTAGATGTTAGAAGGGTAGTGGAGGAAGAGACTCATCCCTCAGAGCTGCAAATGACACTTCCTGCACTCACATCTTGATTTTGCCCAGTGAAAAGGACTTTAGATTCTTGATTGATAGAGTTACAAGAGGATGCATTTATCTTGTTCTAAACCCCTAAATTTATGATTTTTTTATTATACCCATAAGAAATTATTTAAATGCAAACCTCTGCATCCCAGCAAAAAGCTAAAAAGAAAACAAGCCCAACAGCATCAGGCAACTATGGTTAACGAAACCAAAGGTTACTCATACCATAATATGTTCTTTTGTTTGAACATGTGGCTACAAAGACCACACATGTTTTGTGTGTTGGTAAGAAGTTGTATTGTCTCTCAAAAGGAATGTGATTTGAATACATCAACTGCCCTAACAGGAGAAAGATGGACAGTGTCCTCCAGTGAGATTTACTGCCTCTGAAAATTCGCTGGTGGGTCAGCTACGAGTTGGTCTGACTTGATACACAACAGAAACACCTGAATTTAATGAGTATTAAAATTAAAAAAATCAATAATGATATTGATTGCTGTCTACAGCATTCCTTTTGGAGCATTTTCTGATAAGAATAGTGGACTCATACTATTGTAGAAATAGTCTTTGGAAATAGAGGTTTTACTGTAATCAGATTGTGAGCTCTTTATATCCTAGACCCATAGCCCTTTGATTTTAAGAATACCCCTTTCATTCCAGAAATTCGATACCCTTTGCCAACAACACATCGAAGAGGGTGCTGCCAAACTCCATTTAGTTAGTGAATAATTGAAGAGCATGAAATGAAGCTAATTAGATAATGGCACATAAACAACAAGCGCTGGGGCAGGACGTGCATTCTGGGTTCTTTCCTTTCCAGACCCCAATTTCGAAGAGTCACAGAACCTTCCCTCTTGCAGGGAGGTGGAAAAGGCAGCGTGGGAGAGACAATTTGTTGCAGAGAAAGGGACCTCTTCTCAGAAACCACACTCATCAGATCTATGGGCTTCTTTCTTCAATTGATACATTGTTTCTTTTGAGTTTGCTATGAAAGTTGTGACCTTGAAATTTCTGGGGGAGAAACTGGACCTCAGTACAATTTCTGTCACCACTCTCATGCGACTGAATCACGGGTGACTGTAATCACAACAGTTATCATTTTCACTGCAATGAGTTTTAGAATCCTGGCTTTGGGGAGCGCCTTCTCTCTGACCCAGTTGGTATACCTCAGCGCAGCAAACACATGGGTTAGTTGGCGACATGTATGATGGTGCTAAGAAAGCTGTGTCTTAGTGTCAGGGAAGCATGGCAAAGAGTGAGGTCTTTCTGTTTTCTTCACTATTACTCAGGCTTCTTCGTATTTGGGGAATTGTTGAATTCCAGGCATTTCTGGAGAAATTAATCTGGAATTTCTGTTGCTGCTCCAAGAGACTCTGGAGAAGCTGGGAGAGGAGAATGCGTCGGACAATCTTGTCCCCTTGAACTTCAGACAACCTAAATATAAACATGACACATCTATGCTACTACTGTTTATGACCACATTACCCTGGACATTCCTGATCTCAGGTGAAGTGTGGTTATTCCTTAGCTCGTCGATGAATTTATCTGTATAATGTTTGCGAACCATTCTCTTTACCACCAGGTGATCTTGAACGCCAACTGTCAAAAACTCCCCCTCGAGTTACCTCTGGCAGCTGGAGTCCAACCAATGTTCAAATATTTCCACGCTGATGAAGAATGAGAACTGGCAGGGGATAGTGCATATCATCGTCAATAAGATATTCCTCTGTTAACTTGCACTTGAAAAATTCTTACAAGTAACTGTAGGAACTAAAACTCTTCTTTTGGACAGAAAGAGAATCTTTGCTAGTGCCGTGCCAAAAGCTGTAAGGCTTCCCAGGCCATTTCTGAGAAAATAAATCCCTCTTCGTCCTCCTTGATTATAATGGGAGCACACAAATGCAAAATGATATTAATAGCTCCACTGAATGGAAGCCCTGTTACTAAGCGTGCATCTGACTTCTTAGCCTTGCCCATAACAATCACTAGCAATATCGTTGTCAGCAACAGTGTCTTATCGCACCCAGAACCACCATTCATATTTATCTCTGTCTCTTATTTGCTATGCAATTCAATTCCCCCATCAGTGCTTTTTGGCAGATTAATGATACAGATCTCTTCTCAGTTTTGTACTGGATCTCGGATTGATCTGAGTCCACAGATAATTCTGTCTTCCTAATTATATCCTTTCTTCTCAAGGGGCACTGACCAGGTGACACCTAAAACTGACTGGGAGTCACTGACACTTGTCGAAGAAGACATAACCTGCCGAAGTTTATCCTTGTCAGTGCTTGGTGATGCTCAGACGCTCACAAACTTACAGAGACCCAGAGTAAGAGGCTCACTTTTCTCCAAAGCAGTGTTTCGGGGTGGTAGTATTTTAACTTTAAGGTGATTTGCTTAATCTGTGAGTCCTCTTAGACACTAAAAGCCAACCAGCCAACCACCAACAATAGCTTTAAGAACAATTAAACCAAAGCTAAGTGGCATCCCAGGTCAGGTAAGTGAGACTCTTGAGGACTGAAATCACTATTACAAAATCCTTAGTTTCAGACTTCGAGTCACTATGAGTTATAGTCAATTCATTGACACCTAACAACAACAACAACAACAAGGGTTCCAGACAATTTACGTGCACAAAAGCTCACTGTATTTTCAAATGCTGGGTTACTCACTGTAACTAACAGATAAATGACAAAGTGCCAACCCGACACACCAATGCCATGGTTCTCGATGAGGTCTGATAATGAGGTTATAGGGAGCACTGGTGGGCTAGGAGTAAGAAGCTGCCCTTCAATCCTGAAGTCATGCAGTTCAAATCCACCAACTGCTCTGCAGGAGAAGGGCTAGGCCATCTCCTCCCGTGCAGTTAACTGCCTCTGTACACACAACAACAACAACAATGTGGTTATAACAAAGGGAAGAGGTTACTATTGGTGTTTTGTGAGTAGTTGTTGAGTACCACCAAGTTGGAACTAATCCATAGCTGACACTTCAGTGGGTTTTCAGAGACAATGAATCACATGGGAGGAGACTGACCATCTTCCAAGTTACAGCTCATAAATGCCAACCTTTGGGTTAACACAATTCCTTACCCCACAGCTGCCAGCGCTCCCCCTGGTGAGTAGAAGCTACTGTCATTCTGTAATGCACTGTACAATCTTTTGCAAAAACAGAATTAGAAATCTCAAAATGTTAATAGTGAGAAAATTGAGAAGCCACACCCACATTGGATTTCTAAGTCTCAAAAAAGTCCCAAAACTAAAATGTGAAGTCATCCCCATACACAATCTTACCTTTGCTATATTTAGAATAGACAAATAGCCTCTCTCCATATACGTGAACTTTGAACAACGTCTACCTGAACGCAAATATATCTTATGCTCTTCATATTTTTTTTATTTTGGTTTTTACCCATCAATATTCATGGATGAAGAAATTAAAAACTGATTCTCCCACTCTGTTAAAGAACATTATGAATGTAAAGCTGTAAGTACTGCTTTTCAGATCCTAGTTCTGTTGGTGAATTGACCACTTTCTTTACCATCAGCCATATATTTTGTAGAAAGAAACACCATCCTTTATAGATTGGCTATCTACCAGTAAAGCAGAATATGTGTCATCTAAATTCACCAAAGAACTCCAGTCCAAGTACTTTCGATTTATGGAGACTTAGACATGGTTAACAATGAGTTAATTACTCTGGGGAGTGAAATGCTCCCTTATAGATCAAAGTAGTCCTTGAAATTTATTGGTGCTAGTGAAATAACTCACAATAACGTGAGGTATTTTTTTCTAAGGCTATGGTCTCTGAGTTGAGATATTCTTTTTCTTGAGAGCCAAGGCTATAAATTGAGGACCGTTTCCTAAAGAAAGTGTCTTAACGCAGAAATTATTTTGAAGTCTAGAAGCAGGGTTGATAAAACAGAAAAGTAAGAGGGGAAAATGTGAGGGAAAAGCTTACCCAACCAGAAATAAAAATGTAATCAGGTCCTTGAAATGGTTTGAACTCGTTCAGTCATGGCCATTGAAGCAAAACTGGAGTGGAGTGAATTGTAAAAAATCTGAGTCACCTGGGATGGGGGCGAAATCAGACCAAAGGTTTGGGATGGGAAACTCAGAAGAAGTGTGGGAAGCCCTTTCAGGAGCATAACACAGGGTCATTGCCAAAACTGTGCAAGGAACCATGAGGGCTTTCAAAGCAATGCATTCGGCAGCCACCTTGAGCAGGGTAGTGCTTTTTACAAGTTAATCAAACAATGAAAGAATTTTTCTTTTACTTTTCAAAGAGAAGGGTGAAATATGGGGGAGGTTGGACAGGGAAAAAAGTGCAACAATGAATGAATAGAAATCCAAAGTTTCTGTAAGCTTTATTAAAATTAATTTAAAAACCCCCAAGTTAAGAGATTTTGTTGCTCTGCAATATGCATCTTGCCCTTTTTTTCTAAGAAGGAGGTTAAGTTTCTAGCAGGATGCCAATCCTTCATCCCCCATCCCCATTCCAGTTAGTGATCAAATGTATTTACATTTTTAAAAATATAGATTTGTAACTATTTCATTCTGTGGGCTATATTAAACAGGATGGACTGAAGAAATCCCTGGCTAATAGTAATCTAAATTAATTCACCCTGTGGTTTGTGTAAGGATAGAAAAATAAGTCAAAGACACATAGTTATTGCTGTTGTTTATTGTCTTCAAGTCGAGCACAACTCATAGCGACCCTATGAATAAAAGGCCTGAAGCCCCTCTAAACTATCGACATTTATCAAAGTGCATAGAGTTTTCCGGAGGCATGTTTAAGAATTGGATGCTACTCCTGCTTCCAAACCTGTCATGGTATGTTACTGTTTTTATGTGCCATTGAGTTGCCTATGATGCATAATGACCCTATGTACAGCAGCTCTGACCCTTCCCTGTCCTGAGCCAGTCTCACTAATTCTGACACACCAACCCTCATTGCCCCAGTTATTATATCAATCCATCTCACCTGGGGTCTCCCTCTCCTGCACTGTCCATCCACTCTTCCGAGCATGAAGTCTTTCTCCAAGGACCGATCTCTCCTGGCCACGTGCCTAAAGTAAGTGAGGCAGAGCTTCAAAATCCTAGTCTCCAAGGAGAGACTTGGTTTCATCCTCTCCAAGACAGAGCTATTTGTTTTCTTGGCAGTCCATGATATGTTCAAGACTCTTCTCCAGCACCATAACTCGAAGGTGTTCATTCTTCTTCTGTCATCCTTAGTCATTGTCCAACTCTGGAGCACAACTTGTAATTGAGAAGACCATGGCCTGTATTAGGTGCACCTTTGTATCTAGACTAATATCGCTGCTCTTCAGCACTTGGGAGAGGTCCATCACAGCAGATTTCCCCAATGCAATTCGTCTTTTGATTTCCTGACTGCTGGTGTTAAGAATGCTGGTTGTGGATCTGAGCAAGCTGTAATTGCTCACAACCTCAATCTCTTCTCCATCTAATATGGTGCTGCCTATTGGCCCAGTAGTAAGAATCTTTGTCTTCTTGATGTTGAGCTTCAATCCATATTGAAGACTATAGTCCTTGACCTTTTGCAGCGAGTGCTTTAGGTACAAGCAAGGTTGTGTCATCTACATAGCATAGGTTGCTAATCAAGTCTTCCTCCAATCCTGATACCACGCTCCTCCTCACAAACACCTGCTTCCCAAATGATCTGTTCTGCATACAGATTGAAAAGGTATGAGGACACGATGCATCCCTGATGCACTCCTTTCCTTATTTTGAACCATGCAGTGTTTCCTTGCTCCATTCTGAGGACTTTTTCTTGATCCAAGTATGGGTTTCATATAAGCACGATCGAGACACAGAGTAGAGATGTTAAGTATTGACCAATACAAATAAATAAACCTAACAATGTCCAAACAGAAACAGTGGATCACTATCGAAGGGTACAATATGCATTAAGACAAGAGGTTATCTAGAACAAACAAATGAACAAATGAAAGACTGGATTTAAGGTTGATACAAGAGTTTTTTAAATAAGTTAATCCCAAGTGGATTAACCAATTGGATGTGAAATGCTAAATTTCCATTTTTGGAAAACTTTACATCTGTAGGCAAAACTAGTTAATTACCTCAAGGTTGAAAGAATTTCTTAAAAACAGATAAAAAGAATAAACTTTAGGAAAATTACTGATAGTATCAAGTGTTGACAAGGAAATGAGACAAGGGAAGATATTATACATCGATGAGGGAACTGTGCATGAGATAAATGTAGTGTCAGCATGTCATTAAACAATTAAAAATTATCAGGCGTATTAGAGCATAAGCAGATTCTATAAATACAGCAATTCCTAGTAACAGTATTTTTGCATATATGCTTAATAAGTATACACAAAGCATTGTTTATATGCCTTTAAACATACATTGGAGTTTATACTCACAATGGAATATTACAGGGTAGTGAGAAAGCAATAATACGTACTATAACTGTACATAACAATGGAAATTGATCTCAGATATACAATGCTGCTTGAAAGTCAAGGATGAATATGGTGCTACTATTTTAATACTTTATTAAAAGTTGAAACCAGTAAAGTTAAATGATAAGGTGTTAACCCAGATCAAATTACTATTATCTCTGATAAGTTAATCCATAGAGTTTACTTAAAGAAAAACATGGTGTTACATACCGGATTATAGTCTAATCTTTCTTGGATATAATTTCTTGGAAGAAACCAGTAAATCATATTGAGATATGTGATCAAAAGCCATATGTATATCCTATTGATGTAGACGTACTCAAATAATCAGGATTGGAGGAAAACTCAACAACCTGGGTTATGCAGATGATACAACTTTTCTTGCTGAAAGTGAGGAGGATTTGGAGCACTTGGAGATCAAGGCTATAGTTTTCAATAGAGATTTCTTCACAGCATCAAGGGGAAAAAAATCATTATCACTAGGCCAATAGGTAACATGATAGATAAAGAAAAGGTTAAAATTATCAGCAACTTCGTCTTACTTAGATTCACAAAGGTAACTTTAGTACTAGCAGTCAAGAAATCAAGAGATAGTGCATGAGGGAAGACTTCTGTCAGGGACCTTTCCAAAATACTAAGGAGCAATGATGTCAGTTTAAAGACTAACGTGGGCCTGATTCCAGCCCACAGTCCTTTCAATCATCTGCTGTGCATCTGAGAGCTTGACAATGAATATTACAAGACTATGACATGAATGTGACAGAAAAATTGATGCCTTTCAATTGTGGTCCTGGGAAAGAGTACTGAATATTCAATGGACTAAAAAACCAAAAATAACAAACAAACGAACAAACCCCCTCCAATAAGACAAAACAAATAAACCAACTAAAACACCCCAAATGAAAACCAAACAAATCTGTCTTAAAGAAAGTGTAACTGGAATGCTGCTTATAGGCGTGGTGGGGGAAACTTTGTGTCACATATTTTGTGCATGTTGCTAGGAGAGTCTGTTCCTTGGAAAGCTTTGAAAAGTGAAGGGTCAAGTGAAGGAGAAGACGACCCTCAATGAGATGAATTGACACAGTGACAATAGCAATGGACCCAAGTATTTCAGAGGATAAAGATAGGGGAGGGAAGGGGAGGATAGGATAGGATAGGATAGGAGAGGAGAAGAGAGGAGAGGAGAGGATAGGATAGGATAGTATAGGAAGGATAGGGTTCAGGACCATTGTTCCTAGGGTTACTATGAGCTGTACTTGACATCTAAAACAACAACAATCAGAAGAAATGGAGAGCCCAGAACATGTCCATCAAGCAGACATTCCTGTATGAATCAGGCCAGGACCTCCATGAACGTAGCAGCGGTGCAGAATCAGAGACAGCAGTGACACAGCTCAACTGGGACTGCAGTCCATGTAGCTAGCTGGAGGCAAGGGTGAACTGCCTATCCTGGCTAGAGTATGGGGCAGAGTTGGAGTGAGGGTGTTGTTATGTGCTGTCAAGTCACCTGTGAGTCATAGCGACCCTGTGAACAGCAGCTCTGAACCCTGCTCTATCCTGAGCCAACATAATTGTCTCTGACACACCTAGTCCCATTACCCTAGTCACTGAATCAATCTATCCCATCCAGGGTCTTTCCCTCCTGCACTGTCCCTCCACCCTGCCAAGCACAGTGTCCCTCTCCAAGGACTGGTCCCTCCTTGCAACATGTCCAAAGTATGTCAGACGAAGCTTAAAGCCTGAAGCTTTGTCTGGAGTGAGGAGCTATGCCGTCATTGGCCAGACTGAGGGACTGTAACACTGGTCTGAAGGCATGAGGTCAAGGTCAGAGGGCCTGTGAGCACAGCCGAGACAGTGAATGTCCTGACTGAAAAATTGTATCCTACTTGCAACCTGAATTGTACCTTATCGTATAATTTGAAACATCGTCTGTGAGTTCCGTGTGGCCATTGCAGTAATAGTGATAGAGGGAGCACCCTGGGAGAGGTGGTTAGTGTCAGTCTAGAGCTAGGTGCAGGTCTGGTGTAGTGTAAGGAATTGTACTGACAACGCAAAAGTATGCAGTTTGAATCCAGCTGCTCTGGAGAAATGAAGATGGCCAGTCTCTTCCTTTGTGATTTCAGCTTCTGAAAACCCACTTCAGGGTCAGCTATGGGTTGGTTCCACCTCTGCAGTACCCAGCAAGAATGATCAAAGCAAGGCGTGCTTCCTGCTTCCTGTCCTTATTCCTGTCACAAATGTCCAGCACTTGGGCAGCCTTTTAGTACCCAAATCTGAAAGTGAGACAGAGAGATTAATTTCCTATTTCCTGCAGCGCCTCACATTCTATATAGACTTTATCTGGGAAAGAAGTGGGGGAAAGATTGTGAAATGAAATCACCCAAATGGAAATTCACATCTGAGTTGAAAAATAATCACCGTTTTTCTTTCTTTTTTTCCCCCAATATAAACATTAACAATCTGCATCTGTGCGACACTTTCCCCAGGTGTAGAAGCTGGGGAAACAGAAAACAAAGCTGTTCTGGTTTCTTACTTGTGAGTTTAAGTTATAACATTGAAAACATATTCTCCAAAGAGAAGGCGAAAGTCAGGATTCACGTTTCAAGTGTCTGACTTTGCCCTGTGCCCACCGCCCCGAGCCTCAAAGCCGGACTCCAAGCTCAGATTTCACAGCCCAGATGTTGGGTTTTGAAAAGCTGCTTTGTATGGCAACAGTTCGGCTGTGTACTGTTATTTCTTCTGTGCATTTAAATAGTTGTACATTTTGTATTAAGAACAAAACAGATTAACCAAATAAGAAATATATTAGTGGGATGAAACATCTTAAGGAGTTATGGCGAAGCCTAAAGCAGCTGGATTTGACATCATAAAACATGGTGTTATTCTAGGTAATTATGCTTTCAGACTTTGGCTATATATATATTTGAGTCAAGCTCACAAGCCAAGAACCCCAACAAAGGAGTCATACACACTTGACATTGAATCTATTCTGTTACCTTCAGTGGCATGAGTCACATGCAGCTAGTATGCACCAACTTGATCATTTCCAACTCAGGGTGACTCGGATATGCCAGAGTTGAGCTGTACTTGCCAGGGGTCTTCAAAGGCTGATTTTCAGAAGTAGAGCTTCACAGTGTGTGTTTCTGAGGCCTCTGTGAGTGGACTCAAATCGCCAACTTTTTGGTCAGCAGCAAGAATGCTACCTGTGTGCAGCATCCGGGGAACTCCTTAGTCCGATGTAATAGGATGAAGCCAGCCAGATAATCCCGCTGCCCTCGAGCCAATTAAGGCTCGTGGTGACCTTGTAGGGCAGAGTAGAACTGTCCCGTAGGGTTCCCAAAGTTAGAATCTTTACAATATGAAACAGCCATAATCCCCAAGCCACTCAGTTCCAACTTACCTGCTGCTCTGTAGAAGGATGGAAAATCTCTTACGTGACTTGCTGCCTCGAAAAATCCCCCAGAGATCCAGCTATGAATTCTTTTCGACTCGACAGCTCACAACAACAAAGACATTGGCATGTCTTTCTTCTGTAGAGCGTCCAAGATGGTCAAACTTCTGAATGTTGGATTAGCAATTTAGAGCTTAAACCACTGCATCACCAGAGTGCCTTTTCTAGCCTAAAACCCGTGCTTTCTATGGGATTTCTGTGAATGGCAACCACTGGATTTCATTGGCTGTGGATCTTCCTGGGAGAAGGCTGCTCTATTGCTACCATGGTAACAGTCCTCTGGTAAATGAAGCCAAAACCAAACCTGGGCCAGCAAGTTGATTCCGACTCATCGTGACACTCCATCGGGTTCTGGAAACCATAAATCTTGATGGAAGGAGGCTGCCCATCTTTCTCCCAAAGGGCTGTTATTAGACCGAGCTGCTGACCTTCAATTAACGGCCCAGCACTTTAATTGCAGCCCGGCATGTTAGCCATCATGTCACCTCTGTTGTTACGTACCATGAAGTCAGAGCCAACCTATAGCAGACCCTCTAGCCGGCTGTTAATGCCACCGCAGTAAATTTCCCACCCTTGTCCCTCAGAGCGGCTGGTGGGTTCTGTGTGTCCTGAGGTTGGCGGTACACCTCCTTACTGGTCTGGTGAGGCCACTAGAGCTCCCCTACGTGACCAAGAGTCACTTGCTGACTTGTGACTTTGTGCAACTTATTTAACTTATGTGAATTTCATTTTTCCTGGCTCCAACCAGGTTTACTAAAGTCCAGGGATGTGAGAAATGCAAAAATATACCTCCAGGATTCCGAGCTGCAGAGCTCTGAAATAATTAGGGTGCTGACATTAACTATTAGTATTATTATTAATTAGCACTTGGCAGAGAGATCATCTCTCTCTTATCTTTACCTTTGGTAGAAATGTCCCAGAGGGTCAATTTCCTGGGACGAGCCAGGAGTGCAATTTGGATAAATGGAGCCACAGCTCGAGGTCTTCAGTCCTTCTTCCTCAATGTTCCTGGGCAGCTGTGAAAGCAATTTTTAGCCAAGGGCAATTTAGAAAACAGATGGACTTCATCTGAGTGAAGATGGTCTTTGTTATCCTCTCTCCAGGCCCCAAGGGGTTGGCAAGGCTGAAAGTCAGAGGTAAAGAGGAGGGCAGGCCCGGTCCCTCTTGGAAGTCGGGACTACAGATCTGCTGGATCAAGCGTGAGCCCAGGAGCTCCCTGAAGAGTTCCCGGATAGGAAAGGCGGATGCTTGCCTGCCCTCCCCCTTCACCACTGGCTCCTTGCTCTGCTTCAGCTGAAAGGCTCAACCAGCTGTGCTCTGCTATCATTTATTGATCTTGAAAGAAGGAATTCTAGGCAAGTTCTTTATTTGGAACAGTTTGTCTAGAAGGTTTAATAAAAAGGTGTCATCTGCCAGATCGTGTGACTGAATTAGAAACTGAACTGATTTCCTTTTCTTGACAACCTTAGCGAAAGATCTCCAAGTTTTCACCCTGTGAAAACCGGTAACCTGTGGTACAATAGTAACACAATCTGCTTGGACTATTTATTTCTTTCATAATTCTGTAAATGAGGAAATTGAGGCTGGAGGATTTGCCTGAGACTTCAAGTCCAAGAGCTAAAAACTTTCTCTAGAAACTAAGATGATGCTTGGATCAGATGACAGTTGGAATTTGGGTTCTGTGATTAAATACATGTGTCTCTTGGAAGTCACATGATATTTCTCTATGCCAGCTATTCATCTGTCATAGGTAACTGGGATTCCATTATCACTAAGGACAATTCCAGATTGAATGTTTTGAGTCTTTGATTTAAAATGGCAGTGCTGAAGTTGACGTATTGGTGACTAATTGGCGGTTGCTTGTTTGTTGTTAAGCTCCATCAAGTCAAGCACGACTCATAGCTACCCTATGAACAAAAGACCTGAACCTTGTTCTATAATTATCATCGTTTCTCTATGTTCATAGAGTTTCTAGAGCCATGTGATTTAGGAAGTGGATGTCACTCCTGCTTCCAAACCTGAATCAATCTGGGGGCTCCACCAAACACTGTCCATGATGGGTAACCATATGGCATTTGACACACCTATGGCACAGTATTTGGTTTGACAGCAACCCCAAGTTACTTCAGTACAGCAAAAGACCACTGCTTTACCACTTAAAAGAATGTTCATCCCAAAATCAATTAACACTAAGCCCAAGGGCCGCAGGCCCGAGAACCCTACAGCTTTTTTAATACAGGCACACTCATCAGGTGCTGGCTGACTGTAAACCTAGATACTTCCAGCTGAAATCTCATTTTTAGCTATATCTGGTGGATCCAATCAGCTGACACTTGATTGTGGGGAACCCCCCCAATAAAAACACCCAACAAAAACCAAATGTTCCGTTAGTTACTACTGATTAATAGTAGCAATTACTTAAATAATTGTAGCATTTTTCTTGGTTTTCTTGGCACCTATTGATTCAAACTGTAGGTTCCTGGGCTGGAATCTGCCCTCTAATACACCCATGATAGGTGGAGAAAGGATTGAAATAGTTATTTCATCTTGCTTGGATTAACAGTCTATACTCTTAGTACCGGCAGTCAGGAGACTGGGGGACAAAGTGCATTGGATTAGATCACTGTCAGGGACCTCTCCAAAGTACTAAGACCAATGATGTCAGTCTGAAGACTAAGGTGCACCTGATTCAGGCCTTGGTCTTCTCAGTCACCCCCTATGCATCCAAGAGTTGTACAGTGAACACAGATGATGGAAGAAGAATCGATGCCTTTGAGTTGTGGTGCTAGAGAAGAGTACATATCCATCCCATGGACTGCCAAAAAAACCAAACAGAAAATGTCTCAGAGAAAGTGCAGCCAGAGTGCTCCTTAGAGGCAAAGATGGCCAAGTATTGCCTCTCATACTTTGGCCACGTAGCTAGGTGAGGCTATTCCTTGAAATAGAAGAGCATGCTGGGAAAGATGGAGGGTTGATGAAGGAAAGGAAGATCCTCAATGACATGGTCGCGTATATCAGAGATGATGTGGATGGCACAGCATCTCTCAGGGTTCAGGTCTGTTGGTCATAGGGTCGCTATGAGTCAAACTCAATTCAACGGCACCTTACATCAACAACAATACACACAGATGCTTTCATTCATTATATAGAGACAAGTTTGCATGTACATTATTTGGAGGAAGAAATGTCTTTTTACCACAGTTATTCGCAAACAGCTAAAGTGTATCATTGACCCTTGAGATTTGTTTATTGGAAGCTTTTAGGCTATTTCACTCAAACTCACTAACATCCTGTCAACTGCGACACATAGTGACCTTTCTTTGGGTTTCTAAGAATGTAAATGTTCACAGTATAATAGTCGTATTTCAAAGGCACCTTTTACTTTAGTTTGAAGAAATGCAAAAGTGAAAATCGTATCTTTTTAAAGTAGTCAATGTGTATAGGGGAAAAAAATTAGACTCTAGAGTTAAAAACTGCAGATTGTTTGACTGCAGCGCCACCTCTTGGCTGCTCGGCTAATAATCACGACAGAACCCTGAACTTGAGAAACAAAGCCATCTCAAGAAAATAAAATAAAAATCATAAGCAAGGGGAGAGAAGTACGCGGAGGACAAATTTAAATGCAACTCACTAGCAGTTGAAAAGAAAGATATTTTCTAAGAAGATGGACAAAACATTGTCTTTTTTCTTTTTTTTCCTTATCTCTGGACAGGCATATGAAGACCAGTAACAAGAAGTGATGTAGTAACAGTGGGCTAAACACAGAGGGATTTGAGGATGGTTCAGGATAGAGTAAAGTTTTGATCTGCTGTTCAGAGGTATCTCTAAGCTTTTTGACGATGCCTTTGAGAAAAATGGACTAAGGATTTCTGAATGAGACAAGGCTTTCATAGCACAGTTTCTTCATTGTAGAAACGAAAAATCCAAACAAATAAAAAGCCTGACATTACGTCTCCTTGGAGCCGCAGAGCCCAGTTTTGAGGGTGCTAACATTAGAACATCTTCCTTCACGTGTCGTTTTTTGTTCAGTATCTGTCGGGATAAGTTTCATTAAGGAAATGCTTTTAAAGAGATCTTTATCATCTCCAATTTTAATAGCATGCTATTGGCAATCAGAGGCAGCCCTCAAAACATTACTTATTTAAATTTTCCTCAATCAGGTTCTGGCAATTTAGCTAATAACTCCTATTTCTAGCTGCCTATTAAATTTTTCTAGTAATTGTATGAATCCGGATTTGTTTATGGAATTTAAATCTGCCCAAACCAATAATTCCCCCCCCCCTCCTTCATCCTTCTCAGCACTTCATTCATGCGTCTTTTCTTAGCTCATCTACTTGATCATGCCAGGTGGATAAATGCCAGCGTGGGATGGCATCCCCATGGCACAGGTGACTTCAAGGCTGCGGTTCCTTGAGAATACTGTTATCCCACTTAAGCTAACCAGGAAAAGCCAATTAGGGGAAAATCCTCTCATTTTCTTCTATCTTGATCTTCCCTTCAGATCTATACCAAGTGAGTGCAAACTAACGAAGTGCCATCGTGGCAGAGACAAGGTCTGCCGCGGGACAACAGAGGGGAAGTGAAAGTCACTTTTGGTGATCAAGGAGGACCCTAGGAATCTCAGGGTTCAGGCTCTACCCTGAGCAGAAGTCAGGATAATCAACCAGAAAAGGGATGGAGTTGTGCATGCAAACTCAAGGGAACATGGTTCGAATCCATCAGTCGATCTACTGGAGAAAGGTGGGGACGTTTCCTCCTGTGCAATTTACAGCCTCTAAAAACCTGCTGGAGGATCAGCTATGAGTTGGTTCTGACTTGACAGTAGACAAAAACAGACACAAGAACTTCATCTGTTTCAAAAACAAAAAATCTACCTCAATGTGTGATTTAAAATATTAGTGCTTTACCCATGTTTGAGGCTTTGTTCACAATAGCAAAGAGTTGGAAATAACTCAAGTGCCCATCAACAAACTAATGGATGGAGAAGCTGTGGTATGGAATACTACGCTGCCTTGTAAAACAAGGAACTCATGTAATATTTGACAAAATGAATGACCCTGGGGAGCCTTATGCTGAGTGAAATATCTCAGTCACAAAAGGACAAATACTGCATAGTGCCACTGTTATAAAAGAGGAGGTTTGGGGGAGACTGAGAAAGAGGGGATAAATAATATATACTGCATTGAAACAGATGAGGGCGAGAAAAAAAATTAATGCTCTGTTAATGATTAGCAACACATTCCTTCAAAAGAAAGAAAAGCAAGGAGAAAAAACTTAGAAGCTTAGGTCTTATTTCCTGGTTGGTTTATAGAGTTGAAGGTGAGGAAGAGTAGTGCTGTGGTCTGCAGCAAGTTGTGCTGCGAACCCAAAGGCAACAGGTCTCCATCAGTTCAAATCCACCAGCAACAACTTGGGGGAAAGATGAGCAGTAAATTCGATTAAGGTTTACAGCCTCAGAAACCTCTGATGAAGACGTTAGAACTGACTGAAAGGTAGTGAGTGTGAGTTTGAGTTTTGAATATTCAGGGAGGAAAAGAAAGCAGGTTGGATCGCATTAGATCTGCTGAATGCTTATATGGTGCTTGTGAAATTATTTCAAAGACTTGAAGTCAGGCCCATTGTTCCAAATTATAACGCTGAGGGTTAATCGTAAGTCCTGCCTCTCTTAGCCCAATTATATCATTTCCAAAATATCTCTGAGCTTGTCCTTTCTCTCCATTCCCACTCACTCCTCAGCACATATCGCCCTATAGCTGCTTCCTCACTACCCACTTTCCCCTCAAATTAATTTTTCCTCGTTGCCACCAGCATTGTCTGTCCAACGTGCAAATTGGATCCTATCACTTCTCGGCTTCATACTATTCAACAGGCCATAAAAATCTAAGCTCCGTAGCTTGGCTTACAAGATTTTCCAATTTGGCCCCAATTTCCTGTCCAGTCCAATTTCTTATCTTGACTCCCTATAAATCCCTTAAAATTCAGGCTCTCGTTCATCATACGTTTGCCACACTTTGACATGCCTTCCATATTTACAGTTAATCCTCCAGCAGAGTAACCTTCTCTCACATCTGTCACTGGGTACGTTCCTGTTCATCCTTCAAAGTCCATTTCCACCATCTCTGCCTCTAGGGAGCGATCTTTAAAGGTCCCATGCGGGGAACTTCTCTCCCCTGCGTTTCTGCTCTGCTTTCTTATTACGTATCCTCATTATAACCCAGAGGTCATTGTATTGCAACTCACTAGCCTGTCAGTCTTCCCTACAGAGGCAATGCACTTTGTATGAGTAAAGTCGTGTTACTGTAGAATGAGTATAAGTATCTAGGAGGGGTGGGAGAGGCTGGAAGCAGAGACATGTGGATATGCAGGGGGATTAATCATTAGAATGTATAATTTGGTGGGTAGGAGTGTGAGGTAAATGGAAAGAATTTGTTTGCATTTGTGTTAGAATTTTGTAAATAAACAAGCAAAAAAATAAACAGTAGAACAAAAAGAGTAAACATCGTATCTGATAAGCTGTCTTAACAGTACAAATTCTTATCATGTGCTGTTGTACAAGTTTTTGCTGATAACTAAGCACAGATCAGTTTCTGGGCCAAATGTTAACAATACAAACAGAAGCCATGATGCCCTTGGTAATCTCAGCCAAGTTCTTGTCTTCTGCTTCGTAATTATACGTAAGTGTTAGAAAGCAGAGAATTGTGTGTGTTCTTCTAGCTAAACTCCCCCATAGTGTGGGGGTTCTCTGGTGCGTAGAAGTCAGTGGAGAAGTACATTGCTCGTAGCATACATAGTTTTAGATATGCTAGTGTCCTTGTCATGAGATATAATGACTCCATCATCTTGATTATTGCTTTTTAAAAATAGCTGAACACATTAGTCTCTGCCGATGTACAAGAGGATTTGAAAAATACTGAATTCTCATTCAATGTTTATAGGATGGATACAGGTAAGTAGGTAGATGGATAGGTTAGTGCAATAATGAGTGGATAAATCTGAAATAGATAACCTTAGTTATTATTCCTCCTCCTACGAATATCTGCTGCATTTCACATTTAAAACTGTGGAGACTGAGAAGGATATTATTATGTGACACTTCAAGTTCCTTAAAACTACTACTACTTTTAAGAGCCCTCTTCTGTTCTCCAGAGGGGTGTGGCCTGAAAATGTATTCCTCAGATGGCCTTGCACATAGGAGTTAGGTTGAACTGCACACATACAAAAGACTTATGTGATATTTGAAAGTAAAAGAGAAAGTAAAGTCACTGTCCTCTGGTCGTGACCGTAGGCAGGAGAGGGGACACTGGTTAGACAGTTAACAAGGAGATTTTTTCCATGTTTGTGCAACAGACAACTGAGAAGCTCAGAGGTGGCTTGGCTTAAATTCCTCTACATGTAAGTTTTCCTGAAAATTGCTATTTTAACTCTCATTGATCCAATTCTCCAATAATCCCATAAATTCTTCTATAGCTAATTTCTTCCTACACAAAAATACCAGTGATTTAGGGTGGTGCATACCTCTTGATGAAAAAATAAAAAATAATGGTTATGGAGTCCAACCGAACATTTAACTCAAGCACCTTTATAATATGTGTATATGTAACAATAAGTTGGAGGGTGTGTATATATATAAACATACACACACACACACACACACACACACACACACATATGTGTGTGTATGTAGTTTTTTGTTGTTGATTGCCTTTGAGTTGAGCACCACTCATAGGAACCCTATGAACAAAAAGGCCTGAAAACCCCTCTACAACTATCGACATTTATCAAAGTTCATAGAGTTTCTGGAGGCAAGCTGTTGAGGAAGTGGATGCTACTCCTGCTTCCAAACCTGTCATAGAATGTTATTGGCTGAGTCGCCTGTGAGATATAGTGAGCCTATGTACAGCAACTCTGAACCCTTCCCCATTCTGAGCTAAGTCCGACACACCAACTCCCAGTTACTGTATCAAACCATCTCATCCAGGGTCTTCCTTTTCTGCACTGTCCGTCCACCCTTCTGAACATGATATCCTTCTCCAAGGACAGAACTCATCTTACCATGTGCCCCAAGTGAGTGAGGCGGAGCTTCAAAATCCTAGTCTCCAAGGAGAGACTTGCTTTAACCCTCCAAAAGACAGACCTTCTTGGCAATATGTCCAAGACTCTTCTCCAGCACCACAACTTGAAAGGTACCTCTCTTCTGTCATCCTTAGTCATTGTCAACAATTAACTGAGAAGACCATGGCCTGGATTAAGTGCACCTTTGTATCAAGCCTGACATCGTTGCTCTTCAGCACTCTGGAGAGGTCCACGACAGCAGATTTTCCCAATGTAATTCATCTTTTGATTCTCTGACTGCTGCTATTAAAGAGTGTTGATTGTGGATCTGAGCAAGCTGTAATTGCTAACAACCTCAATCTCTTCTCCATCGAACATGGTGCTGTCAATTGGTCCAGTGGTGAGAATCTTTGTCTTCTTCATTTTGACCTTCAATCCATATTGAAGACTATAGTCCTTGACCTTTTGCAGCGAGTGCTTTAGGTCCTCCTCAGTTTCAGCAAGCAAGGCTTTGTCATCTACATATTGTAGGTTGTTAATGAGTCTTCCTTCAATCCTGATGCCACACTCCTCCTCATAAAGCCCTGCCTCCCGAATGATCTCTTCTGCACACAGATTGAAAAGGTATGGGGACTGGATGTATCCCTGACACACTTCTTTCCTGATTTTGAACCATGCAGTGTTTCCTTGCTCTGTTCTGGCGACTGCTTCTTGGTCCAAGTATAGGTTTCATATTTGCACGATCAAGTATTCTGAGATTCCTATTTTCTTCAAGGTCAGCCACAATTTCTTGTGATCCACACAGTCAAATGCCTTTGCATAGTCAATGAAACACAGATGGACATTCTTCTGGTACTCTCTGCTCTTTGCCAAGATCCATCTGACATTGGCAATAATGTCCCTAGTGCCAAAAGTGTGTGTGTGTGTGTGTACACACATATATGCATACATACATGTATGTGTATATGTTTTTGTGTATATGAATATATGTGTGTGTATGTGTATATATGAAGCTGTGCTGCAATTCTAAAGGCACATAATTCCAATCCATGAGCTGTTTGGTGGTAGAAGAATGAGCAGCCTACTCCCAAGCAATTTGTTTTGTTGTTGTTATGTGCCGTCGGGTCGTTTGCGACTCATAGCGACCCTATGTACAACAGCCCTAAACCCTGCTCTGTCCTGCGCCAACCGCACTGCCTCTGACACACCCATCCCGATTACCC
>NW_006399841.1:8117259-8126470 GCF_000299155.1 Elephantulus edwardii | reverse complement strand
AAACCCCAGAATCCTTGCCTCCAAGGAGTAGCTTGGTTTAATCCTCTCCAAGATGAATCTGTTTGTTTTCCTGGCAGTCCATGGTACATTCAGTATAAACCCACTGGAGGGTCAGCTCTGAGTCCGTTCTGTCTTAACAGCACACCCCCTCCCCCACAACTCTCTGTATACATATATGTATATACGCACGCATATAGAGACCCTATGAATAACAGATCTGAATCTTGTCCTATTTTCCTCCACCCTCATCTCGGATATGCTTGAGCCCGTTGTGAGAATCATTGTGTCAATATATCCTGGTAGGGGTCTTCCTCTCTTTTGCTGGTCGTCCACCCTTTCCAGCAAGAGCTCATTTCCTAAGGACTCGCTCTTCTGGACTCCGTGTCCGAAGTATGTGAGGCAAACCTTTGTCATCCTTGACTCTAAGGAGCCTCTTGATTGGGCTTCCTCAAGACACGCTTATTTATTCATTTGCCACTCCACAAGATACTCTGTACTCTTCGACAATAGAAGGCAAAGCATGTATTCTGTTTCTGTCATTCTTAGTCCAACTGTCAGATGCGTAGGAAGTAATTGAAAAGACTGTGGCTTGGATCAGGTGTACATAAGTGTTTAAATTGAAGTCACTACCTTAGCACATTAGGGAGGTCCTTGATAGCAGATCTTCCCAGTGCAACATGTCTTTTGAGACCTTGACTGCTGTTACCATGAGTGTTGATTGAGTATCCTAATAAAATGAAATCACTGAAGACTTCAATCTCTTCTCTATCTATCATGACATTGCCTGTGGTCTAGTGGTGAGTGTTTTAGTAGTTAGGACCTGGTAAATGTTCCAAAGAGGTGAAATGTAGCATTCAGCTTTCATAAAAATTTATAACCTTGAGAACTCTCTGGGGAAGTCCATCCCTTTCCTTATGTGAAGCAAATGACTCAATGTTAATGACTTTGAACTTTTTTAGAAAAGAGACCCTCAGATCGAAATGTAATACTTTTGTGTTTGGATAAATTTAGGAGGAGTGTAATAACCTATTTCTGGATTTTTTTTTCCTTGGGGTGATAAATTTCCAAGTGCAGAATTAATGCTGTAAAAAAACCATCATAATATAAGCTTACTTAAGTGTCAATATCTTAAGTAACTTTAACGTCTCAGAACCAAGCATGGTGCTTCTGTATGACTGAGCTAAAAGTAATTAGGGACATTTTTCAGGGGGTGTAAATCTCATATTAGAGAAGAAAGAAAAATATTCCTCAAATCCGTAATTTTATAAATGATACTTAAGGAAGCAACATAGTTGGTTTTACCATACAGAGAGGGCACGGGTGTAGCATCTGGAGAACAGAGAACCAAGTAGGAGGGCTTTGCAGAGAACTGTGGAGACAGTCTCCTTTGAGTACTTCAGCTGAACATTGATCAGCACATTTGTTTGTGAAAACTGCTCACACTGGGAAGATAGACCCCTAAAAAAAGGAGACTAAAGAATCTTCAGAGCACATACAGATCCAGAATAACTGCCCGTTGCCATCAAGTGAGTATAAATTCAAGAAATTATGGAGATTGTGTAGAATATGCAGAAACATTGTGCCCTTGAAATGTAAATTTTTAAACTTTCAGTGAAGCTTAACATAGTAATCAAATGGTTTCTAAGGACTCTGGCTTCACTCCGAAGCAAACTCCAGAATATTTATAGGAATTTAAAAAAAAATAATCTAGAACTCAAAGTAAAATTCACAATGTGGAACATCTAGTCAAAATTTACCATGTTTATAAAGAAACATTATGCTACAATTGTTGCTGCTGTTACATGCTGTCACGTGGGGACTGAGTCATAGCAGACCCTCCAATCGGTTTAAGGAGACAGTAAATCTCAAGGGAGAAGACTGCCCATCCTTCTCTCACCAAACAACTGGTGAATTCAAACCATGTGCAGTGCACCTTCTTACCGTTAAGCCAGGAAGGTGTTGAGGGGAATCAATTCATTAAAAAGCCTCTAAATGATACAAGTGCTAGTTAATGATTGAAAACATTAAAATATGAGTCAAGAAGCTAGCAATGGATTGAATATGTTAAGTAGGAGTATAGATGTTGTTGTTAAGTGCTGTCGAGTTGTAGACAACTCATAGACCCTATGAACGAAAGACCTGAACACTTGTATAACTTTCATCATTTCTCCGGGTTCATAGGGTTTCCAGAGGCAAGCTATTTCGGAAGTGGATGCCATTCCTCCTTCCAAGCTTGTTTTAATAGTGGAGCTCCACCAAACACTGTCCACCATAATATTTACAAATTTGGAAGTTACATTAAAAAAATGGAAAAAAGTCTTAGTGAGCTTGATGTTGTAGCAATACATACTATGAAAATGAAATACACAGAGAAAACATTTTATGTGTATAAAATCCTCCAATGTAAATATAAAGTTCTTTAAAATATAATAACTACAAATTGAGTTCATGAATTCAATTCAATTCAATCAAAATCCCTGTGTGACTTTTGTGTGCGTGCTATACTACATTCAAGTATTCCCAGACACTGCTTATGAATATGAAAATTGATTAAGCATCTTTGGAGAAAAATTGCCAAGACAGAGGAAATTCGACAATCATGCACATACTCAAGAGAATCCATGTACAAGAACGCTGATGGAAATACTGTTTATAATATCCCAATCAGGAAACAAGCTAAATGCCTATTAATGGTAGAACATGTACAATAATTAGGATCTTTTAAAATATAATGAACAACAGTATTGCATTTAAGCTAGGAACATCAATAAGCATGAATGTATCTTACAAATAATGTTGAGTAAATGAAGCAAGGCACAAAAGAATAGTTACAACATGATCAGACTCGAAAATAGAATGAAAATGTGCTGTTTTGGGGATACATCTTAAGCAGTAAATAACATGAAAAGCAGGAAGGTGATTCTTGGACGGCATCTGGTGGGGGATGCAGAAGTTCAAGCCCTCAGCTGTTCATTCTGGTGTTGGCAGATCCCGTCTAGCGTGAAAGATAGGTCTGGTCATCCAGGAGAATGCCACAGCCCGAAACCCTGTGGAATGTAGTTCTCCTCTGCAACACCTGGTGGCCTTCTCAGTCAGAATCTATTCAATTGCAGCTGGCTTGGTATTTTCTGTTTCAATGATGCCTTTGAGCTGTGGTGCTGGAGAAGAGAATTCAATGTACTGTGGACTGCTAAGAACATGAACAGGTTCATCTTGGAGAGTGTGAAGCCAGGCTGCTCCTTGGAGGCAAGGATTCTGAAGTTCTGTCTGACATACTTTGGACATGTTGCAAGGTGGACTCAGTCCTTGGAGAGGGACATCATGCTTGGGAGGGTGGAGGGACAGTGCCGGAGGGGAAGACCCTCTATGAGGTGGATTGATTCAGTGACCGGGATAATGAGGGTGAGTGTGTCAGAGACACTGAGATTGGCACAGGACAGAGCAGGGTTTAGGGCTATTGTACACAGGGTCGCTCTGAATCGACATTCTTTGATCTTCAAGATGGTGTTTATTTGTAAGAGGAATGGCAGGGGTCCAGTTTGTGAATGCAGGTAACGTGCCAATGTTGCATGGGCATTTGATTTACAAATGTTCATTCAACTTTTCACTTGCATTTGGTTTGCTTTGAGCAGTCAATTTATATTGCACAACAAAAAAGCTAAACAGAAAGCTCATTCTGTATATGTTGTTGTTGTGTAACAACATGTTTATACACAATATGTTGTGCCGTCACCTGTGACTCATAGCGACCCTATGCACAACAGCCTTAAACCCTGTTCTAATCCATGCAAATCTTACTGTCTCTGACACACCTACTCCCATTACCCTAACCACTGAATCAATCCATCTCATAGAGGGTCTTCCTCTCTTGTGCTGTCCCTCCACCCTCCCAAGCATGATGTCCCTCTCCAAGGACTGGTCCCACCTTGCAACATTTCCAAAGTGCGTCAGGCAAAGCCTCAGAATTCTTGCCTCCAAGGAGCAGCCCGGGCTCACCCTCTCCAGGACAAACTTATTTGTTCTCCTAGCAGTCCATGGTATATTCAATACTCTTCTCCAGCACCACAGCTCAAATGCATCAATTCTCCTTCTGTCATCCCAGCTTTCTGAAGCATAGCAGATAATTGCAAAGAGTATTGCCTTTATCAGGTGCACTTTAGTCTCTAGGCTGACACTGTTGCTCTTCAGTACTTTGGAGAGGTTTCTGACAGCAGACTTTCCCAAGGTAATTAATCTTTTAATTTCCTGGATGCTGGTACCAAGAGTGTTGATTGAGGAGCCAAGCAAACTAAAGCTGTGAACAATCTCAACCTCTTCACCATCTATCATGATGTTGTCAATCAGCCCAGCGGTGAGAATCTTTTTTTTTTGTTGATACTGAGATTCGATTCATACTGAAGGCTGCAGTCCTTGACCTTCTACAGCAAGCGCTTCAAATCTTCCTCAGTTTCAGCAAGCAAGGTTGTGTCATCTGCATGATGCAGATTGTTGATGAGTCTACCTCCAATTCTGAAGCCACATTTCTCCTCATAGAGCCCAAATGTCATTTTTGTATTTGAACTTAAAACTTAAAATTAATAAATATCAATGCCTGTTTTTCCACGAGGGAGCTCTAGTGACTGTGGCCGTGAGAATCTTCCAGATGCTCCATGGGCGAAGCAATGAACGATCTCCTCCAGTTGCTATTTACAGCGCAGGAAATCTGATGGAATCTCACCATCAGTAAGAACTGACTCTGTGGCACTGAGTGAATGAGGGTATTTCCCTCAACGTTTTTCTACTCAGTTAAATAAAGTCTTTTCTTGCTAGAGTTGCTATAACAAAACACCACAAACTAAGTCGTCGTAAATGGAAGAAGCTGATTTTCTTACTATTCTGCAGGCTACATATGTAAGATAAGGTCTCATCTATGCCATTTTCTTCTGCAGGCCCCTCTCCTAGTTTCTGGAAGCGGTCAGCAATTCCGTGTTCCTATGCTACTTGACACAGTGTTTCCGTATCTGTGCTTTGTACCTGTATCATTGCTTTTGTGGCTGTGTGCCTTCAAGTCAGAACTGACCCATAGCTGACCTCCAGTGAGTTTTCAGAGGCTGTAAATTGCATGAGAGATTGATTGCCCAACTTCTTCTGTAGAGCAGCCAATGGATTCAAACCTCTTACCTTTGTGTTGGCTGCACACTTCCTTACAAGGATATGCATATATCAGTTTCTGTAGCATCTCTTTATTTCTTCAGAATATCTAGCTATCTGTCTATCTAGAAATAAGATTACTGAATCAAGAAGTATTGATATTTCCAAATTCTTAAGAAAGTGCCAAACTACTTTGCAGCCAGAAGCATATGAGACTTTCAATCTCTCTACATTCTTACCAGCATTGGTGGTGGTTGTCTTACCCAACTTTGCTATTATTTTGTTGATTTGTATGAGATAAAGCAGTAGGCACAGGATAGGGCTGCATTCATGGGGTCACTGTGAGTCATGGAAGAATCGATAGCACCTAACAACAAAGTAGTAAAGTCTGTAGGGAGCTGCACTGATAACCCAAACTCTGTCAGTTCAAAACCCGCTGATGACTCCATAGGTAAGGGACGGGCTGTCTCCTCCAGCGCTAGTCAAAACCTCTGAAAACCCACTGGGGGTCAGTTATGAGTCAGCTTCCACTGAATGGAAGTGAGTTTAACAAATTATGACTAATGATCTTGAGTATTTCTCCGTGTGTTTTTTCACCCTATGACTGTCTTCTTTATGTCCACCATTCATTTATAGTTGGATTGTCTGTCTTTTTATCATTGAGGTACTGGATTTTTTTTTTTTTCTATCCATTCTAGAGTTTAGTCCCATGCCAGATGTGACAAACCATTACCAAACGATTTTTTCCCAGGCTATACATTTGACTTCCTCCTCCAACTGCACACTGCACCACAGAAATGTTCTTAAATATTCATAGGGCTGCTGTGAGTTGACTGGAAGATGCCTAACAACAACAACAACAACAAGAAGGAGGGTTAGGGTTAGGGTTTTTTCACTTCTGAATGACCTCATTGCCAAAACAAAACGTTGGTCCCAAACCCACTCACATTCATAAATATAACAATTTCTGTTTTAATATATCTTTTGAGAGGACATGATTTAATCTGCAGCAGCATTTGAAGTTAGAGTGTGCCATATGTATTGTCCCACAATGTAGTTAAACAATCACTAAATTATCACGATATTAACCTTTCTTTCTCTGTTTCCTTAGAAAAGATAATCTCCATGTATGAAACTATTCGTTGTACTGCTAAGGCTTGAGTTAAAATTTCAGAGGAGAAATGGAAACATGAAATAGAAGACTTTTTTTGAGACTCTCTGAAACTGGCTTTGTTGATAGTAGGGTTTATTTTGGATTAGCTATTTTGTCTATGCCACCCAGCTGCAGGGCCCAGAACGGCCCCTATTATCATTTCACCCGGAATCAACTCTTACCACTGGGTGGCACCAGACCAAACAAGGCCGAAGACCAGGATGAATGTAGGTCTTGTTTTTTCAGACTTCCATTCCACACTGATTTCCATTCCACACTAATTTGTCCAAATGTAGGCCAATTCAGTCTTGTTTGGTGCTTAAAAATATCACAAAATAAGATATGTGACAGATGAAAGAAAACTAATATTCAAACAGTATTTGTTGGACAGTTGAAATGCCCTTTATTAATAACTGCCTCTGAAAAGTCACTGAAGGGTCAGCTATTGAGTTCGTTCCACGTTGACGGCACACAGTAACAACATCAAAATAATTCAAGATGTGTTTCACATGAATTGTTTGCTTTCAAATTTGATTTCACCTTGAGAAAGGTAGAGGTTTATTTCAGAGATTGTGGCACGTGATTCAGAGGCATGTCTTCAGAAAACAGTGCAATTGGCAAATATTAAAATGGCACCTTGGTCCAAAGACCTGACATTCGTGTTTTAGGTAACTTTAATGTAATTTCAGCTCCAACATGCAGATCATGCTTATTAGTCCATTTTTTAATTAATTAATTTATTTTTCATTTCAGTGAACATCTACAGAGATTTTGGAATTCCATTCATTCATTGTTGCATGCCCATTAGTCTTTTAGTTAGATGGTGAAAAGATTGAGATTATTGACAGCTTTAGTTTGCTTGGCCCTACAATCAACACTCTTGGTACCAGGATCCAGGAAATAAAAAGAAGAATTGCACTGGGAAAGTGCACTGTTAGAGACCTCTCCAAAGTACTGAAGAGCAATGATGTCAGTCTGGAGACAAAGGTGCACCTGATACAGGCCACAGTCTTTGCAATTACTTGCTATGCATCAGAGGGCTGGACAATGACTAGGGATGATAGAAGGAGAGCTGATTGATGCCTTTGAGCTGTGATACTGGAGAACAGTATTGAATATACCACAGACTGCTAGGAGAACAAACAAGTTCATCCTAGAGAGGGCGAAGCCAAGTAGCTCCTTGGAGGCAAGGATTCTGAGGCTTTGTCTGACCCACTTTGAACATGTTGCAAGGAGGGACCAGTCCTTGGAGAGGGACGTCATGCTTAGGAGGGTGGAGGGACAGCACAGGAGAGGAAGACCCTTTATGAGATGCATTGATTCAGTGTCTGGCATAATGGGTGTAGGTGTGTCAGAGACAATAAGATTATCACAGGATAGAGCGGGCCTGTTGTTCATAGGGTTGCTATGAGTCGCAGGCGACTCGACGGCACATAACAAAAACAACTACAGTCCTACATGAAAACAACTACTCTCTCTTTCTTGTTTTCCCTCATGAAAACTGGCCGGCATGAGCCTGCAGTCATTTTTTCCCCATCTTTTTCTCTTTCTACACTCAGCAGACTGGAACTGATCATCACTTGATTTCTTATCTTGCCACATTTTTACAGAAGCCTTGCACACAAGCCTTTTTGTTTATCCACTCAGGAAACAGACCCACAGAGATGGTAAGAGATGCACTCAAGGTCACGTGAGTGGAACTGACTTCTGTTTCACGCCAACCTTCATGTATTCTTTTTACTAGATCAGAGCAAAGATGCCATTTAGAGATTGACAGTTGGAAATAGAAGAATTTGACCCCTGTGATAGTCAATATCTTTTTTTCATGGCCATAGTGTTTATGGCATCACTGAGTGGCATGGAAGCCACCTTCTCTGGTGACTGGCCTGTGTCTGGTGTTCAGCTCCAGGAGGGTAATAATGATGAGAAGGTTGATTGGGAGGACAGTACTGTTAATGAGACACAGACTGGCTACGCGAACACGCTTAAGCCTTCTGTGACACCATATTTTCCATCTCCTTTCCTGTCAGCTCTTAAATACGTCTTGGCAGAGACTAAGTGCTCCAAAGGCACATTTGCAAGCGGAAGGAAAGCTGGAGTGTGGGGATGAAGATTAAAGGAAATGAAAATGGCAGCCACAAGGAAAGAGCTCTGATAGTTTAGAAGCTCGTAGGAAGTGGTCCTGCTTGTTGCCTTTGAGAGCTTTAAAGGCATCTTAAGATCCAATAAATCTCCTTGATGTTTCATGTGGATTTACATAAAGCTTATTTTAGAAGAGCAGTGACAGGCTTTTCCAGTTACTCTGAGGAAATGAGATATCCCCTTGTCAGAGGGGAACATTAGAGAAATCAAGACAGGCGGTAAAGTCACCCTCTGCCTTCTCTCCAAACATGATGGGTGCTGAGGGAACAGAAGCAACACTCGTAGGGTCCATCTAGGTCTGGGCCCACGTTTTGGTCATCTAGATGTAAAGATCCTAGCATGCTCTCTGGGCACCATTTTAAAAACAGTGGGCGGATTCTAGGCTGGTTCTGCCATCAGTTTATTACAATGAATAATGAGCATGGCCACTGGACCCAGCTTAGCGCTGAGGAGCTCCGTGCCCTGGAGCAAGTGCTGCACCTTCTTTGGTGTCCCCCACCCGCCACCCCCCATGTAAAATAGATGCTGCCTCCTTCACCCACATCCCCGTCTTCCTGTTTTTCTGGCAGGCCCTTCCTCCCACAGTGCTGGGTGAAGTACCATCTTTTACTTTCCCTGCAATCAATTCAATGAAATTCACTAGGAGGTGGTGGTGTTGTCATTATGTACCGTGCTTGTGACTCATAGCGACCCTATGCACAACAGCCCTAAACTCTGCTCTGTCTTCTGCCAATCACACTGTCTCTGATACTCCCATCCCGATAACCCCAGTCACCGAATCAATCC
>NW_006399841.1:8113128-8116499 GCF_000299155.1 Elephantulus edwardii | reverse complement strand
GCAGGAGGGGAAGACCCTCTATGAGGTGGATTGATTCAGTGACTGGGGTAATCGGGATGAGTGTGTCAGAGGCAGTGAGATTGGCACAGGATAGAGCAGGGTTTAGGACTGTTGTACATAGGGTCACTATGAGTCGCAAGTGACTCGACGGCACATAACAACAACAAGCAAAGTGCAAGGAAAGAAACTCTCCTCTTTGTTGCCAGTGACCGAGCCTCCATGATGTTGGTAGACGATGACCACTGTGCAATATAGGAGGGAAGGCTAAGCTAAAAGGCAGTCCTCAGAGGACAGCATACATAGAAATGAACAATCTCATATCTTTAATGCCACACACAGATCGACGTGCCCAGCCAGAACCCTCCCTGCCTCCTTCCATCATCTTCTAGAAAACAATAATTGCCCTTAATGTTATGCCAATGTTAGTAGTCTTCGGTAATTATTGCTGAGAAGACTATAATGAATATCATAACAATTACTCATGAGTTGTAAGAGCTAAACGGGAGAATCCATTGGAAATGTAACACACTGAAATACAACACATTAAAATGCAATGCCCAGTATAAGCAGATCTAGATAAATAGTATTACTCATCAAATGCTATTTCTCAGGTCTAATTCTTTTCCCTTCATGAATACTGGTTGGGCTGTGGTTTTTATGCATGCAAATGGTCTGGATCTCTCCAGTCCAAGATTCCACGGGGCTCACTTCCCTAAAATGCGTTTGTCTTTGTCAACAGTAATTGCAGTCACAGTAACCCAGACGAAGCTACTGAACATCTTTTTCTCTCTCTGGCTCTCATCCGGCCCAAGTCGGTGAACGCATGCGCAAACGAGACTGAGCCATTGTCCACTAGCTGCTGTTTGGAAATGGATCACCAGACCCATCCTGTGGCTGGTCGTGACCATGACCGTTGTGGCGGCCGTGTGTTGAGCCTGTCTGTAGGAGTCATTACTGTTTTCTAAGAGTGCACTCGTTTCAGGTTTCATGATTCTCTCAACATTTAAAACTTCCCGTAATGCTACTGAACATTTAATGGACTTCATTATATGTAAACACAAATGTACTGGGAAACAAACAAACATCCCAAAACAGCACCACTCACGTCACTGCCATCCTAGCCTGGAACCAAACCTGCCTGTTCCCTGAGGAAAGCTGTGTCTTACAGCACAGTGTAGCTAGGCTTTGAGCCGGCTTTCACTATCACCACCATGTTTGAGTTGAGAATTGCAATTGTTGTGCCAACCCACTTCACTGAGAGTTCCCTATGTTTTTACTGACTCTCTATTTCAACAAATATGTTTTTTTATAAAGATCTGACTGGTACAGGAGGAAATTGTCCCTCCTTCTCCAGCAGAGCACCTGGCAGGCTTGAATCTTGTATCTCTGGGATTGCACTGCAGCTTCTTGCCACTAGGCCACCAGAGCTCCCCTAGACTGTACCTTCCTGATGACAGGCCCGAAATAGGCTGATGGTCTTCCTTTTTCCAGAGAAGCGTTCTGGTCGTATTACTTGTAAAAATGGTTTGTTCCTTCGGAAGTCTGTAATAGATTCATCACTCTTCACCAATACCACAGTTTAATGGACTAATTGTCCTGTCTTACTTTTTCATTGACTAAGATTTTCTAATCACTTTGTGGCATCTCTCAGAAGTGTCTCATGTGGATTCCTGCAAAAGCTCCAGCTTCCTCTTTTGCTTTGGTTTCTGTCCATGATGAAGACGCCAAGTTCTTAGCTGTCTGCAGAGGAGCTTGGAAGTGATGGCCGCTCCTGCCCGTGGCCCTCTGCCTCCTGGTACTTCCACACATTCGCTCATGGCCCTGCCTCCACTAGTCACCACAGGGTTCTTTGAAGACCACTCTTGTTGTCATTAGGTGCCGTTCAGTGAGGTCCAACTCATAGCAACTCTCTACACAACAGCTCTGAACCCTGTCTGTGTGGGGTTCGCTGATCCTGTAGGAAACTAAGGCCGTGGGGTTTTGTGATGAGGCAGGATGAGCACGTGCCTCATTTAGGCGTGTCATTTGTTATTTCAGTGACACATTTCTCCCTCAACTTTAGCTTTCAGCCTTTCTCTGCCTATATGTCTATAGTGTCTCACAGTTCTTTTTTTCCCTTCTATTTTTTTATTATTAACGAAAATTTACAGAGACTTTGGATTTCCATTCATTCATTGTTGAACTTTTCTCTCTGCACCCCCCCCCAGTATACTCTTCTCTTTGAAAAGTAAAAGAAAAATTCTTCCATTGTTATATAATCCCTGCCCCCAGATCCACTTCACTATGAAGCCTTCATTCTGGACTCCTGTCATGACAATAATACCTAATCACATATCCCTTTTAAACAGTTTTCTCCCTCATCGGTTTCAATGCAGTATACATTATTGAATCCCTCTTTCTCAGTCTCCCCCGAACCCCGAGGTCAGTCCTGTTTTACCACAGTGGCACCATGCAGTATTTGTCCTTTTGTGACTGAGATACTTCACTCAGCATAATGTCCTCCAGAGTCACCCATTTTCAATAATATTTCATGAGTTCCTTGTGTTTCAGTGCAGTGTAGTATTCCGTTGTGTGAATATACCACAGCTTCTCTATCTGTTCGTTTGTTGATGGGCACTGGGTTGTTTCCAACCTCTCACAGTTCTTAAGTGACCTGAACTCTGATCTAGAATAGTAAGGAATAACAATCATAACACACATGCTGTCTCCTTTCCCAAAGTCAAGTAACAATTTGGAAGATATTTCAAACTCATTTCTAGATGAACCCAGAATCAAGTGAATTCTACTCATGCACAAAGGTTGAGTTCTTCAATCTGAGACCTCATTTCTCACCCCTTCCCTAAAATTGTCAAGCGGGAACACCTATCATACTTTTTTCTGTCTTGTCATTAGGTACAGCACATTTGGTCATTTCAAACGAAATCTAGTGCTGCTCTTCCAAACTGAAGACAGGAACCTCATTTTTATCCTCTGTAGCTTTTTACAATAGTCAGCTTTAGAGGCACTGCTCTTCACGTTAATCCAATGCTTTAAAAAAATGTTTCCTGAAATGATTCTAAGAGCTCACCTAAATCCTTTCTACTAAAACAATGTAATTACATCTTTCTCATTTGATAGTTCATAAAAATACAGACTGGCTACATTTCCAGTGTCATTCCCAGTTAGCATCACCCTTAAACAAGCAGACAATTATAATTTAAACATATTTTTCTTCATGGTTAACAATTCTAGAGACCAAATTATTTTGTCCCTTATGTGTGTCTGATACAGGCTATGGTCTTCGCAATCACTTGTTATGCATCAGAGAGTTGGACAATGACCAAGGAGGATAGAAGGAGAATTGATGCCTTTGAGCTGTGGTGCTGGAGAAG
>NW_006399841.1:8080424-8112438 GCF_000299155.1 Elephantulus edwardii | reverse complement strand
CCATTTGGGCTTCCTACAGACTGTGATGATGCCAGGGAGTTGGTTTTATTGTTGTTTTTAGGAGGATTTGTAGCAACCCACTGAATAACAGACCCTGAACATTGCTCTATCCTGCACCATTCTCACCTGCGTGATGTGCACAGCCTGTGTTCCAGCCACTGACCGCGTCACGCCATCTCTCTGACCCTCCACCTTTCCCAGCTTATCTTCTTCCAAGGCCCTGCCCCTCCCAACCCTGTGCCCAAAGTATGTGAGAGAAGCTTAGTAAATTGGGCTTCGAATCCTCTTCTATGTCTCACTGTCCCCTCCTGACCCTCTCTGGTATTTCTGTCTTAAATAGAGCTGATTGGTCAAATTATTGGCCTCTCTCATAGAGAACCAGTTAATGCCAGGAACAGAAAAATTATCTTCTTGAGGAGATGATTATATGATTATTTAATAAGCATTTGCCAACAAGACAATATTTCCACCTTTAGGAGAAAATGTTTTTGAGCTATGCATATAGGAACTATTTTTTTAAAAAGTATTTGGTGTAGCCAAACTATCACAGTTCTAGAGAACTTTAAAATCTTGAAGTATTTGCAAAATCACCTCCAAAGTCAACTATGTCTAAAGTTTCCCATGTGTTTCTTTAGTTGTATAGACGGCTTTGTGTTGTTAGCACAGAGTAATTTGGTTGTGACAGTTGAGGGACATGTACTACAGAACCAGCTTGTGGAAAGCATGCGTAGGAGAAACAAAGAACAACTCGGGACGTGTTAAGAAAGTCATATATGTGGAAGTGAGTGCGGTGTGGTCAAGTTCACATGTGAGGTTCAGATGTCTGTGAACTAGAAAAGGGAATGAAACATTCATGTGGAAACACTTTATTATAAAATGTGTGAGTTTTCCAGCAGAGCTGAAGATAAAACAGGATGGGGCACTTGGTTCTTGTTTCTCTCTTCCTCTTTCTGTGAACTCTGGTTCGGTAGGTATGAATACAGTAAAAAAGGAAGGAAAACGAAACAAAATTAACAATTAGTCTTAAGGAGTTGCTAGGAGACGCAAACATGAAAATCTTATAGCCGTCTCCAGAGAAGAAGTGCTTTGCAGAAGCAGCCATGGCAAATTTGTGATAGACTCCAAAACCAGCGACACTGAGTCACTTCAACCCGTGGGGACTCCAGGTGTCCCAGAGTAGAACCACATTTCATAGGATTTTAAGTGCGGATGTTTTTTTAAGATTGTCAGAACCCTCATCCGAGGTATCCCTAGGGCACTTGAATTACTGTACATCCAAAATAGGTAACTCACCGTTACAACCAATTCCTCTTCAACCTGTCTTTGTTGACATAGTGGATCACGTGATTGATTAAAATGACAACTAATCCATTTTATCTTACCAATATGAAACTGGAGAAAGGATAAAAGTTATACAAGTGTCCAGATCTTTCGTTCATAGGTCGCTATGAGTCGCCTATGACTCAACGGCACTTAACGTTAGCAGCAGCAGCATAGAGAGAGATCTGGCCTACTGGACAGAAGGTGATGCTTCCAAGCCAAACGTAGGTGACTCTAATCCATGGCCCTCAGGCCTGTTTTTAATTGTTTTTGGCAAAACTTTCTTCTAGGTCATATAGTCTTAGTCCATTTGCTGTACAGAGATAAATTGTGGGTGCTGTGAGACTGTACACTGTGACACTGATGTGTCAAATGCGAGAATGGTTATCCATTTCGGACAGTGCTTGGTGGCGCTCCCCAATTAAAACAAGATTAGAAGCAGGAGTGGCATCCACTTCTGTAAATAGCTTGCCTCTGGGAACCCTATGAACTTGGAGAGAGGAAAAAAGTTATACAAGTGTTCAGATCTTTCGTTCATAGGGTCACTATGAGTTACCTATGACTCGACAGCACTTAACAACAACAGCAACAACAATGCCTAGAATATTGACCTTTTATGCATCCCTTTTCATTTTTTTCAATATTCCTAGATTTCATGCTTTGTATGTTCCACATTCCAATTTTTAATGAGTGTTTGCACTTGTTTCTCCTCAATTTGAGCCATTCTACGTGGCTGAAAGCTGTCCTCTGTTCACGTCATAGAAGTTAGGCCTCAGCTGCACTGCAATCCCAGAGGTGTGAAGTTCAAATCCACCAGATACTCTGCTGGAGAAGGAGGAACAATCTCCTCCTGTACCCGTCAGATCCCATTTGACGGTACACACACACAAAATAATAAAATTTGAAATAAAGAAGCAGCAGCAGGCCTCACTTTGAGCAGCAGCTCTGCCCCAGGCACCTTTTCAGTGCTTTTCCACCCCAGGGCCTTAGCTTCGGGCACTGTGTCAGACAAGGAACTGCTCCAACTCCGTTTATTCCAGAGGTGAATCTCCAGTCCTTCTTCCTGGTCTGCCTTCGTCCGAAAACTCTGCAGAAACGTGTCCACCACGGGTGATCTTGTTGCTTTTTGAAATATAGATATGACAGAAGCTGGTCCCAAACTAGTCACATTTGACCCTGTGAACAGAAACTTGCCTTGACCTGTGCCCTCCTCCCCAGCTCAGCCCATTGTCACATTTACTGTGTCAGTTCACCTCACTGACAGTCTTTCCCTGACCCTCTGCTTTTTCAAGTATAAAGTCTTTTTCTAAGTACTGGCATTTTCTGACCATACGCCCGAAGTATGTGAGATGAAGTTTCACCATTCTTACCTCTAAGGAACGCCGTGGTTGCACTGCCTTCCTGACAAACGTGTGTGTTCTCTTGCTAGTCTATGAGATACCCAGTGCTTCTCAGGAACCTTATATCCATCTGTACAGAGACCACAGGAAGTACTTTTATTTGCTCTTGGTATGTACCATCTATCAAGTTGGTGCCCACTGATACCTGACCCTCCAGTGGGTTTTTAGAAGCATAAATCACAGGAGGAGATTGCCCATCTTTCTCCCAAAGAGCAGCTGGTGGGTTCGAACTACCTGCCTTTGGGCTGGCAGCACAGTTCTTCACTGCTAAGTCACTGTTGTTAGATGCTGCCAGGTTGACTACAGCTCATAGCAGCCCTGTGAACAACAAACCTGTCCGCTGTCCGTGTTGTGCCCTCCTTCTCACCTCTCACGTACTTGACCGCTGTCTTGTGACCTCCCTCTCATCTCTAACGTACTTGACCTCTGTCCGTCTTGTGACCTCCCTCTCACGTATTTGAGCCCACTGCTGCTGTCACCATGTCATTTCCTTTTGGTGAAGGTCGTCCTCGCTTTCTCTGCCCCATCATGATGCACCTTTCCAGGAACTGCTTGGCTTTCAAGTGCATAGTTTCTCCTCAGTATTAACAATTACTTCATCAATAACCACTGCTCAGAACTCTTTTAGAAGCTCTGCACCTTTTCTTCATTTTTACAGGAACACATTTTTTTTTCTTTTCTTTCCTATACTGTAGGTTCCTAGAAAACTCTGGATTGCTTGCCCAAGGCCATCCTGGTCCTGGAGTTTAAACTGCACTTGTTTTTCATCCTGGACATGCCTTGTGTTTTATGACTGAGGAGACTTGCCTTTTCATAGGAGACCAGGCTGCCGAATGAGTTAGGGAAGGCTAAGGGGCAACCTGAGAAGTAGGGTTACCAGCAACTGGTGAGTTGTGCTGTTGGAGGCGGGTGGGGCCGCATAGACCAGATGTTTCCCAATTGGATTTGGAAGCCAAATCCCTAAGGATTGGTCTGGGAAAAGTCGCTGGGGGACCATTAACATCTGACAATGGCTATTGCCTTGATAGTAATCTTTCTTCCCCACAGATGTTTCCAATGATGGGAAATGTGGAAACATAAAGCCATTTGCCTAATAGAGCCTACACTTTGCTTAGCTGGGAACAATGGCTGCACCATTTCAAAGGCCTCTTGTAATTTGCTGGCCTTTCTGGGGGGCATGGAACTGATTTTCAAGCCCTTTTCTTTTGTTATTTCTTCCTGACTGCTCCTCGCTCACTGCCCAAGAAACTCCAGTCCTACGTTCCTGCTGAAATCCTGCATCCAAAATATTTTTTGGACCCTGTAAAAAGATGCAAAAAACCAAAGGCACTTCCTTCGGGTTGATTCTGACCCATGGTGACTCTCACTAGCTTTTTGAGGCTGTGAATTTCTATGAGAGAAAGACAATCACCTTCCTCCTGAGGGGCAGATGGTAGATGTGAACCGCTGATCTTCTGGTGAGCAGTGTAAAACATAAAGCACTGAGCATTCGTAATTCCTTGGGGAAAGAGACAGAATTATGAAATCTGGATCTATGCTGATAATTTGACCTGTGGCACAGGCTATTATTTGAATTTCCTTAGAAAGAGCCATTAATACATGACAAAATTCGTACAGTCCAGCCAAACAGGAAAGGCAATTGTAAAATTGGGTGGCATCAACTTGTGTCAGATTTTACTAAAACCGTCTGTGGGTTAGTGCAGAGAAAAGGAAATAAAACTAAAATACTAAAAAAGAAGATGCTGATCATTGGTCCAGTTAACCCAGTATATCAGCTAGCTAGAAATTTAGATATGCAGATTTTATTTATTTTTTTTTTTTACAGTATCCGAGACTTGCTGACTCCAAACCTTCATTATACCAACATTTCTCCAGTAATTCCTGGGCAGTGACTTTAAGAGCAACATGCTAAGTGTCCTGTGACAGCCATTGTGCCAAGTGGACAGTAGTAGGAAGTGTGAAGATGGCACAGGCTAGGGCAGAGATCAGGTCTTTTGCTCACAGGGTCTTCTAGGAGTGGTACTTGATGGCACCTAACAATAACAACAGACAGTTCCATTTAGATTACCAGTCATGGTCAGGATGCTAGGACTCGGAGCGACCCCAGGAGCAGAACCTCACCCTTCTCTGTGCCTTCCTCCCCAGCTCAGCCCATTGTCACGGTCACTGTGTCAGTTCATCTCTCTGAGAGTCCTCCTGTCTTCCTCTGACCCTCTGCTTTTCCAGGCAAAATGTCTTTTTCTAAGTACTGGCATTTTCTGACCACATTCCTGAAGTATGTGGGATGAAGTTTCACCATCCCTGCCTCTAGGGAACGCCCTGGTTGCATTGCCTCCCTGACAAATGTGTTTGCCCTTTTGGTCGCCCCTGGGCTATTCAGTGCTTCTCAGGAACACTGTAATTGAAGGGCATTGATTCTTCTGCCTCCCCTATTCTTTGCCTGACTTTCACATGCAAAAGAAACAATTGAAAATTCCATAGTGTACACTTTAGTATCCTTGTTCTTTCACACTATAAAGAGGTCCTTGACAACAGTTTCCCTAATACCACCTGTCTTTTGATTTCTTGACTATTGTTATCATGGGTGTTGATGTGGGACTGAAGTAAAATGAGATCTCTGACAACTTCAATCGCCCCACCCCCCTCATCTATCACGATGCCAGTTTCAGTCCAATGATGGGGATTGTTGAGATGTAACCCATTTTGAAGGCAGCCTGTTGTGGTTGTTTTAACATGTGAGTTATCTGCTCTCTGCCAAAGAGTCCATTCAGAATTTTGACAATTTTGGGAAACAGAGTGGAGCTGCACCACCGAATTTCCAAGACTGTAAAACTTCATAGACACTGACTTGGCTTATTTTCCTCCTGTGGAGCAGCTGGTGAGTTTGAACTGACAGCCTTTTGATTAGGAGGGAAATGTTTTGATGATAGTGCTTCTTCAACTCCTAGATAGAATGAATATGTGATTTTCTTCCCACTAAATGAACACACACATACACCTCACACACTCATTTTCCAAACACCTCGTACTCATCTCCTACTCTCAGCTGGCTCCACTGGGTCTTTTCTCCCTGAACGAGGAGGGAGCAATAAATAGAGTGCCTTCCTGGCCAACCTAGCGCTTCTTTTACTATCCAAGCTCCCCACCTATTTTAAATAGCACAATGTGTCTTTAACAATTAGAATGGGAGAGCTGAGTCAAAAACGGGAATATGTACAGCTTTAGTTTCCTTTTCAGATCTGCTCTTATTTAAACAAGTATATATGTCACAGGATTGTTTTTATAGTGATTAGTATTCCACAGTCATTTCTCTACAATTTTGAAAAATCACTTTTAAAATTTATTCAGTATTGTCATCAAATTAATTATTTTGCTTGTACAAAAACAAAGGACTGAAATAGGTGTTCATTAACTTAAAATCATGATGAGCTAACAAAAATTGTGGCATCACGAAACACAAGGAAGAAAACATAACTTTATGGGAAGGTAAACATTATCAGTGGATTGATTTTAAATTAAATGGTACAACAAAAGCAGAGTCTGGCGATGCCTGAGAACTCTAAAAAGAGAGTATTAAACCCATAGGAGGACTAAAGAAAAGAAATGTCCATGAGCAATCAGGAGATGCCACATGTCAGAGATTTAACACTCTGAAATACATCTCAATTATTAGAAATAGATATAAAAGAGACGTATATGTAATGTTAAAAGAAGCAAAGTAAGATATATAAAACATCCGATAGTAACTCAACTACACAAACATTACAAAGGTGATTTGACCAATAGAATTTCTAGAAGATATTAAGGGAGCTCTGGCGGCCAAGTGGTAAGAAACTGCTACGATCTTGAAAACACGTGGTTCAAATCCACCAGTTGCCCTGTGGGAGAAAGATGGGCAATTTCCTCTCATGTGTTTAAACTGCCTCTGAAAACCCACTGGAGGGTCAGCTATGGGTTGGTTCCAACTTGATGTTACACAACAGCAATAGCTGATAATAAATAAAATTCTAAAAAAAATTAAAAAAGACAGTTTAAGCAGGATATTAGGTCCAGTTGAAAATATATCATAAAACATTTAATGGCAAGCTTAATTTTAATTTTGAGTCAAGACAGTTGTGACGTATGAAATATACTTACTAAATATTCACTCAACAAATGTTGTTGCTGTTCTTGCCTTTAGTTGACTACGGCTAACAGAGAGAGACCTTAAGATCAGCAGATCTAAACGGCACCATATCTAACCTGTGCCCCCGCACTATCTGTGACATGTGTGGACCCGTCATTAGGGGCACTGTGTCAGCCTATCTTGCTTACCAAGTATCTTTATCAAAATTTCTACCTGGCATAGATAACAGGAACAGGTGTTGCTGCTGTGTGCAGTTTATTCACTTCTGAGCCAAGGTGATCTCACATGACACAGCATGGTAATTCTGTGTGACACAGCATACTTATACCATGTGACACAGCACGGTGATGCGGTGTGACACACTTAAAGGGCTCCGTAGCATTTCCTAGCCTGCAATCTTGAAAAGCTGGGAGCAGACCTACATGCTTTTTGCCTCTGAAGGAGCCACTTGTGCTTCAAACTATTGACTTCTGTTAGCAACCTAATATTTAACGACTGCACACACAGCTGGCGCTTTCGAAAGAATATGAATCCATACAATGAATACTGAAAAAATATCAAGAAATAAAATTCCTGTCTATACAGTGGAAATTCATAGAACTAGTCATTTTTAAAAACCATAAGAAATTCTTAACTCATTGCTGCTGGGTGAGAATAGATCCCTAGCAGACCCTCCAATGGGTTTCTGAGGCTGTAAATCTAACAGGAAGAAAGTGCCCATCTTTCTCCCTGCGTTGCTGGTAGATTCCAGCTGTCAGAGAAGCATGGCCCTACAGACATCTCCCTACAGACTGTGCCCACAGAGCTGCCCTCACTGGAAGGTATGAATATTCAACTTAAAAAAATACATGAATAACATTAAACTCACATTATCAACCAATAACCTGTTGCTTCAGTCCCAGCTCCAGCTGGCAGCCACACCATGACTGTGTGGGGTAGGGGGCTGGGTCTTCAATGGCTCTTTGAATTCAGATGCTCAGATCTCTCTTCTGAGTAGACTCTAGGTTGATCCAAACCTCTAGCCTTTGGTGAACAGGCAAGTGCTTTAAGACTAATATTCAAATCCAGGGATTCAGAACTCTGATTAGATTTGCAAAAATTCAAAGTACCTGACAATATCAAGTGGTGGCAAAGATGTGAAGGAACAATCTCCAAATACTCTTAGTGGAAATGTGAAATGTGACAACATTTGTTTGATACATAGTGCCTCTGAGACTGGTGTTTCTCCTTTGTAAAATGAAGAGCATGGAAGAAAACTAATACATAAAACAACACGAGAAATAGATCATGTCTACAATGTAGGAAGTCAATTTAAGTACAAATAGAAAAAATAGTTAAATGACATTAGTAATGGCCAAACAGCGATAGTAATAGACAGTAAATTGTGGTTGGTTGCATTGTGTTCACACCCTGGATGACTTCCAACCACACGTAGAAAGAGGACATGCAAACTGTCACTCACCCCAAGCATTGCTTCCACAAATGTGCAATGCACCCAACTCGACTTTCCTTCACTAGAGAACGTAATACACAAACTGTTAGAGATCATGTAATAGAATAAAATACAATAGTTAGGTGAATGATCTAAGTCAGGGCTGAGTCAAATATGGACCAGTTAATGAAATTTGATGGGAACAAAGCCAGGGCCCATGTTCCAGTTTTCTCTCTGGCTGTCTTCAGGCTATTACAACAAAAACCTTATGCCCACAAATCTGAAAATAATTACTATCTGGTTACAGAAATATTTTGCTGACTATCAGATTTAATATGTATGCATGTTGATGAATCTTTAAATATACATAAAATAAAAGAACATAAGAAAGATACCATATAATTGCCTTTGTTGTTATTTATGGTAAAAAGCTAAATAATATTTTACACGTAGAAATGCTGTAAAAGTATTAACAATTGCCCAAGAAAGATACATACCAACAGATGAGTTAACTTTGGGTGAATGAATGAGAGTGAGGATGAATTAAAAAATCATTACAAAAAGAATTGTAATTCTATCAGCCATTTTTCTTAAGTCTAAGTTAGTAAGCAAATGAAGACAAAGAACAAATATACTATATCAGTTAAATTATTAAACCCTATTGTTGCTGTCAGGTGTCACTGAGCTAATTCTAACTCACAGCAATCCGATATATAGTAGATCAAAACCCTGCCTGATTCTACCTGTGCTTAATCTGCAGCAATTTGGCTGTGCTAAACTCAATTTTGCAATCACCATGTCAATTTCTCTAGTGGATGGTCTTCCTCTCTTTTGTCAGCCCTCTTCCCAAACATGTTGTCCTTTTCGTAAGGACTGGCCATCTTCTGATTCAGGATGTGCTGCTGTTGTTGTTGTTGTCGTTGAGTCAAGAACAACTCATAGCGACCCTACGAACAAAGGACCTGAAGCCTTTCTATAATTACCATCATTTCGCCAGTTCTTAGAGTTTACAGAGGCAAGTGGTTTAGGAAGTCGATGCCACGCCTGCTTCCAAAACTGTGTTAAACTGGGAACTCCACCAAACACTGTCCACCATGGGCAGCCATTATGGCATTTGACCACCAGTGTGCTATAGTATATAAATTTACAGATGATTCAAATGGAGTATTATAATTAAGAGATTTGCTTATATTTAAAAACAATTTCTCAACTTTCATTGACCTTGGGTAAAATCATCTAGTTTCTGATATTATTTTACTACAGAATTTTTTTACTTTTGCATTAAAATATTATGGAATATCTGACTAAAATAGACATCATTGCTTATAAACCCATTTTAACTAAAAATATATTTTCTTTTATTTTTTTAAACTCATTTCACCTGACACTCTAGCTCATGAGCTTTGTAACCCAAAAAAGTGGAAGGGTGATAGCATAGGTTGGTTTATCAATGAACGTGAACTATATAACCCTTATGCGTATTACAGTAAGTTGTTTAATATTAAGTGGGAATTGACCCATAGCTGACCCTTCATGGGGTTTTCAGAGGCAATAAATCACTTGGAAAGAGATTGTCCCTTTTTCTCCCATGAGGCATCTTGTAGATTTGAACTGCATGCCTTTGGGATTGCTGCACAACTTCTTACCTAAAGATTGAGAAGTCAGATCTAATCCTGCGGGGAGGAAAAATCCCCAATTGCGTACTTAAGTCAGAAAAGATAGTATGGAAAATGTCCCAGTTACATAGTGCTGCTATAACAAGAATATCATACATGGATGACTTCAAAAAAGAAAATTTATTTTTTTCATAGTTTAGATGAGAAGCCCAAATTCAGAGCACCAGCTCTGGAAGACTGCCCTCTCTCTGTGAGTGGGTTTAGGATGCGTCTTTTTCTCTTTAGCTTCTGTTTCCTCATCTCTGTAGACCTCCATTTGATTGGCTATCTTTTTCTCTTTGCTCTCTTACACTGCTCCTTTTATTTTTTGGTAAAAAAAAAATTGATTCAAGGGACACTTTCCACTAATCCTACCTCATTAACATAACAAAGCCAACCCATTCTGGAATGGGATTTCTGAGCAGTTGGATTACATAGTTCAATACAAAGGAGAAAAGAGATAATGTGCAAAGGAGAAATAAGAGATAATGTGCCTGAGTATAAACCAGCTTGTTGAGGGTCTTCCTCTCTTGCTATGCCTCCCACCGTTCCTATATTCCTGTCCTTTTCCAGGGACTGGGGACGCCTGATAGGATGACCAATCCATGCATATGAGCTGAAGTTTCCCCAGGCTGGCCACTCAGAAGCACCCTGGTTACACTTTCTCCGAGACAGGTTTGTTGTTTTGGAAGTTTATGACGCCCAGCTGGACGGATTGACACAGCGTCTCTAACAATGGGCTGGAGCATATCAGCAATGATGAGGATGGTACAGGATTAGGGCAGGGCTCAGATCCCATGTTCAAGGTTAGCAGTGAGTCCTGGTTGACTTGACATCACCGAACAACACAGCAGCAGTCTCTGCCCTTTCTCCCGGGACGCTTTCCATTTGTTGATCTTTCCTGCACCTTCTTGGCTGTTGAACTTTGCTGACAGATGCTGACTTTTAGTCTCACGCATTTGATTCTGAGGATCATGTCTCTCTCAGAGGTGTTTTGTTCACCGTATAGGCCTGTTGACTGTCGCACTACAAGATCTCTTGAGAATGAGTTCAGGTCTAGTTCTGAAGATGTCTAAGGGCCATAGTTTTGAAGATCCACCAGCCTCTATCTCCCCCATACCTTCCATGGTGACTGCTTTTTCCCATTTTTTTTTAATTACTGCTGTCAGGATGAGATGAGTTCTCTGCCTCGTGTCTTCATTGTCTTCAGTAAGGAACACACTTTGCCAAGCCGTAGATGCTGGAAACCACATGTATTCCATCTGGCAAGAAAAGTCACTTCCTGATTATCATCTGACTTGAAAAAATACATTTCCAGCTGTAGAGTATTTCCTGTGTAACATGTTTAACCATTCTTTCTACAGCTTAAGCACAGGAGATAGCATTGCCATTTAATTGCTTTGTGTCTTATGATATATAGCTATTAATTTTATCTGGCTCGAAGGGAAAACCTTTTATGTTCTCTCTTATTTTCCTGGTTAATTCTAAATCCCATAGTCTGGGACTTGTACATTGCTGAGGCTTCCTTCTATAAGAACAGTTCCTGAAACATAGCAGGTTCTTGCTAAAGTGTCTCTTTAATGAAGTAATTAATTGGAGGTCTTTTATATTTCTTTTTCTAACCTCTTCTCTCTTTAACACATTGGCAATGCCAGGGAATTAACTGACTGTTCTCTCTTTCCTGAACTCACCATGTTTTCTTCTCACATTTAAGAGATAGCTACTGACTGAAATGGCCTAACACGGGCTGGCCTTTTTTTCTCTCTAAACTGGTGAATACATTCTCCTAAAGGACAAACTATTTTTAAAAGTATTGTCCAGAAGCTTCCCCAAAGACTGTCTTGTTAGGTTAAGCAATCTGTCACACTTGACACAATGTAGTAGTCAGCTAAATAATAAATTGTTCCCTTCCTTTCCCTCCTCCAGTGTGAGTTGCTTCTCTTTCCAGCAGGTCTAATTCTCTATTGAAAGTGAGGCATAAACATCTTTGCCATAGTGTTTGCTTTCTGGGAAACCCTGGTTAAGGTATAAGATATGCCCCCCTTCCCGCACTGAAGAATCTTATGGAAATTATGTCTAAAGTACTAGCTATGGTTTAAGATGATGTTGTTAAGTGCCATTGGGTCGTAGGAGATTCACAGCGACCCTATGAAGGAAAGTCCTCAACACTTGCATGACCTTCATCCTTCCTCCAGGTTCATAGGGTTTCCGGAGGCAAGCTATTTACAGAAGTGGATGCCACTCCTGCTTCCAAGCATAGTTTAAGATAGCATCTGTAATAATTGTGTTATGAACAATGTTCTAATGGGGAAAAAATGAAGTAGGATTAAATTAAGTTTGTGAATATGGATTTGGAAGTTCCCATAGAGCAGATAATATTAAATATGGCTTCAAGCAATGAATGGATTTTTTTCCAGGTGAACAAAGGAGTTGATAAAGAGAAAGTGGGGTCAGAGTAATGAAAAAATTAGTTGGAAAATGCATTATCAATTGATGTTCTATAATCTGTGTTCCTAATTTGATTGTGATTTTTGAAGAGAAGTAATAAATATTGTCCAGGCTACTATGCATTTTTTTTCAATTCACTATTTGAAAAGTATCTATTCATTATTGCTCAATGAATCAAGTTCCGAGTTTTCAGCTGCTTTTACAAACCAGTGTTATTTATTATCTAAGCCCTGGGCGGCTTTTTGAAAGACAGACAGACCTGATACACGTAGACCTTAAAGGAGCCTCAGCCCTACAAGTGGGAAGGTCGGTCAAGCCTTGTCCCCAAATCAGAGGGGGAAAAAGAGCATGCTTCCTAGAGCCAGGACCCTGATGTTGGACTTTTAGCTTCCAAAACTGTAGGAGGATCAATTTCTCTTTGTTAAAGCTCTGGTAGCCTAGTGGTAAGAAGCTGCACTACAATCCCCAAAGCACGCAGTTCAAATTCACCAGGTGGGCAGTCTCCTGTGTGATTTACTGCCTCTGAAAAGCCACTGGAGGCTCGACCATGGCTTGGTTCCAACGAGACAGCAAACAACAACTGTAGTGTGTCTGTTACAGCAGTGCCAGATAACTAAGAATTTAGTACTGAGAATGAGTTGCTGCTCTAACATTTCATCAAATTGTAAAAGTAGTTTCAGAAAAAAATAACGAATGGAGATGGAGAGAGCTTTAAAGTATTAAAGTAAGTAGAGCTTAGTATTAAAAGTCTATCTTGGTGCTCTGGTGACCTAGTGGTAAGAAGCTGTGCTGCAACCCTGAAGGCACTTGGTTCGAATCACCAGCAGCCCCACGGTAGAAGGATGGACAATCTCCTTCCCTGTAATTAACTGCCTTTGAAAACCTGCTGGAGAGCCAGCTACGGGTTGGTTTTGTCTTGATTGACTCAACAACAACAACAACATTGCAAGGAGGAACTGTTGGTAGAATTAGGGATGTTAAAGGCAGTTCTGGTAAACGCTTAGAAGGAAGGAGGAGAGTTTTAATAATGCAGGTCGTGTAGACAAGGAGAAAAGGTGGCAGTGAAATAGGAACACAACCAGGAGATGTGCACAGAAACAGAGACCAGCACAAGATGACAAGAAGCTGACCAATGGAGGGAGAGACCGAGTGTCCCGTTCCTGGCAATATGGGATGCATTTAAACATAATTTTGTGAAGCTACACTTGCAAGTTCACAAACTGGAGAGCTGGGTACCTTTGTGCCAAGGCTTTCTGGCACGGTGGGATGCCACTGAGTGATGGCCAATAGAGCTAAAGAGTGTGCTAACATTTGCTGGGGGAAGCCAAGCTGTCCACTTGAAGAGATCAAAGAACACAGAAAGTAGAACTTGGTTCGTCCTCAAAAGGTCAAGCCACAACCTCTGAGATCTTAAATGTGGAAACACCATTTCAAGGGTTTGTAAGGTGGAGTCACATGTTGATGGGTTTCAAAGTTTTAGATCTTTGCCAATTAGGCTCTGGAATGTTGGGCTGCCATTGAGATGGGATCGTTGCCCAAAGCTGAGGTCTAGGGCCGCCATGTTTAAAATACAACACAGCCTTTTAGTGACAATTATTTCTTTCTCATGTCTTTGAGTTTTTGTTTTGTTGGAGATTTTTTTTTAGTGAATGTTTTTACCAATCCTCTTCATTCAATAATTCATGCACATTTTGTTTTATAACATGAATTATAATTGATTAATGTGTGAGTCATACTTGGAAGCAGGAGTGGCATCCACTTCCTAAACAACATGCCTCCGGAAACTCTATGAACTTTAATAAATGACGATAGTTATAAAAAGGCTTCAGGCCTTTTGTTCATAGGGTCGCTATGAGTTGTGCTCGAAAGCAATCAAAACCACAACCAACCACATAGGTCATACTTGACGGGATCTAACAACAGTGTATTACGATATCTCCACAAACCATTGTTGTTCCTTGCATTTCCCTTTGCTCAATCCTATCATGGACCTGATGTAACTGGAAGTGTCCCTAGGGTAAGCTTGTAACACTTCTTATGAGAGAAAAAAGAAGAGGGAAGAGTGAGAGAGGCCTCGTTACCACCAAGAAAGATTGGCCAAAAATAGACTGCAGTTGTCTGGATTCAGGCCCCTGGGTTGGATACCTCCTTAACACAAGAGGCCAGGAAACAGAGAGACCCCTGAGGGAGGTTGGACCTACAGGTCTCAAGGTGGCACGGACTTCCTTCTAGACCCAACAGAGCTGCCACCCTGAAGATGGACTTTCAGCCCCCTAAACTTTAATGACTATGATTGTACTGAATTCAGTGACATCTGACTGACCACAAAAACTGCCAACAAACTTTGATAAGTTTCTGTTTGCAAAAGTCATCTATTTCTGGTATTTCCATTACAAAAACACTAAAATAAGGGAGTTAACTCTTAACTGCAAGGATAGCTCATTGTGTTTCCAAGCACCACCTTTACCTGAAGGCTGACTTGAACAGTAATATTTTTGCCAAAAGAGGCCTTTCCAAAACAGAGTTAAATTGATTAGTTTCCAGCCTCAGGGCCAATAACATCACAGAATATTGCGGTTATACAGAGACAGTGAAAGGCTTATTAAACTTGAACTACATGGATAATTTAAAATCACCACACAAACCTTTTTTCTTGACAGCAGGCAGTAGAATCATCTGCTTAGCATTCAGGTTCTCTTGGCCAGGGTCACTCAAGCAGCTCGGCGTCCTTTGTTCTTTGGGGAGACTGGTGGCCGTGTCACGCCTTCTGGCTAGGCAGACAGTGTGTTCAATTTAGACAAGAGATCTTTCAGCAAAAGGAAGGGCATAGACTTGGAGAAACCCAGCAGATAGACAGATGATTGCCTTTGGTTTGGTTCCAAATGAGAATCAGTGCAGCGTGGCAGCTGATGGAACGGGGCTACACAAGGTAGAGATCAATTAAGAAGATAACCCTACAACCTTGTAGTGGGCTGGCAACTGGCCAGGCCAGCAGGACTCCCACATAAATCATGAATGGGAGACTGCCACTACAGAGAGCTGTTTAAAAATGAACATTCTCATCCGAGAGTGGAGGTCCATTCTTCTTTCTTCCCTTCCTCCCTCCATCCATTTCTCCTACACATGCAACATGACATCTTCATAGGCATGTACCATAGCCTGTCGGAAGGGTGTCAACAAGGGTGTGCATTAATTGAAAGTGTTATGCTCTCAAAAGAACAAAGATGGACAAATATTACTAATATATGCACTTAATTTCTTATCTCTACATATTTTCGTATTTTAACAGTAATTCTCAGGGGCAGAAAGGAAGGAGTAAGAAGAGAATCTTGGCTTAGCTAGAATTAAGTTTTTATCTGGTGTTCACAGATACCATTGAGTTGATTCTGACTATAGCAGCACTGTGTAAAATGAAGCCTTGCCCAGTGCTGTACCATCCTCGTAGTCATTGATATGTTTGAGCCTGTTGTTATAACCACTGTGTCATAGCCATGATAACACAATCCATCTCATTGAGGATCTTTCTCTTTTTCGCTGACCATTTACTTGACTGGGCTTGATGTTCTAACCTAGGGATTAGATTATGATAGCATGTCCAAAGGACAGGAGATGTAGTCTTCCTCTCATTTTTTCTCCACAGGAATATTCTGGCTGGACCTTTTCCAAGACACACTTGATAATTCATTTTTCTGGAAGTCTACCATCTATTCATTAGTCTTTGTTAACACAATAGTTTAAATGCATCAGTTATTCTTTAATCTTCTTTATTCATCACCCAGCTTTGACATGCACCTGAGGGAAATGGAAACACCATGGCTTCCGTCAGTGTACCTTACTCTTCGAGGCAGTCTATTTGGTCTTTAGCACTTTATTAGAGGTCTTTGGTAATAGATCTTCCCAATGCATCATGTCATTTGATGACTTCATTGTTGTTTTCATGGGTTTTGATTATGGACCCAAGTAAAATGGATTTTTTTTTTGCAATTTTATTATTTTCTCTGTTCATGATATTCTTATTGGCCCACTTGTAAAGATTTCCAATTTTATTGTGTTGTTTTTGACTGAGTTGGAATGAACTCATTGTTGACTCTCCAGTAGGTTTTCAGAGACTATAAATCACACAGAAAAAGTTGTGATAGTGAAGTATAATCCATTTTGGAGGCTTTCATCTTCATCAGTAAGTAGTGTGGAGCTGTGATGGGTTAGTGATAAGAAGTTGTGCTGCCAATCCCAAGACATTCAGTTCAAATTCAATAGCTTCTCCATAGAAGAAAGATGGGCAGTCTCCTCCCATGTGATTTACAGCCTCTGAAAATCCATTGGGAGGTCAACTCTGAGTCAGTTCCAACTCAATAGTTCATAACAACAGCAACAAAAAGGACTTTAAGTCTTGTTTTCAGCAAGCAAGATTGTCATCTGCATGTTGCAGGTTGTTAATGAGGATGTGAAAGATGGAGATTGTTTTAATTATCCAGTGCAGATGTAACATAGACATTACAAGGACGTGGTCCACAAAACATTTCTTTCCTCATAGTTAAGTGGGCTAGAAGTTCAAGTTCAGGTACTAACTCTAGAGGGAGGTTTTTTCAATGCTTGCTGATTTTAAGACTTGCCCAATACAGAAACTTGAATTTGAAGAATACTCTCTATCCTGGTCTTTTCATATTGGTAGTAGCAAGCTCTTTTCTTTGCCCACTATTCTCCTTTAACTCTTATAAGACTAAAGATGATGTGGACAAAACTTGTCTCACATCAGATTAGGACTGGACCTAATCAAGTTTTGCATTCCAGTCTAACTTCCATGAAACAAATGGGTCAGTCCGATCACATTATAGAAGATGATTACATCACTACATAAATATTTCTAATAGTTTCTCATTTAATATCATAGAGGTGAGACATAGCAACACTGGATAATTATGTAGTATTGGGAATCACGGCCTGTCCAAGTTGACATATTTTGAGAAGACACAATTCAATCCATGATGGCAATAAATATTGATGGTGGTTGCACAAAATAATTGATGTACTCAGTTTCATTCACCTAAAGAAGTAGCAAATGCTGAAGTGGCTAATTTTGTATTATCTATATTCCACAATAGAAAAATCTTTTAAGATGTAATGTAAATACACTTTAAATATGTATAAAGGTAATCCTACAATTGTAAATGAATTTCACAGCACGTATCTGGTTATTTAAAACATCTAGTCATTTCATTGTGTATTATTTATATCATATTATTTTACTTCTATGAACTAAAATTATTGCTGCATGCAGGTTATTACAAAAGAAAACTTATGATATGTATGTTTAATAAGGAAATCCATTTGTTCTTGTTACAAAGGTTTCATGGAAGTAGCAAATACTTTGAAATCCATTTCATTTCAGACTTATTTTTGTATAATAGTTTCTCTACTTTGTAAATGCTTGGAGGGGGGGTTAAATCTGAAAGCAAGACCTATTTAAAGACTAGGCCTTTTCTTGGTAATTTTATAGTACTCCTTCCATTCTGAAGGTGGGATCTAGTTGCCACAGAGAAGATTATGGAGGCTCCGTAGAGGTTTGTGATTTCCAGCAGAATATGAGCACTGAAAACAAGTTAACTTCTATAGCACTTTTAAATGTCAAAGCTCACCTTTAAACCAACTGCATCATATTATCAGTGGGATTACCCAGTTATAATTACTGCTGCTGGTATTGGAAAGTTGTTAGATATCAATACTAAAGCTGAGTGATGCATGGAGCACAAAATTAGATAGAGTTTTAGACTATCTATATCCTGTATTCAAACCATAAGCCTTTCTGCTGAGAAAGAGCTAGAAAATGAATTCTCAAACTTACTGAATATTGCTAGGTAGCTTTCAAATGGGAGGTTGAAAAGATAAATTGAAGAAGTGCTCCTTCCTGATGAGCTTGGCCTAGTACACTAATAGGAAAGGAATTGGACTGGAAATTGAAATTATGTGAACACCTACTGGTAGTCTATGAGTCAAAGCATATATGTGAGTGAGATAGAAACCTCCTCTTTGGAAAGGAGGGATTGATTATTTACATAATTGACAGTATCCTAACTTCCCCATTTTCCACTGTTTTCCAGAAAAGAGAATTTGCCTCCCCCAGAAAAAGCCTTCTACTCGCCAGTCATGAACAGCTGCTGAGTGTGGGTATGAGAAAGGCTAATCAGACGCGAGACATGAGCCCCTGGACTTTAATAAATATGCCAGGTGGCAGGTCAGCTTGTGGACACCACTCTGTGAGCATAGAGTGAAGTCAGAGGTCTAGGAGTTCAAATCTAGATTCTACAACTTCCCAAATACGTCTTTAAACCATAGTTTCCTCATCAATATTTAAAGATAATAATTTCTAGGATTTCTTTTTAGAAGTCACACATGTAAAACATTTCGGTGTTCTGGGTTGCAGAGGTAAAATGGTAGCTGATATTAATATTAATGTTAACGTTAATATTAATATCAGCCAAGCCCTTGCCCTCGGGTTGATTCTGACCCCTAGCAACCCTCTGTCAATTTCTGCAGTTGTAAATCATAAAGGAAGGAGACTGCCAATGTTTTTATTGGAGCTGCTGTTAGATTTGAACCATCAGGGTTACTTAACAGTGTGATTTGCTATGAATTATGTTAGAATTTGCTGCCCCGTGGCCCTGCAAGTAAGTGCCCAACTACTAGAGGAAGTGTTGGCCATTCAAATTCACTCAGAAGCATGCATCTGATAGGCCCAGAACTCTACTCTTCAAAGACTGTGCCTTAGAAAACTGTATCATAGCTCTGTTTTGCACACACAAGATTTCTATGAGTTGGGATCAATTTGCTGGCAACTAACAACAGGCTGTGAAATGATAGCAGGTTGAAATGAATATGTAATTAAGAAAGACTCTGAGAGTCAGTGTGGGGCTGTTGCTATGAAGCAGAGGTCAAATGCCCCTGCTCTCCAACATTTCTGATACCAACTTTTCCTCTTTTCTCTGGTGGGTGAATAATCATTGAGACAATCACTGAGAATTCACCAAAATAACTATATCAACAGCTTTGGTACTCATATTCCACACCCCACTCCATGCCAGCAAGCAGGGCTTCTTATCTATTTAAAGCTTGAGATCATTTTGGCACCAAGATCTTTAATCATTGAATTTACTGGATAAAGCAGCAACGGCTGGATATGGGCCCAACACTCCAGTGACATCCATTTTCAGGACTAGTTGACTGGACACATGAGTTGTCACGCACTCCTTTGTGGATTCCAACTACCATCTCCACCATCCTACTGTTTGTATCAACCAACACCTTTTCTGAGGTTTGATGCGCATTGGCTGCTGATGCCTGAACCTGGCATTCAGTTCATCCTGCACCTTTAATAGTAGGAGGATATAAAAATAAATGAAGAGACCCAAAAAGTCAAATTCCACACAGACCTAGCCCAGAGCAGCAAGGTCTGAAGGGAGACTCCTTTATGCCTTAAAGGGTAAACTCTTAACCCTTCCTGACAAATCAGTGTTTCATCTCGTCATTAGTAATCATTCAAATTAGATGCTCAATGAGATCAAGTGAGTGGACCTCTCAGCACTGGCAGTCTCACTGTTTACGCCCTGCTCTCACTACCTGGGTCTGCCCACCGTCTTCTGCTGGGATGGCCCCAGTCCCTGCCTGCGGCACTGACACAGGGTTACTCCAGGGGGCACTTTCCTGAGCAGGGCTTCAAGCCCAAAGCTTGACCTTCTCTCCTGGTTCCCATTGATCACAAACCCAACCTGAAGCTCAGGGGTCTAGAGCTTTTAAGACTAACTCATGCTTATAACTCAACTCCTTTCTGTTCGGCTGGTACTGACTTACAGCTGCTTCTCCACTGGGGTATTTTAGACAGTAAATGTTGTAGGAGGAGACTCCTCATCTTTCTCCAGATGCTATTGGTGGATTTGAACTGCCACAAAGGTGCCACTGTTGACTTGGCAGTTCAGACCCCTTACAGACTCCTACACCAGAGACCTGTTCACGCACTCCCTGTTAATCAAAGAGTAGACTCTGCAAGTGACTGGAGAGCATTATGTTGAGTGAACGAACTCAGTCTCAAAAGGATAAATATTGTATAAAACTGTTATTGTAGAATGAGTATAAGGATCCAGGAGGGGTGGGAGAGGCTGGACGCAGAGGGATGTGGATGTGCAGGGGGAGGAGAGGATTAATCATTGGGTTGTACAATTTGATGGGGGTGAGGGAAATGGAAAGAATTTGTTCAAATTTGCATTCAAATTTTGTAAATAAACTAATAGGGGAAAAAAGAAAGAAAAACCCCAAAACAAAACAAAAAGTAGACTCTACCCAGTTCCTTAAAGAGAGACACCATGCTTGGGAAGGCAAGAGGAGGTGAAAGAGAGGAAGACCCTCAACCAGATGGATTGACATGGTGACTGCAGCAATGGGTGTGAATGTGTTAGAAATAAAGATGGCACAGGATAAGCCAGGGTTCAGAACAGTTGATCATTGGGCAGCTATGAGTCACACTCAACTTGATAGCATTTAACAATAACCAATAAGGAAGTTATGGTAGTATAGAGAGAAGGAGCTGCATTGTCAACGCAAAGGCATGTGGTTCAAATCCACCAGCTTCTCAGTGGGAGAAGTTTGGCCACATTTGTAATTAACGGCCTCTGAAAACACACTGGAGCATTAGCTGGGGGTTGTTTCTGACTCAATGGTTCACAACAACAACCACACCTATAACCAATAGAGAGCTCATCCAGCCTAGTGGTTAACAAGCTGTGCTGACAACCCGAAGACAGGTGGTTTGAACTTACCAGTTGCTTTTTGAGAGGAAAAAGAGGAAATCTACTCCTGTGTTATTTACAACCTCTGGAAACTTGCTAGAGGGTCAGCGATGAGTCAATTCCAACTCAAAGACACATAACAATGACACCTATAATCAATCCAGGTAAAGGTCATATTGAGGGGAGTCCCTGGGCATACCAGTAAAGGTCAGCTATAGGACAGGTGGTAAACCGGCCACTTGGAAGCAGTTTATGTCATTTGTAAACTACTTTTAAGACTGAAACATCACCAATTCTTTTAGAAGAATTCTAAATCAAAGTCACGAAAGCCACATTGAAAAAAAAAAATAGTTATCTATTATCCTGTAAATGATAATTCACATTTTTTAAGATCTACGTACCACATCCTGTGCTAAACATTATGTACTCAATTCTCATCAAAGCCTCATAGCAACCAGATAAGTTATCTCTGCTCCATTTTACAGCAGAAAAGATAGATGCAAGAAATTAATAGCCCAAGGTTATAAAGCGCTAAAGACGTAGAGATGGAATTTAAACAAATGCCTAACTTTACAATTATCCTCTTCACTAATGAGAAAAAAATATATACATTAAGCACTTGGTAGAGGTAATCTCTTCTTTATTAATTCAAGAGAGATTGTCCTTGCTTTTTGGTCTAATATAGTTCTAGAAATAGCAATTAGTTTGCTTCCTTGAGATGTTATCTTAAGGGGGAAAAATTGTTGCCTGGACACCCAGAATGAAGTGTGCTCCTATTTTGATTACTCACATGGGTGCCCTTATTCTGAAATCATTCCTGTTCCTTTTTAAGTAGGACAGACTTTAAATTATAACGTATGGATTGTCTCTATGTCAATAATATCCCAATTTGGAGAGAAGAAGAAGAAAAAAGGAATCATCATGGACTAGGGAAATCTCTTCCTTACTTCAGCATCTACCGGTGGCTGAAAGCACTCTTGGAAGGCCGTGTATGATGTACATGGGGAAGGAGTGAACAGACAGCCTTTCCCAAATCTGCTGTTTAAATGAGAGCCATCTTGCGGGTTAGCCCAGAGGAATTCACTTTCTGGCGTGGTTCGCCACGGAGGGGAAAGAAGGCCTGGAAAATAGAGCCCTTTGGTTTGCCCAGCTGTGAGATTCCTAATAACCCAACAGACGTTGGCCTGTGCACACAGTGTTTGCACAGAGTCCAGTGGCATCTCTTCAAGGCCCACTGTTGTCTGGAAAGCTCCTCAAAGTGCCCCCTCTATAATAAATCAAATAGTTTGCAGAGGCACTTCTGTCAGGCTCCGTTTTTTATAGTGCAGCCTATGAATTCATTCGCGAGTCGAGTTAAATGTCAACAAGTCCAAACAATGCATTACAAGTAAAAGTGGTCTTGCATTTGTCAGCACATTAGCTGTTTTTTGTCCCCCGAAATATTGCCAATTTGATAATAAAGGACAGAGAGGGCAAAATCCCCTTTGAGTTTAACTGAGGAATTTTAAACTAACTTTGCAGCCGTAAGACATTGCCCAGCAACCAGGCAGTCGAGCTCTTGTGGCCTAGTGGCAAGAAGTTGCACTGCAATCTCAGAAATACCCACTTTGGATCCACCAGGTGCTCTCCTGGAGAAGGAGGGACAATCTCCTCCTGTACCAGTCAGATCCGATTTGATGGTACACACACACACACACACAAAAGACATTGCCCAATGAAAGTTCACAGTGGGTCCATCATAGACTGAGATCTGTATCTCAGTTTATGGATTAATTATTAATTAGTTATTAATAATTAGCCCTAGCTTTTCAAAACTGCTTCTTTACCTATGTATTTACTCATTTGACTGGAAAAAGTGTTAAAGGATTATCAGTACAAAATTCATGAGAAGGAAGATAAGAAAGTGTGTTATCCTATATACAGTCAGTCATTACTTATTGAGAACCAACATCAATCTATAAGGGGAAACAGAGTAATAGGTTAAGATGGATAGGTATAAATGGGTGAGTGAGCTTACACCCACAACCATATAGGTTTGTTGTTACGCCATGCTATTGAGTAGAGCGTGACTCATAGTGACCCGTGAAGGACAGATCTGAACCCTGTCCTGTGAGGTGTCACCCTCCTCATCTCTGACATACTTACTGTTATCGTGTCAATCCTTGCTGAGAATCTTCCTCTCTTCTGTTTCACTAATCTTCCACCTCTCCTACCATGACGTCTCTTTCCAAGGAATACTCCCAGAAGCAGCTATGTGAGACAAAGATGGCAAGCTTTGCCCCCAAGGAGCACTACCACTGCACATTTTCCAAAACATATCTGTTTTGGTGTTTTAGCAGTCCATGGGATATTTAGTATTCTTCTCCAAAACCACAGTGCCAAGGTATTCATTCTTCTGTCTTTCTTTAACACTGTCCAGTTCTCAGGGTCCTAGGAAATGACTGAAAAAACCATGGCCTGAACCCGGTCCACCTTAGTTTTTAAACTGGCATCATTGCTCCTTGGTACTTTGTCAAGTTGCATAACAGCACACTTGCCCAAAACAACATTTGTTTTGATTTTTTGAGTGCTGGTGCCAGAATGTTCGGATCCAAGTAAGATAAAGTAGTTGATATTTTCAATCATTTCTCCATTTAGTGATGAAGATTTTTATGTTTTTCAAATCAGTTTTTTTAAGAAAATATGTTTTATATTGGTTTGTAACATCGACATTTTTGAATAATTTCCACATTCTGTTGGACTTAACTTCTCCCTTCATTAAATTGGCTCTTATTCATATGGTATTTTCTGAAATATTCCAGTGTCAACCAAATTGTTTTGATACAGGGACTGTGTATTTCCTCATCCTTCTTTGTGATGTTTACTGGGTCACTCCAAATATTGCCCATAGCATCTCTCAGTATTACAACTTGAGGCTTCAGTTTACTTTTCTGTTTGCTCAGTTTGAGAAATACCAGGCAAGTTCTCTTTTTATCTCTAACTTAAGTCTTTGAACATTGTTAGAATGCTTTGCTTTATCTTCTTGAGCTGGTCTTTGAACTGTTCTGCTCATCTCTTTCCCTTCTGCCTCTCTTCCTTTTGCTGTAGTTTTTTGGAAAGAAGATTGTGCTGCAATCTCAAAGGCACACAGTTCGAGGCCACCAGCTGCTCCACAGAAAAAGGATAGGCAGTCTCCTCCTTTGTAATTAACTACCTCTAAAAGTCTGCCAGAGGATCCGCTATGGTTCGGTTCTGACTTTAAGCTACACAACAACAATAATGCAATTGTTAGTTTTTTTCTGACATCCATTCAATGATGCACACGCCTTGTGCGACACTGTTTACCGTCCTCTCATTGTAAGGGCACTCTTTGTACTCTCTTCCCGTTGCCCATTCCTATTTCTGCTGCTTTATACTCTCCTGGTCTTCTTAGTTTCAGCCTCGGTCAAATGCTACCCTCTTAATCTTGTGTGGTCAATTGTTTTAAGGCCTTTGTTTCTCCTAGACATTACTGATCATCTTTTTTTTTAAGAGTTTATTATTTTATTATTTTTTTAAATTTCTTTTTCATTTCAGTGAACATCTACAGAGATTTTCGAATTTCATTCATTCATTGTTGCACCCCTGTCCCTGCCCCCCCACACCCCACCCCCGTTTGCTCTTCTCCTTCAAACGCAAAAGAAAAGCTCATCTTTTAAATGGTCTGTTTGACTGGAAATTGAAGGATTTAAGTTTTAAGTCTCTTTCTATCATCCCTAGTCACTGCCAGGCTCTCTGACACATACCATGCAATTACAACTATTAGCAATGCAGTAAACTTGGGTTATTCATCTAGTAAGGGGGGGGGGAACGGACAAAAGTCAGGGGCCTGGGGCTCTTGCTCCAGGTCTGAAAAGATGGCCCTTTCCTTTTTATATGCAAATCTACTGGCCTCTGGCTACTCCTGTGGGCAGCACTGGTTTCTTCCGGAAGATTGGAACAAATGTAGAACTGCAGGTGAATGGGAATCTGCATTTTTAACAAGTTTCCAGGTGACAACAGTTTGAGAATCAGAAGTGTATCTATTGCCTGGATTATGAAGGTCTGGCCTAACTGGGAAAATTCAGACTTAAGCTACCAACGCTCCTTAGTACAAATACTAAAATAAATCCCTCTTTGCTGTGAAAAGACCTGCAGCTGACCCTGCAGTGGGTTTTCAGAGGCTGTAATTCAGAATGGAGGAGATTGTTCATCTGTATCTTGAAGATCAGCTGGGGATTCAAACCTCCGGCCTTTGAGTTGGCAGCATGATTAACCACTAGACAGCCAGAGCTTGTGCGTGCCCTTTAATTCTAGTAAATTGACCCTCACCTTGAAAGGAAGAAGCCCACGCCTACAGACGTTCTTTATCACAATTACCTTCGTTTGCTCTATATGCAACTTTTATATCCTTGAAAAGGCTTTCAGCCTTTTCTAGGTAAAATAAGCCTATACAAGAACCAGGCACACCTGTTCGGAGTTATCTACAAATGTGGCTTGAAGATACACTTAGGGACAGATGTTGTGTATATCCAGGAGACTCTCTGCAAGGTATTGCTTTTCTCCCACTTAATCTATCAGCATATGATGGCATTTGTAATCTTGTGTGTTAAATCTCAACAGAGTTGCTGGGATTTAAAATCTTTTCATGGGCTTAAAGGTCTAGAATTTTATTTCTACTTCCCAGAAAGCCCCTTTTGGGTACAAATACAGCTATATCCACAACTGGGCATAGATTCATCAGGACAAGGAAATGATGTTAACTGTCTCCATCTGTTTGGGTAACAATGTCCTTTTCCATCAACATAGTGGAGGGGGAGGGAGACACACACACACACACACACACACACACAGAGTGAGTGTGAGTGAGTGTCGAGGTGGGGTGAGGCATTTGAAGCTCAAACCAGCTATTCCATTAATTGGTTTCTAGTTGAAGCAAACATTTAAATGAAATATTCAATGCCAGGTAGGAATGCTTGTGAAATTGCAATCTTTCTGCCATATGGTGGGCTACTCAACAATGGATTTTGTCATTTCTAGACCAAATTATCTATCGGAAATCAATGTTATGCCCAATAGCTTTGCTGATGACCAGTTATATGTGCTCAGATAAATCATTTCAATTCCTTAGTTCTAGTTCTACTTCTCTCTTTCTCCCCCATAGACCCCCCAAAAAACTTTGCATTAGGTAAGCTCTGTGGTTCTTGCCCAAGTTTCAGCACAGAATTGGAATTTTGAAAGCTCTCCTGGAGTCTGGAAGGGGAAAATGAATTCACGGCCAGAGACTATCTTTCCACTTTGTATTCTTTTGTGAAAGGAATCCTCTGGGCTTTTCATTAATTATACTTAAGGTGATTTCCCTCCCCCCCCCCTTTCTTATCCCTAGCATGAAAGGACTTTTAAAATCTCTGCAATGTGGTTCTGCTTGGCCTGGAATGAAGTATGTGTAATTGAGTGCCAAGGAATTGCTGAAGCACTCCAAGGAATTTCTAGTATAATCACAGTCTCAGAAGCTGGGTAGGTGGGCTGGGAGAGAAAGCTGCTGGTGGAAAAGTACACAAGGGCAGAGACTTGGCTTCTGAGAGGCGGCCAAGACTGGTGAGGAAGTGTGCTGTTGCCAGCTAGTGAACAGAAGGCATGGATGCTGGAAACACTTGACAACCTGCAGGTGTCCCCTGCTCCCAGATTCTGTGACAGTCTTGCGACCCTAGTGCCAGTAGTGCTGAGTGGGAGCCTGGGTTTACTTCCATAGGACAACAACCTCGTGGAGAAATAGGGCTTACAGTATTCCCACAACTCCCAAAATCATTCACTCTCAAACATCCAAGTCCATTCTTGCCACATCTGAGGTCTGAGGGAAAAGGGGTGCTCTGAGGAAAGTTTAAAAATGTATCGTGTATACTGCATTGAAACAGATGAGAGAGAGAACTATTTAAAAGGTATACATGATTACGTATTATTGTCCTGACAGGAGTCCAGAATGAAGCCTGCACAGTGGAGTGGACTCGGTGGAGAGGGATTGTATAACAATGAAACAATTTTTCTTTTACTTTTCAAAGAGAAGTATGAATTGGGAGTGAGGTGGGCAGGTAGAAAAGTGCAACAATGAATGAATAGAAATCCAAAGTCTAAACTGTCATTAAAATAAATTTTCAAAAGAAAGAAATACAAGCTCAGTCATTTTAGAGCTCACTCTCTCTGGTTCACATTAGAATCCAGGAGGTGTGTGGGGTGACTAGAAAATAGCGTGGGTCTCCAATGTGTTGAGTTTTCATTACTGAAGCCTATATGGTAAATCTCTGGTCCTCTGACAGACTCAAGGTAGAAATATCTTTGCTTAAGTTGGCCACTTCATAACCAAATGTCTGACTTAAGTTTTGAGGGAAGTAATAAAAGCTTAGGTCTTTTCCCCCAATAAAATGGGGAAGTAATAATATGAGATCATACTTTGGTTATAAATTCATGATCACATTTTATATAATGTGGAAGTGTCAACACTTTGAAATGTCAACATTTAAATGAACATCTGCTATTGAAAAATAAATACAAATCACTAGCCAAAGTTTTAAATTCACAGACAATGAAATAAATATGAAAAATATTAGTATATTACAAGCACTGAAATTTCTCAGAAACAAGCGTACATGAAATAGCCTAACAGCCAAGTGCAAATAAGGTGCCAGAAGTGGCATCATTGGCTCGTTGCATTTTATTTCTTTGAATTATGACTGACTGCGCATGAATACTGCAAAAACTAATGACAGATCGCTTTCAGTAGCCAAGATCGTCAACAAAGAACCCCCATGATGATATAGGGCACCTATTCAGAGGATAAAGTCATCTATGTAGAGTTCAAAACTTCCTTGCTCATAATGGGAACCACGGTTTGATTACCCAGATGCAGTCTCTGAGACAAGTATTCCAGTGTATCTAAGTGTTTTAAAATCCTAAGAAATACTAATAGATAAATAAATCCTAAAGGGGAAAAAATGGAGGGAAGAGTCATGAGGTATTTATTGGAACCACTTGAAGAAGAACTGATGCCTTTGTGTTGTAGTGCTGAAGAAGAGTACTGTGCATTCCATGGACCACCAAGAGAACAAACAAGACTGGTTTGTCTGTGTTGGTGTTTTTTCTTTTTTGTTCGGTGGGGGGTATTTTTGTGTTTGGGGTGTTTGTTTTTTTTTTTTGTTTGGTTGGTTTTGTTGGGTTTTTTTTTAAACTGAGAATGGTATTTATTAGGGAAGTAAGTTGGAGAGTGGGGAAGGCAAAGAATATCACCTAAAGAAATTCCAAGTTTTAGCCAAGCAGTCCCACAGCAAAATTCCTCAAATAGTCCATGCTCTGATTTCAGTTTAGCAAGGAGCTTTTCCTTCCATCATCAAAGGCAAGAATAGCAAAATCCTTTAACTGTTGCCTTATCTCAGGACTCCCCTGGTTACACTTTGCCACAGTTTCTTCATGCATTGCCACAGTCTCCACAACTATCACGTCAACAGGGTCTCATTCCCAACAGGGTCTTGCTCCAGTCTCCCTCAAGTCATCCCTCAAGAAAATCAAGCTGGATTCAGAGGTTAAAACACCAGGATATCATTGCTGATGTCAGGTGGATCTTAGCTTAAAGCAAAGAATAACAGAAGAATGCCTATGACTACTTTTTTTTTTTTTACTGTGCAAAGTCACTTGACTGTGTTGAACATAAGAACTTTGGCTAACTGTGATGTTAGTCTAAAGCTGGCTATTTTTAGCCATTACCTTGGCCCCCTCTGGTCTCCAGCTACCTTAACTGGAGACACATGATTTTGAAAATCAATAGCTGTAGCACTATCATAAGAGAAAGAGTTCTGACCACATGGAACAGCAAGACTTGAGGAGAGGATGATTTGGAGGAAACAAGACTGTTTTGGAGAGGGTGAAACCAAATTTCTTCTTGGAGGCAAGGATTTTGAAGCTCTGTCTCACATATTTTTGGCAAGTGGCCAAGAGGGACCAGTGCTTGGGGAAGGATATCACACTTGGAAAGGTGGAGAGACAGCACAGGAGAGGAAGACCCTGGATAAGATAAATTGACATAGTAACTAGGGCAAGGAGTTCAGGTGTGTCAGAGTCTGTAAGACTGACTCCAGATCGAGCAGGGTTCAGAGATATTGTACATAGGTCACTATAAGTTGTAGGTGACTTGATGACACATAACAACAAGAAGAAGTAGGAAACTGTAGCTTAATTCTAAAAAAATCTGGAGAAATGGAGCATAACTTTTAATTTATTCCACCCAATGGGTTGTGAAGGTGGAATATTTATACAATGGTGAGCTATTAGCTGAGAGCTGTTGCCAAAGATTAATTCCTTAGCATTTCAAGTCTTCTATGGATTGAAGCTCAATGTCAAGAAGACAAAGATTCTCACCACTGGGCCAATTGGCAGCATCAGGATGGAGATTGTTCACAGCTTCAGTTTGCTTGGCTCCACGGTCAACACTCAGCACCAGCAGCCAGAAAATGAAAAGGCGCATTGCCATGGGAAAATCTGCTGTTAGGGACCTCTCCAAAGTACTGAAGAGCAGTGGTGTCTCTCTGGAGACTAAGGTGCGTCTGATACAGGCCATGGTCTTTGCAATCACTTGTTAGGCATCAGAGAGTTGGACAGTGACCAAGGAGGATAGAAGGAGAATTGATGCCTTTGAGCTGTGGTGCTAGAGAAGAGTACTGAGAGTACCATGGACTGCTAGGAAAACAAACAGATTTGTCCTGGAGAGGGTTAAACCAGGCTGCTCTTTGGAGGCAAGGATTCTGGGGCTTCGTCTAACATACCTTGGACATGTTGTGAGGAGAGACCGGTCCTTGGAGAGGGACATCATGCTTGGGAGGGTGGAGGGACAGCGCAGGAGGGGAAGACCCTCCATGAGGTGGATTGATTCAGTGACTGGGGTAATCAGGATGGGTGTGTCAGACAGTTCAATTGGCACAGGACAAAGCAGGGTGTAGGGCTGTTGTACATAGGGTTGCTATGAGTCGCAAGCGAATCAACGGCACATAACAACAATAATGATGCTACTAGACATAACAGCTTTAATGCAGTTCTCAAAAATAAGGAAAAACCAAGTAAACTCTGAGACAGCAAGAGGAGGACACTGGCTGATAGACATCAGTAAGTGCATGCTGATAGGAGCAGGGATCAAGGATGAGACATGGTTTTAGTGAGCACTCCAATGGATCGTAAAATCAGCCCATTGCCCTTTTTCTGAAAGAGGAAAGCACATGTCGCTAATCATTCAGAAACTTCGCCAATTACGCTCATCTCATTTCCCATCTCCTCATGCCATGTGGTCATTTTGTTAGTGGTTTTCCATGTTGTATCATTAGCTTCCTGGTCGCTACTTCTGGCTATAACCTGTTTGGAGCAGCTTGTGGATGTATTTGGCTTGCACCTTCTGCTCTGGTATTTTCAAAATGAGTTTCTGCCCATTAATGTCTGAAGTTCATCCACATAATGAAGGTGGACTTTTGTTGCTGTTGTTCTTCTGTCAAAGTGCTGCTGCATTGTGGTGGAAGTCAAACCTACATTCATAGGCAGCAGGAGCTCTGAATAGGTGTTCCAAGCTACTCCATTAATGTTTGTGAACGTGTGACACTCGTCAGAAACTGAAGACCCAGCAATTGAGGAAGAAAGCCAATAATTAGCCATTCTCTAATGGCTTAGTGGCAAGGAATTGTGTTGTCAACCCAAAAGCATACTGTTCGAATCCACTATCTGCTGTGTGGAAGGAAGATGGCCCATCTCCTCCTGTGTGATTTGTTGTTGTTGTTATGTGCCATCAAGTTATTTGCGACTCATAGCAACCCTATGTACAACAGCCCTAAACCCTGCTCTATCCTGTACCAATCACACTGCCTCTGACACACCCATGCCACTTACCGCAGTCACGGAATCAATCCACCTCATAGAAGGTCTTCCCCTCCTGTGCTGTCCCTCCACCCTCCCAAGCATGATGTCCCTCTCCAAGGACCCGTCCCTCCTTACAACATGCCCAAAGTATGTCAGACGAAGCCCCAGAATCCTTGCCTCCAAGGAGCATCCTGGTTTAACCCTCTCTAGGATGAATCTGTTTGTTTTCTTGGTAGTCCATGGTACATTCAATACTCTTCTCCAGCACCTGCTGGAGGCTCAGCTATGGGTCTGTTCCAACTTGACCGGTAATAACAGTGACAGCCTAGTGAGTAAAGAGTTGTACTGTCAAACCAAGCAGATGGGTCTCTCCCTCCAGCTGCTCCATGAGAGGAAGAAGGACTTCTGTGTGAGTGATAGTGTCTGAAAACCTACTGTAGGGTCAGCTATGAGGAGCTTCTGATTTGACAGCATATAACACAACCACCACCACAGAATAAGAAGGTAACTAACTCCCTAAGCTGTTACAACGCTCATTGGATATTTGGCGCATAGGGAACAAAACCAAAATGGTTTTGCTTTTAAAAATATACTATTTACATTATTACCACCAAATCCAGACACACTTGAGTATCAAAATGCTGTTATTTCATGTACATAACACACCTTGACTTCAGAAAAGTTAAAATATGCTAAGTGCCTATTTTGTGACCATTTCTCAATTGCGTTGTTTATCTTGTGGTGCTCAAATATTCTGTGAATTCTAGATAGAAGTCCCATGCAAATCAAAACAACTATGAGATATCATCTTACCCCCAGTAAGAGTAGCAAAATTCAACAGAGCAGCAAACAGCAAATGCTGGCAAGGATGTTGAGAAACTGGAACCCTTATTCACTGTGGGTGGGAGTGTAAAGTGGTGCAACCACTGTGGAAGGCAGTATGGCGCTTTCTCAAAAAGTTGTAAATAGAAATA
>NW_006399841.1:8059961-8080122 GCF_000299155.1 Elephantulus edwardii | reverse complement strand
GGGGGAACCTAAAAAAAGAAGGGATAAATAATGTATACTGCATTGAAATAGATGAGGGAGAAAACTGTTTAAAAGGAATATATGGTCAGGTATTATTTTCATGACAAGATTATAGGAAAAGAAATACATAGTAAAGTGGACTCGGGAGGGGGGATTGTATAACAATGAAAGAATTTTTTTTTCTTCAAAGAGAAAAATGAACTGGGCGGAGGGGTGGGTAGGGAGGAAAATGTGCAAGAATGAATGAATGGGGAAAATGAAATGAAAAGAATATGCTGTAAAAATATATATACTGCATTAAAAATCATTAATAAAAATATGCTAGGTAGTTATGTATCTTAGTATTCAAAGGAGGACAGGTATGCAGAGAGAGAATGAATTTCTTTAGCAGTGCACAGCAGAATCCCTGTGGGAGAGAACTGTCTTTACCTAGGAAATGCTTTGATAAGCTTTCTGCAAGATTGCATGCTATAGGTAGGGTTGACTAGGTATGTAAAGAACAGAAGTGGGATGCTATGAATTGTTCTACATAGAAGTAGATGAAAATAGAACTCCTGAACAGTACAAAGGGTGGGGGGAGATTGAGGAATAAAACGAAAATGAAGGAAGGAGAGGCCTCAACCAGAATAAAGGCTGGACCTGGGTGAGGCTGTCGGCATTCCCCTGTAGAAAGATGACGCTGACTCATCTGTTGCAATTAGTTTTATTGTAGTGTTCCCCTCACTCAGCTGAGGAAAGTCTGTTAATTTATAGATATTTTGTGATATACGATTTTGAGTTAGAAATAAAGGAAATGTTTTGAGATTCCAGTGCAAGATTGGTGTAGCAAAGGGCATAGAGGATGTGAGGTCCTATGACCTGAAACTGCCTGGCCTGAGAGTGTTAACTCTACCATAGTGACCCCCAGAAGGAGTGCTTTTGTGCAGTGGCCATGTGCTTGGCTTGACCTGATGATCTCTTGTAAAGATTAGAGCCTGGGAGACAGAAAGGTGCATTGGGACATATTTTGTTATACGTTTTAAATTAACTAATTGCTTATGTTGTACAAAAAGAATACTGTCCATATATGAAGCATTGGTTAAGTTTTGGTATGAAATGTGCCACATGGTTAAAAGTAACTCAAACTTAACTCATTGCTGTTGAGTCAGGACTGATTTACAGCTGACCCTCCAGTGGGTTTTCCGGAGGCTATAAGTCACTTAAGAGGACATTGTCCATCTTTCCTCTGAGGAGCAGCTGGTGGATTTGAACTATGGGCCTTTGGCATTGCAGATTCTAACCACTGTGCTATCAGCACTTTCTATAAGGAGCTATAATCAGCATAAAGTGGTGAAATTGCACACATGAATTTCTTTCTTTCTTTTTTTTTTCTAATTATTATTAAATTTTATTAGTTTCAATGAACATTCACAGGGATTCTGGGCTTTCACTCCTTCATTGCCGCACCATTCTCTCCACCCTCCTCCCCAGTTTGTTGTTCTTCCCCGCCATCCGAATGTCTGTTTTAATTGTCCAATTGCCACAGTGCTTGTCAAAGTCAGTTCTGATTAATCTCCTTTGTCGGTGTGTCCTTTGCCATTCCCTATCACTCCTCCCTGAGAGAGACTTCACCCTGATTCATAAGGAAAAGGGGATGGCGTATTCTCTTAGCTACTTCCTGCTGAAAAGGGACGCTGTGGGTTTCAGGGTGAAGATCTTCTCTCACTACTCTAAAGGGTCCCTTTGGCAGTAGGAAACACATAGACTATTATGGAGATTGATTTTGGAATTTAGATGCACTCTTATTGATTGTGCTTGGCCGTACATGTTCATATCCTTGAAGATGTAAAACAATGAAAGAATCCTTTCTTTTACTTTTCCATAATTTTTGACTCATGTACTTATAACTTTTTAGTCAAATTTGTGTCTTCTAGGTTGCAACACCCCCATGATACATCTTTTTCTTTCTTTTTAAAAAAATCCTACTTTCCTGCTTTTTGTCCCATTTTTACTAGTAGGAAATGAACTCTACATTCTGTCTTGATTGTTCTTGCTTTATTGATGTGGGCTGTACTGGAATGTGCTTTGGCAGGATATTCAAAAGAGCTGTATTCTAGTTAGTGCGCCCTGAATTAGCAGGAAATCATCTAAACCTCTTGTGCTGCACTTTACCCTCTTCTTTATAACCTTCTAACCAGTTATGAGCCAGACTCAGCATTTAATAAAAACTGGTTAATTCAAAGACTGAAGCATGCATGGGTGTTTGTAATTCTTCAACATGGAACTAATCTATGGTATCACTATTATAGTTAAAAGTAAACAGCTCCCAAACTGATCTGTCAGGGAATCCCCTAAATGGTCACACAGTATGTTCAAGAAAGGGTAAACCAGTGTTGCTCTGCAATTCGATAAGGGATGCAAGTTCTCCGTCTGAAAAACCCTAAGTACCTCTCAAGCTTCATATCTTGAAGGCAGAGCAATATACTGCTTTGTTGAACACTTCTCACTTCTTTATACTGTTGTTGTCATGTACTGTTGAGTCAGAACAGACCCATTGCTGACCTGGTAGCAAGTTTTCACAGGCTGTAAATCACACGGAAGGAGATTCTCCATTCTTCTCACATAGAACAGCTGCTGGATTTGAACCATGTGCGTCTGGGAAGAAAGCACAGTTCCTTATCACTAGGCCACCAAAACTAGTGTGCAAATAATGTTCATGGTATAAACATTTGTTCTCAATTATTTTTAAATATATTTCAATTTTTGAACACGCTGTTGTTGAGTGCCGTTGAGTTATAGGGGACTCATAGCGACCCTGTGAACAAAAGACCTGAATGCTTGTATAACTTTCATCCTTTCTCCTGGTTCATAGAGTTTCTGGAAGCAAGCTAGTTTAGAAATGGATGCCACGCTGGCTTCCAAGCTTGTTTTCATCGGGCAGCTCCACCAAACACTGTCCACCATGGGTGACCAATATCACATTTGCCACATCAGGATCACAGTGTTCAGCATAGCAGCAACCACAAGTTACCTCTGTACAGCTATAGCACAATTTATTTAAGCAATTATTTTTAATCGCTATTAAGTCTGCTTCCCCGTTTCCTGCTGTTAGGAACAATCTGAGCGGAATGGCCTTGCACATACACTTGGACCTGTGAGTCTTGCTCAGCCTCTCAAAGGCTCCTGCTTGGCCCACATTTCCGTCTGAGGCAGAGGCTGCCGGCCAGTGCTGCTGGCAACCAGAAAGCCAACGGGACTCAGAGCAGATGGTCTCCAATGTTCTGAACGTGTGGTCAACTGGATTTGAGGACTAAATTAAACGGCCAATTAAATTCTGAATTAAATTTCCATCTTTATGACATTTATTGGATTTGCTGATATTAATGAACATGGAGTACATAATTGATTATTACTTTGGAAGTAGGCTTTGCTTTCTTTATATCTCCTTTCACCCTTTTTTGCAGTCAAGTGCTCCATCCCAGAGCTTATACCCTCTCCTTTCATCCTTTTTTGTAATGAAAGTCCTATAATCTATTTTCTTTCTTTCTTCCTTCCTTCCTTCCTTTCTTTCTCTCTCTCTCTCTCTTCCTCTCTCTTCCTTCCTTCCTTCCTCCCTCCCTTCCTCTCTCTCTCTTTCTTTCTTTCTCCCCCTCCCTTTCTTCCTTCCTTCTCTCTCCCTCTCTCATATATCTCCTATTGGTACAACAACACTAAATGTTTGGATATTAATCCTGACCATTGGCCCATTGGCTCCCATAAACATACTCACAGTGGGCCCTCCAGTGGGTTCCTACACGAGAGGAAATTGGCCATGTTTTCTTCTGCAGAACTGCTGTGTTTCTTCTACAGAGTTGAACCTTCAGGGAGGTACAGCTTTCCAGTGAGCAGTGCAGCCTCCTGTGGACTGAGCCCCCAGTACTCCCCCTCGGACAGCTGACAGCCTTAGAACCCTACAGGGGGCAAACTCTGTCATGTGGAGCGTAGAGTGAAACATTAATCAACCTAATGGCATACAAACAATAACAAGCATAATAAATATTACATAAACATATTAAATAGAGCTTTCATTTTGAAGACTTGGGAACATTCTCTGTGAGGTGTGTGCACACACACATGATTCTATGAGCAATGCCTCTGAACATTGCCCTATCTGGAGCCAACCTTGCCATTTCAGACACCTGACCACATTTCTGTAGTCACTCTGTCATTCCATCCTATCCAGGGTCTTACCTTCACTGACTCTATTCTTGTAAGCATGATGTCCTTCTCCAAGGACTGGTCCCTTCTGGCAACATTCCCAAAGTATATGAGACAGGGCTTCAAAATCCTTGCATCCAAGGAGCAACCTGTTTTTGTTTTTACCTTCCTCAGGACAGAACGGTTTTTTCTTGGCAGTCTATGGTATGTTCAATACTCTGCTCCAACACCTCATCTCAAAGGCACTGATTCTTCCTCTGTCATCCTTATTGATTGTCTACCTCTCAGATACATAGCAAGCAGTTGAGAAGACCATGACCTGGATCAGGCACACTTGAGTCTCTGACTGACATCATTGCTCTTTAGCACTCCAGAAAGATCTCTGACAGCAGACTTACCTAAAGCAACTAGTCTTTTGAGTCTTTTAATTTCCTGACTGCTGGTGCCAAGAGTGTTGATTGTGAATTCAAGTAAGATGAACTTTTTAACAGCCTCAATATCTTCTCCAACTATCATGATACTTTGTATTGGCCCAGTGGCGAGGATTTTTGCTTTCTTGATCTTGAGATGCAAAGTACATGCATGCCGTACACGCACACACACAGAGTCTCTAGTAGTTTTTTTAATTTATATCTATTAGTAATGCAGCAGAAAATTAAAATAAGACTCATGTTTGTATCTGTGTTTTCAAAGGTAATGTTATTTGTATTAGTACTGGTAGGGGTGATGGTGACAGTGCTTAAATTCTGAACAGTCTGAGTTTCTATTCCATTGGACAAAAAGACATGAAGTAACCTGACAACCAGACATTGCTTGGATGACAATCCTCTTCGATGCCTGGGAATGTCCGGAAATTCCCTGTGTAGAAGAAAGAGAACTTAAGAGCACGGCAGCCTTTTCAGCTGGAGACAGTGAGAACGGCTGTTCACATCTCTCTTTGTTCCGGGATTTCTGAGTCAGCAAGTAAGCATGTGGCCTTGGAGACAGCTTCGTGGCCAGGAGGGATTACATGAGTTGTGAGTCTCTTCTTGTATTCTAGATCAGGTCATGATGGAGTGATGTCTGAATATTTGAGACGATCCAGTGGGTGAATGAAATTCCGTGGCGGGTCTTGGGAGTGGTTGATGGTTCATACTCTTCCAGTTCCCTTACAGCTGAGCAGATAGCACCCCGGTTAATATGTTCTTCCTGGAAGCAGGAGTGGCATCCACTTCTGAAACAGCCTGTCTCCAGAAACTCTATGACCTGGGAGAAAAGATGAAAGTTATACAAGTCTTTTGTCAGGTCTTTTGTTCATATGGTCACTATGAGTTGTCTACAACTCGATGGCACTTAACAATAACAACAACAACAACAACATAGAGAGGGCTCTGTGGGTCTGGTGGATAGAAAGTTATGTTACCAAGTCAAAGGTGGGTGATTTTAATCTGCAGCCCTCAGGCCTGGCTTTAATTGTTTTTGGTCAAGCATTCTTCTAAGCGGTATAGCACTGGTCTGTCCATGTGCTGTAGCTTGTGGTTGCTATGATACTAAACACTGTGACACTGATGTGTCAAATGTGATAATGGTTACCAATGGTAGACAGTGTTTGGTGGAGCTCCCTGATTAAAACAAGCTTGGAAGCGGGAGTGACGTCCACTTCTGAAATAGTTTGCCTCCAGAAACTCTATGACTTGGAGAAATGATGAAAGTTATACAACTCAGGTCTTTTATTCATAGGGTCATTATGAGTCCTCTACAACTTGATGGCACTTAACAACAACAACAATTAAAAAAATATACTAGACTTTCTCATTTCTTTTTCAAAGCCTTTCCAAGACTGAATTAATTGAATTCAAATGTCTATAATAGAGGTAATGTACTAGAAGCATTTTAGATTACAGGATGAGTGAATGAAAGAATATATTTACTGTATATGCAAAGTATGCACCAGATCCTAGTTGAGGCACTGAGAATACAGCACTAAACGAAAGAACAATTCCTGCTTTCATGAAGATTCTGCTTTAGCCGGAGGAATCAAGGCACTAAGAATTATAACAATGTATCTCCTGTGAGGTACTAAAGAGAACGTTAAAGAAAAATCAAGGAAGAGGAATAATTGTTCAGGAGGATATGAGTGGTGCTGTGGCTTCATTAGGCTTTTTAGGAATAGTTTATCTCCCTTCAATATTTACACCATCAGGAGGCAGAGTGTCAGTGGTAGTCGGTACCAGGAAAGTGGTTCTCATCTAACAGTAAAAAAAAAAATACGACCTTGTTAGTTTAAACATAACTTCCTATTTTAGGAATAATGTATACAGCATTGAAACAGATGAGGGAGAAAACTGTTTAAAAGGAATATTTGATTAGGTATTATTGTCATGACAGGAGTCCAGAGTGAAGGCTGCACCGTGGAGTGGACTTGGTGGGGGGAGGGATTGCAGAACAATGAAAAAGGTTTTTCTTTAACTTTTCAAGGGGTTGAGTGAATTGGGGGTAGGGGGAGGGCAGAGTGAAAAGTGCAACAGTGAATGACTGGAAACCCTAAGTCTCTGTAAACTTTCATTAAAATTAATTTTAAAAAGAGACCATGACTTAGATCAAGAAAACAATCTTCACAATGACAAATTTGAAAATGTGTATTTATTCTATGAAATGTGTTCCAGTTTTGTTTCAGAAAACTCTCTATATGAATCATGAAAACGTCAGCATGGTTTTTGTTTCAGTCATCTAAATGATCAAAAGTAAAATGTCATTTTATTCAACATGGGCCCTTTTAAATGTCTCAGTTAAGATAAAGGTAAATATGAAAAGTTAGTGTATGAACGAACACGCTTTTACATATGTTATGCAATGAGGACAATTTAAGACAAGAGAGCACTTTTTGGAAGGAGAGGCAATTTGTGCTGCAGAAACATTGCATCACGCAAGGTGAAAGCCATCCTCAACGAGTCACAGACATCGTGACAAAGTGTATATTGTTAAACCAGGGACTGAATGTGTCATTCTGATTGGCTTAAAAGTGATTTGGCAAAGTCAAAGACAGGTTAACAAGGCAGGCACTTGGCAGTGAGTAGAGCTTACAATTCCATTTTAGGGATCCACGTAGGTGAGCTGTAGAGGTGGGTTGTTTGTATCAAGGCTCCTTGGGAACAACTTATCAATATTCTGATTTGTGTGTGGTGAGGTAAGAGAGTTGAGGGCAGGGTACCTGGAAATAAGGCTTTTCCTATGTTTGGCTTATGCTTTGTTGATTATTTACTTAGTAATTAAGGAGGTTACAAAACATTCACTTCCTGGAACACGGAGGTTAGCTACACTGTTTGTATCTGACTCTTTGGGAACCAGCAGACATTCCTTGGTAGCTTGGTTGCATAGAAAATATTTTCTTAGATACAAGATTATCATGGCTGTTAATGGAATAAAAACCAAGGTTCAAAATGAGGTTGGGCCACAAGTTGAACCCTTTCAGATAAACCAAACCATTTCAAAGGTACCAGACCATTTCAAATCTGTCATATAAACCCATGGCCACTCCACAGATGGGGTCCCTTCTGTGGGTTTGGGGTTGAATTCCTAATGGGAATTACATTTTTATGGGGGTCACATTTTTTTTCTCATAGAGACTCTGTAAGATTTGAACCATCAACTTTTTGGCTAGCAACCCCATATATAACCACCAGACACTTCTATTTTAAAAATTTGTGCATACATGATTTACAAATACTTTGTAAAAAGTTATTTTTCTTTTAAAATATTTAAAATTACAAGTTAGAACACAAAATGCAGTTATAATTTACAAATATCAACATTTTACACATCAATTTAGTTAAAGCTGAATTTTTATATAAATGTGTTGAAACTATAATGAAATATTTTTTTAAAGTTTAAAAAAGAAATATTTTAAAACTTTTAACATTAAATGTCTTTCTAGCCTCCCATGTGAAGAATCTTACTAGATTTGATTTCTTTTACATCTTGACTTATATGAGTTTAGACATATAGTATGTATTTAGGTCTACACCGATTCAGATTTTAAAGTAATGTGGGTATTTTTAATATTAAAACTACTAATCAACAGCTATGTGTAGCCATTGCGTTATGTTGTGAATTCATGAGTATTCCCAGAACCACATAGCTGAACTTAAAAACAAGGAAATGAACGTTCAATGAGATTAGGAAATGTATTTCATTAACCATTGCTCTTATCCTATCTGAGAGGAAGAATTTAAAATGTTGATTAAATTCTCTTCCCAACTGCCACATATTAATAACCTCTTGGTGTGTAACAGATGACTCTCAAACTCAGCTAGTCAAACCAGCATTTAGGACCCCACAGCGTATGTGTGTTGGAATGCTTGGTGTGGTACGGCTGAATACCTCTCGTTCAAGGCCTTTCACAAGACTGTGATGAAGGTATTCTTTTCAGCCGCAGTCAAGGCTCCTCTGGGGCAAGTTTCCAACTTCAAGTTCACGCGTGTGGCAGATGGAAGGTCTTGCAATCTCTCTGCTATTGACCATTGGAGAGGTGGTTGCTGGGCTGTGTCTGCCCACAATGTGTGTTTTTCACCAAGGCAGCCACTTCTCTCGGAGCAGGTGAGAAGAGCATGAGAGCAGGAACTGCCTAACACAGAAGCCAAGGTCCTTTCTGCTCCTTGTAGGCAGACGGAGCTCTGGTGTCTGAATGGTAAGGAGCTGTGCTGACAATTCAAAGGGAGGAGGACGAAATGCACCAGCTGTTCTGTGAGAGAAAGACGGGCAACTTCCTCCCATGCAGCTTACTGCTCGGAAAACCTTCCGGGGGAGGTGGGGGATCAGCTGAAGTCAAGTAAAATATGAGTCAGTTCTGCCTCCACGGCATGAAACATCAACGTGGGCAATCTCCTCGCCTGTGATTTATTGCCTATGAAAACCCATGGGAGGCAACTTAACAGCACGTAACAACACTCACATCCTGTTTATGAGTGAGGTACTTAATTCAGTGAACATTTAGGATGGAGAGACTACACAGGGACACAGGGACATGAATGTCAGGACCAGGGACCAACCAGGACGGAGGATATTTTGATCGCTGTGAAAAACACATAAACTTTTACCATTCAAAACCTACCCACATGCTAAAACAGAAGAGAAGCTTTTACAACAGGGAAGTCTTCTTAAAGTAAAATAATTCAAAATTGCACAACACAATATAAAATTCGAGACACACATACATATTTAAAATGAGAAAATGATAGTAAATAATTACGAGAATTACAAATCTACAGTAACTAATTACAGTAAATACAAATTTAATGAAGTGAACAACTACAACAATTCCATAAATACAGGGAAAAAATCGGATTTTATTATTTAAGTATTTAAAGTATAACACAGTTTCTTCCTGAAGGACCCTGATGGCCCAATGGTTAAGCCCTCTAGTGTTAACTGAAAAGGCAGTAGTTGAACGCACAGGGACTTGATTTGTCATGCTGGAGTAACAGAAGAAAACACAGTACTTAACATACAAAATAGAATCTATTTCTTAGCAGAATCCTATTTACAGGTGCTGGTACTGAGCTCTGGTGAACTTGTGGTAAGAAGCTGCATTGCAATTCCAAAGGCACAGGGTTTGAATCCACCAGTTGCTCTATAAGAGAAAGAAGAACAGTTTCTTCCCATTAGGATTTTACAGTCTCAGAAAACCAGCAGAGGCTTGTTCTGAGTCAGCAGCAGTGGGTGTGCTGGAAATCAAGATCCTAACAGTGCAGTGCAGGGGCTGAGCTGCTGAGTGAAGGTGTGCAGTGGGAGCCCACCACCTGCCCCAGGGGAAGCATGTGGCAGGTTGTCTCCATCAAGATCACTGCCTCGTACAACATGCACCTCTGCTCTATCCGGAGGGCCACCGTGCCGAGGTTCTGATGGGAAGAATGTCAGCCTGGAAAGTAACATGTGTTAACTCTAATCTGTGCTGCGGTTTTAAAAAAACTTAATGTTTAGGCTTCATTAGCAACTTCATAGATCCCTCATTATTTTTTTTTTATAAAAACTAATTGTTATTCTCTGCAGTAAAGTTAGAACTGACTTGTAGCTTGACCCTCCAGGGGATTTTCAGAGGCTTTTAAACTACATGAAAGGAGATTACCCACAACTGGGGGGAGGGAGGGATACCCTCAAAATACATGTTACAATGCACAGCAGACCTTAGTTTTCAAAACTACTATATGTGTTGTTACTCGTGATTAAACAAGCAGTTACTGTGTAACTTCACCCAGCTTGAGATAAATATGTCTTCCTATTTTGAAAGTCCTCTCCAGGACTAGAATCCTATACTTTCTTTTATAAAATACTTTCAGTACATTTAGTGTCACAAATAGGCTGATAGCGATCTAAGGTCATTCATTTGAACTTGAATCAACTAGAAAGTTCTTACTATTGAGACCTTGAAGATGAAGTAGTCTGCAGTGCTAAAGATGGAGACACTTCTCACTTCAGGTTTATTTTCAATCCTTGGAGAGATACTTAGTGCTGGGAAAGGTTGAGGATGGTGGAAGAGAGGAAGCACCTCAGTGAGATGCCTTGATGCAGTGATGACCACAGTGGACTTGAGTGTGGTGGGGGTGCTGAGGATGCCACTGGGCAGGACAAGGTTTATACAATGGCTGTGTGTCACATCGACTGGAGGGCTCCTAACAACTACAACCACCACCACCACCACCACCACCACCACACAGTGCTAATTCCAGAGTACCACTGGTCAGGGGGTGGGGTCACCGGCGGTTCAGTAGCAGGATTTTCACCTTCCAAGTGGGGCCCTGAGGTTGATTCCAGGCCAGCTTATCTTCTGCATGACTAACCCCAAGTATTAATGTAGACTTAGATCTTGTTTGATGCTGACCAGGACTCAGTGGACCTTCTTGTCTGGGGTAACTCACTGGCAGCTAACAAGAAGTCACGGAACCACAGAGCTGGGGTCTGATGGGAAGCTGGGGAGTCCAGCCAGGCTGAGGGTCCTGATGCAGGAATGGATGAGACTGATTCAGCATTACTTCGCAGTCCTGTTTAGTCTCAGTTCTTCCATTTTCATGCTACTATTAGTCTTTATTTGACATAATATTAAAGGGCAGCTTTCCTTAAGATGACACAAAGCCCAGAAACCAAAAACTCAGTTGCAAGGACTAAAGAATTCTGCAATGGTATCCAGCATTTTCTAATTAACTAGAAGACTCCTGATAAAATTAAGAAAATCCAAAAGAATGTCACATCTGAGTACAATTACATGACATCTGCACGAGGACCTGCTTTTCTAGTTCAAGACTGCCGCATTCATTTTTTAAATTTTTATTCATTTTTTTTACCAAAAAATAAACAGTATGGGACATGTTGTAAGTCTAATTCATGCCAGATGATTGGAACCAAGCATAACATAGGTTAAAAAAAGTCAATTTTGCTGGCATTTTTGCAGTGGAATTGAAATACAGTTCAATTGATATATGTTTAAGTCATGGAATTAATTCAATATTTAGCAATGTGATTGTTTTTATGAGTCTTGGATTAGCCAAAACCAGGGTGACTTATGTTTAGGATTTTCTGTTACAGTCGTGGTTAAAATTTTCCAATTTTCTCCTTTAGGGAAGCTCATATGTGTCATGTAACATTCACTAATTTTTTTTTTTTTTCGTTAGAAGACCCAAAAATACGGGGGAAATGGCAGGAGAATGTGTTTGAAGAGGCATGGATGTTACAAATCATGAGACAACCTCTGTCTCTCTGTGGGGGGCAAAAGGAGAAGGCTCTCTTTACTAACAGTGAAATCCAGAGAGCATCTTTACACAGGTTTTTAAGGAACTGACCCGAGGTGGAGCCAGCTGGTGGAGGGACGCTGGGCTCGGGGCAGGTTGGCTGCGGCTGCATTTTTACTGGCAAACAATGGCCAAGCGCCAGCCGCTGGTCTCCCACACAGCTGTGTGCAATGATTCATTTCCCTTGATTTCCCAGCTGACCCATTCAGAAGGCAAACAGCCGTTTTCAAAGCTGCAGTTGCTTAAAGGAACCCTCCCTTTCAATTGTGGGGGCCTTTTAGGGAGAGTCTGTTGCCCTCACAAAAAGTTGTTTCCATGACTGGCATGTAAACAGGCAAGACAGGTTCAGAAGAAACAGAGATGTTGAATTCACCACGAGGTGTTCGTTGTGGTTCTGATTCCTTGCACGTCTCCCTCTCCAGCTTTTCCTTACAGCATTTCCCAACTTTAACCTGACTTCCCCACCTTTCCAGCAACTTCTCAAATACAGACTATTCTTTCACTCTTTGATGCCACTGACGACGAATGTCCTTTTTCCTCTGAGAAACTCCTTTACCTTCAAGGAGTGATCGAATTATCTTCTCTCCATTCTTTTTTCCTGACTTCCTCAGATTAGACTACAGGAAACATCTCGGTGGGAGCAATCTTGCGCCAGTAGGGTGAAATGAAATTGTTGGGAAGTGAAAAAGAAACTTTCGTATGCAAAACTCAGATAAATATATAGTACAAAACTGATACACATATATGTCCTTGTGGTACTATTACCTCTATGGGAGATAATTAGGAAAAAAATGCCTTCAGTGTCTCCTAAGGGATCTTCCCAAAGGTTAGAAACTCTGGGTTATATACTTGGTTGGTTGGTTTATTTTAAGTGACTGTTTCTGAGGCAATTTGCTGATAAGTAAACATCAGTGCAGCAAAACCTGACTGTCACACCTTTAAACAACCTCTTACCAACTGCTCAAGGTCCCCCAGGGCACAGTGGTTAAGGAATTTGACTGCTGACCAAAAGATGGGTGGTTTGAACCCAGCAGCCATTTCTTGGGGGAAAGGTGAGACAGTCTTAAAGATTTTACCACCTTGGAAAGCCCAAGGCGGATGTTCCACTTGATCCTGTGGTTTCCCTATCGGACAGGATCCGTGCAATGGCAGTGCGTTTGGTTTGGGTCTGCCTCCCAAGCCATTAAGATTGTGAGCTTTCCAGGGTGGGGGCTGGCAGGCAGCAGGTGCTCAGGAAATGTTTGCTCAGTGGCTTTGCTGAGATCATGGCTTCTTAGTGCAATTCAATTACACCCATTGCCATTTACGCCCATTGTTCTCGACAATAAAGGCCTGGGTCCCTTCCAGTGCTTTCACACCGTACAACATGATGAGATTGAATGACTTTTTTTTTTAAACTTTATTTGTACTATCCAGAGATGTGGCGATTCAAAATTGAAGTTATCAAGTGGATGTGCCTTGTTCAAACATCCAGTTGGTGCCTCGCTGAAAAGTGAACTTGGTGTTGGCTCTAGGATTTGCATATACACTTTTCATTATGCTGTGGAAATTCCCCTCTATTCCTATTATGTTGTATATTTTAATAAGGAAGGGGTGTTGGATTTTGTCAATGTTTGAATTCACCCCAATGCCCCTTGGGAGAAGGCTCAGGAAACTCCTCCTGAGAACAAGTCCACATTGACATCATTGTGCTGCCAGGAGTGAAAAAGGAATCTGCAGCAACCAGATGGTAATACAAACTCCCCAACAGTATAAAATGACTCAAAACCTCGTTATTGGAAAAAGTATCTTTAAAATGATCTGTTGCAAAAAATATTTAATTCAGTCAATTATCGATCTATATATCTATATATAATATAAGCTATATCGTAGCATATATCTTAGAAATAAAAAGTTGTTGGCATTATTTTTTTTAAAAAAGAGCATTATCAAAAAAAGCATTATCTTCTCTATCTCTCTTATCCATACCCCACATAATAGTTTTCATGAGCACATTAATAGAAACTCATTTCTCTGAGCATATACTGTGTTCCAGCCATAGACTGTTTCTATCCACAGCCTCCCTTAAATTCCCCAGTAATTCTATTCCAGAAAAAGAAAAAAAAACACCCAAAACAACACATAAAGACCAAGCTAAATCCAAATTGATGCTGCCTGAGGCTGATAATATTATAGGCGCAGATGGCTTCGTTTCCTTCTATGGATTGACTTCTGGATTCAAACCCCTGACCTGTAAGGTAGCAGTCCAGTGTTTGATCCTCTATACAACCACAGCTCCTTTGAGATTCCAGAACAGGGAGCAAACCCTCCACCCTCTTGTTGCTTCTGGCTGGTGGGGACCCTCGAGGTTGTAGACCTTTACACAGGAACCTGCCTGTCTTTCTTCAGTAAACGACTAGTGGACTTGAACTGCTGACTCCTTGCTTGGCAACCCACCGTGTTAGGCCCTACACCTGTACAATACTGCTGTGTACCACGGAGTCAGAACCAACTCATAGCGGACTCTCCAGCAGATTTTCAGAGGCAGTAAATCAAGCAGGAAGGGACTGCTCATGTTTCTCCGAACTGCCTGCCTTCGGGTTGGCAGCACAGCTCCTTACCACCAAGGCTCCATCTATGTGACAGGTATTATTGTTATGTGCTTCATTTACACATGAGCACACTGGTGATTGAGGACATTAACCCTGTAACCCACATGCAGAAGAGAGAATGCTAGAATTCAAAGCCAGAAAAGGTAGATGCCAGTTTCTTGGATTTTATTCCTATTAACGAGGAAATGGAAACAGCCCAAATATATATCAGCAAATGAATGGATTGAGAAATTGTGCCACATTCGCATGAGAAAATACTAAGCAGCACTCAAGAGCAACGATTTTAGAAAGTTCTATAGAACATGGTAAAGTCTAGAGAGCATTCCATTGAGTGTGAACTTAGTCTCACAATAAAAAATATACTGTATGAGACTCTTATTATGAAAATAGAAGGATAAATAGTAAGATGTCTAGAAATGAGTGCAGTGGGGGAAGGGAAGGGAGCAGAAGGCCTGAGGTGGGGGGGTCACAGGGACACAGAGTCTGGTTGGGCGTAGGGAGGAAGCGAAAGAATTAGGAAAGACCCAGTGGGGACCTGAAGAGATGCACTGATAGAGGACAGAGATCAATGGTGATTGCTTTTATCAGAAGCAAAGTATGTGATCATATGAAACACAATGTGAATGAAGAAATGTGTGAAACCCAGTGCACATGAATGAAACACAATGCATACAAATTGTGCATGCAAACCAATATAAAATAAAACAAAAAATAAAACCCCACTATGCAAAAGAAAATTTAAAACATCAGATCTTTAAAAAGATGCTTTAATCTAAAATCATCTAAATTATTATGAATGCCACCAAGAGGGCATTTTAATCTGCAAAATAAGACAAAAATGTCTGCTTGGGATATGTGCACAACATTTCAGTTAAATGCTTGTGGGAACAGGGAGGAGTGATAGGGAATGGCAAGGGACACGCTGACAAAAGAGATTAATCAGAATTGGCTTTGACAAGCACTGTGGCAATTGGACAATTAAAACAGACATGGGGGGGAAAGAAGAACGAACTGGGGAGGAGAGTGGAGAAAACAGTGCAACAATGAATGAATGAAAACCCAAAATCTCTGTAAATGTTCATTAAAACTAATAAAATTTAATAATAATAATAAAAAGCTTGTGGGAAAAAGTATTCCTGAGCACTAAGACATTGAAAATAAATTCCAAAGAAAATATTGAAGTATAATTGAAGTGCTTTGATAATCAAACTTGTGAGAAGTCACTGTTGATAGAAAAGTATGTGTGTGTATGTATGTGTAGATGGTGATATTGAATAGATCAAGATGATAAAGAGGTACCGAGAAGGAAAGAAAACAAAATTCTAGAGCTGGTTTGAAGAAGCCCCAGTACTCTAACACCCACTCCAATTGCAAGAATATAGACATTATTTTCACAGATGTTAGAATTACACCAGGACATCCGTGATGATTTTTTCCTGCTAAATGTAGTAAAAAGAATGCATGGCTCAGCATGAAACTGTAACAGTCCTTTCTCACTTCTAGAGGATATTACACTTTCTCAAGTGGCAGAATTTCTCTTGCCCCATTGGAAGATTCTACCACAGCTCCTGTAGGCGTTTAAGAGCGAGATGGAAGAAATGAACTTTAAACTCATGGAGAACTAGTTTAAAATCAAAACAAAACAAAAATCCTTTATCCTTAGATAATGTGAGGAGGGTGGAAAGAGAAAAAGAGAATCTAACACTAGCTTAGAAATTTATCCCAACAGCAATTTCAAATTTTATCCTTAGCTCAAACACTCCTTTTCTTGCCAAGAAATCCCCTTGAAAGCATGGCTTCTTTTCCTAACATTGTCATTGAAACATTGATACTACTGTATGCTTCCTCGCATGCAGCATTTTTTGTTACTGGGGGGAAAATGAAACAAACCACCACTAACACATGTGCTCTGGTGAAGGGGCGTGGTGTCTGGGACAAGACCCACCACTGGATTTTGTAGCAAAGTCGTTTTTTCGTTCTTGAACAGACATCTAACTTCTCTGGCCCACAGTTTCCATTCCTACCAGATCAGGACAGACTAGTTACTTCTAACAGAGATTATAGATTAAATGAAGAAATATCTAAAATGTTCTCTATTTCCCTCCCCTCCTTCTTTGATTGTGAATTTGATTGTGATGGGCAATGTTATGTCTAAGGTTTCATCCAACTTTAGTAGTTGAACCCATTGTAAGAAATATTCTCTATACTGAGCTTGTTTTGCTGGTTTTTAGCCTGGGAGATTTTCAGGGGCAATCAGAGAACAAAGGCAAATAGGACAGGCAGCATGGCAGGAAAAAGCATGGTGTGATGCTGAGTGCACCGCGGACCACTGCGGCTTGTGGTCGGAGCCCGGGAAGGCTGCACAGTCCCACCACAGGCAGCAGCTATCAGAGCTGTGCTCAGGCGTTAGCTCAACAGCTGTTTCTCACGAGTGCCAGCTGGAAAGGCTGATGGAAGGCTAGGACGGGACAGAAAAGGAAAGCCAGGGGGTGTAAAGAAAACAAAAGTCATTCTTCTAAAAATGTCCGGTCCTTTAGTAAATGTGTCCATTTGACCCTTGGATAACACAGGTCTGAACTGTGCAATCCACTTGCATGTAGATGCAAACACAAACCTAACAAATGACCATGTGCCACTAATCATCTCCAAGTGAACGACTTCTCTATCCAGTAAATTGCACCCCTCAGTAGAAAGAGATCTTTCCCATTTCTTCAGTATTTTCCACCGTGTTTAGTGCAATACTGTAAACTTGGCACCCAAAATGCCCCTGGTGACGACAGAAGTTTTCCAATGAGCAGGACAAAGTCATGACTTTACAAGTAAAAGCTGATTTGCTGGGCTTTGGTCTGCAGTGGGATTTGGCTGTCATTTCAAAATGAAGAGAATCCAATGTAAGGACATTTGTGAAAAAAGAGCAGGAAATTGGTGAACACAATGTTGAAAGCAGCTGTGTAAACCTTGCCCCCCCCCTTTTTTTTTGCAAAGGGAGAAGGGTGCAACAATGAATGGAATTCCAAAATCTCTGTAGATGTTCATTGATATGAAAAATAAACTAAATTAATAAAAAAGCAACAACAACAAAACAAAACAAAATTTCATTATGAAAAATTCCACTTTTACCTAGGAGTAATGTATACAGGTACTACAGACAACTCAGGGTTTAGGGCTGCTAATATCCCTTTTCTATATGATAGAAAATCTTAGAACTTTATACTTCCTGTAAATTTAACTGTTACTAGCCTACTACAACCAGAAGTGTTACCAAAAACATAAATAGTTGGTGAACACATAATTTGTATGTTGTTATTATATACTATACTTAGGTAAAAGTGGCATTTTTCATAATCAAATAAAACAACTTTTTAATGTTCTTTGTGTTAGCACCCCAACCCTGAGTTGTTGTACATTATTTTTTTTTTTATTTCGATGAACATCTACAGAGATTTTGGAATTCCATTCATTCATTGTTGCACCCCTCTCTGTTGTACATTATTTTATATGATGTTTTTTCTCTCTCTCCCTCTCCCTCTCTCTCTAGTGTATTATATGTAATGTAATGTTTTTAATAATATAAGATTGAAATCTTTTATTCTCATTGTTAAGATGACAAAACTTAGGTTCCAAGGAGTTAAGTGACTTTTTCAAGTTTAATCAGCTACTAACATGCAAAACTCAAAGTCAACTCAACCACAATAACTCAAATTCAGTCCATGAATTGCACGGCTCATTGCTAATGATACAAGTTCACTGCCAGTGGGACAAGAGTATATGTGCTAGACCATGGAGGGGTGGAGGGCTGCTCAGAATTGTCAGAATTGACTCAATGGCAGTGAGATTGAAGTGGTTTTTATTTTTGTGTTTAGTATAAACTTTGACTTAAAATGCCCATTATCTGCATTATGATCAGATGATAAAATGTCAAGATCATCCCTCTAATGCCACACTATGGCCACTTAACCCACACACTCTCAGTCTTTGAAGGGGCTGTGAACATCTGGAAAGCAGATAGTATATTTTCTAAGCTCCCTCAAAATAAAACGCAAGCACCCACTGCCATCAGTCTGTGTCTGCTCACGGAGACCCTGTATGTCAGAGTAGAAGTGCTGTGGGGTTTGAAGAAGGTGGATATTGGCAGAAGAACGCTGCCTCACTTTCTCCTGAAGAGCAGCTGGCAGCCTCCAGTCTTGGGGCTGATAGCATTTGCTTCACTCTCTGCTACCAGGCTTCTTCCTGTGCCAATGACATTGGTTTAAAAAGCACTAACTCACTTCTGTCGTTAAGGTGATGCCCACATTTAGCACACCTTGATCATTATTTTGCTGCCCTGGGTGACAAATAGTTAATCCCTCAGATACTAAATGTTGGAGGTTTGAGTTCACTCAGACACACCTTGGAAGAAAGGCCTGACTATCAAACTCCCACAAGATAAGCAATAAAAACCCTTGGGAGTCTGCCTCCCATTCAAACACCCAGAGCATCACCTGTGTTGGGGTCTATATAATAACAATTGGGGGGAGGGGAATTGTAGCATTTTTTCTAGTTCCAGAGCAAATAAACATTCCTGAGTATAGGCACTCCAAGGGTTAATATCTCCTTTCATCTAAGTTGTGCAAATGGGTGGCTTTTTATCTACTTTTTTTGGCCTAAATTACAACTTCATGTTAAATTATTTTCATGCTCAATAATACTGAATGAATATTACTAATACTAAGCTCTTGTAACCCAACTTGCATTATGGTTTCTCATTATTTTGTTCTCTTTTCATGATTTTAATACATTTCCATGTATTAATTATGCTCAAAGTGGTGTCCTGAAATAAACTCATGCAAATTCATTCTCTATTTTGATAAAGCAACACTTAGATTAGGATGACAATTTATACTTACCTGTCTAAAACAAATGTGTGTAATGACCCTTAAAGGGCTTTTCCTTCATAGACCTTGCTTTTGAAATTCTAACTAAATTTTGTATTTTATCTCACAAAAATAATTGCTATTTCTCTGTTTGGACTTTAATTACCAAGTGTTTGTAGTTGTGTGTGGTCGAGTTTGGACTGAGTCATAGCTGATTGCAGGAGGAGATTGTCCATCTTTCTCCCACTGTGCAACGGGTGGATTGGAACTCCCTGTCTTTGGGCTGGAAGTACAACTCCTTACCCTCTATTCCACCAGAGTTTCTGAGTACGTCACTCGGTAATTCATGCATTGGAAGCATGAATCACAGTTTGGTAACCTCGGCTACTGGATTGAAAATCACCTTCTGTGAGCGCCGTGTATCATGCATAGGATACTGAGGGGACACAGGAGATTTCGGGATATTAAGGGTGATCTAAAGAGTTTTGGTGGCAGGGTGCATTTTGTGTTATATTGTACATCATAACACAACTAATTTGTTTTATAACATATAACAATTTGTTATGTATTTATATAATATATGATATTTATATAAGTATTTAGTGGAGCTTCCCAATTAAAACAAGCTTGGAAGCAGGAGTGGCATCCACTTCTGTAATAGCTTGTCTCTGGAAACCCTATAAACCTGGAGAAAGGATGAAAGTTATGACAGTGCCCAGGTCTTTCGTTCATAGGGTTACTATGAGTCACCTATGACTCGACGGCACTTAACAACAACAAC
>NW_006399841.1:7964897-8059861 GCF_000299155.1 Elephantulus edwardii | reverse complement strand
ATTTTAATCATTTTACAGAAATATATAACAAATTATAACACAATACAAAATATACCTATTTATACCCTGGTATAAATAAGCTGGCAAATATAGTCAGAAATACACAACCAGGAGAGAATCACATTGATGAATGGGACCTTCTAAAGCTTAATTTTCTGTGTGCATCATAAACGTTTCCCAGCAGGATGAAAAGAAAACCTACTGACTAGGAAAACAAATTCATCCAATAGAAACAAATCTCATCCAATAAGATGAAAAGAAAACCGACTGACTAAGAAAAATCTAGCTCCTTGTGAGGACAATAGGATGTGCCTTTCTGTAAAGAACAGCTTGGAAACCTAGTGGGAGGTCGCTGTGAGTCAGGCCCAACTCAGTAGCGATGGGATGCGGTTTATTTTGGAGAGAGGTTGATCTAGGAGTCTTGGTGGCACAGTAGTTAAGCAGTGGGCTGCTGGGCAATTAAGTGGCACTCAAAACCCCACAGTCATTCCATGATAGTTTGTTTACATATGCTCGTGTTAGGAGCCGTTGACTCAGCTATGACCCGCAGCGATCCTATGAAGAACACAGACATCACAATCTCCCCTCAGGACAGCCTGGCCAGTCCCGTGGGAGGGCCTCTCTGCCTATCGGGTCTGTCTCTGTCAGAATTGACAGCTGTGGGCTTGGGTGAGTTTTGGAGTGGACATGCCGATCTAGGCTGTACACACAGTTCCAGGGTTAAAGTTTCTGGAACATTCATATTGTTGTTGTTGTTATGTGCTGTCTAGTCACCTGTGACTCATAGCGACCTTATGTACAATAGCCCTATACCCTGCTCTATCCTGTGCCAATCTCACTGCCCCCATCATACCCACCCCGATTACCCCAGTCACTGAATCAATCTACCTCATCGAAGGTCTTCCTCTCCTGCACTGTCTCTCCACCCTCCCAAGCATGACATCTGTCCTCAAGGACTGGTCCCTCCTTACAACATGTTCAAAGTATGTCAGATGAAGCCCCAGAATCCTTGCCTCCGAGGAGCAGCCTGGCTTCACCCTCTGCAGGCTGTACAGAATTCTCAATTTAATTAGCATGAAAATGGGAAGCATCAGCTTTCTCCTTTTAACTGCTGGACGTGATCCAGCTGACTTGAGTCCTTTCCTTCTGATCACTTCTCGGGAAAACTTTTGAAATCCTTCCTGTTGCTCTCAGGATGTAATGCCAAGTGCTCAGGACTGCCCCCTAGAGGCTGCATGTGCTGGCCTCTGCCAGCAGCTTCATGTTGGGCTACAATCTGCCCCAGGCCCAAGATGCACCTTCCTTCAGTGCTTTAACCAATGTCCATGCTTCTCGCCACATAAACCCTAAGATGTGTTCATACAGCTCTTCCCTGTGACCGGACCCCCCTCCCCGCTTCTCCTTCACCTGGCTAACTCCCCATAATGCTGAAGTTTCTGCATAAATAGCATTGAATGCTGGCCTCACAGACCATGTGAGGATTATTTTCATAGCACCATGTGGTTTGGATTTGAGTTTCTGAAAGTCTAATTAAAGTTTACAATTGTTCCCCTAGTCTTGGACCTTCTCCACCTTCTCCTCTCCCCAAGGCTAATAGAAACCAAGAATAAGGGAGAGGAATGCTGGGATTTCATGAATGGGTTTGGCTTTCTCTTCCCACCTCTGTTTCTCAGAGAGGACAGAGGAATACGAACTGAAGAAATGTAAGAGGAAATTCGGCACGGAGGGTCCAACACGTGGTTGTTCTGCTGCGAGGCTCAGGGATGAGGTGATGAGTAAGGCGCTCCGTATGAGATCCGAGGGGGCGGCCAGTCCACGACCCCACCCCTGCAGGGAACGACCAGTCCCTGCTAATGGCAGGGCCTCAGTTTTGTTTTAAACAGCTTTTTAATTTTTCTAGATGGCCGCTTGTTGTCAGGACTCTCAAAAATGAGTCCCAGTGATAAAATGATTTTCTGTCTTCATCTAATTGAAAGGATTACTGCAATTTGCTGTTTGAGCAATTCATGATGAGATTTTTTTTTAGATTTTAAAAAAATTATCATTTTATATATGTGTACTGTCAAATCAGATCTGACTGGTACAGGAGGAGATTGTTCCTCCTTCTCCTGCAGAGCATCTGGTGGATTAGAACCATGCACCTCTGGGATTTCAGTGCAGCTTCTTGTCACCAGAGCTTGCTTGCAGTTCATGTTTTGTCTTCCTTTCTCACTTCTAAAGGAAGCCTAAATATGTGGTATACAGCTCCACAAGTGGACCTCCATGGTCCTATGAACCTCTAAGTTATATTATTTTCTAAGGCATTGAACTGTCAACTCTACCAGAACTCCACCACCTGCTCTGAGGTAGAAAGATATTCTCCCCCGATGCAGTTGAACTGCCTATGAAAATTTCCTGGAGGGTCAACTTTGAGTTGCTTCCAACGCCATGATCAGCAACAACAATGACATCTAAAGACAAGGGACCTCTGGTGGGTTAGTGTTAAAAAGTTTCACTGCTAATAGAGAGGCATGAGGTTCGAATCCACCAGCTACTTTGAGGGAGAAAGTTGGGCTATCTCCTCCCATGAAATTTATAGCCTCTGAAACCACACTGGAGGCTCAGCTGTGGGTGGGTTCCAACCAGAAGGCTCAGAACAACAACAAATATCTAAAGAAGGAGAGGAAGACCCTTGATGAGATGGATTGACAAAGTGACTGAAGCAGTGGGTGCGAATGTTTCCGGGGTGGTGAGGATGGCACTGGACAGGACAGGGTTCAGGTCTGTAGTTCATGGGGTCACTCGACTTGACAGCATCATCAAGGTGTGATCACAGTTCATAATGACCATGTGTACAGCAGCGCCCTGTCCTGCACTGTCCCCCTCATCTCTGCCATGTTTAAGTCCATTGTTATTGTCACTGTGATCCATCGAATTGAGGGGTTTCCTCTCTTTCACTGACCCTCCCCTTTCCCCTCAGGAGCCCCAGTGGCCTAGTGATAAAGGGTTGGACTGGCAGCCAACCCCAAACCAGGAGGGTTAAACGCACCAGCAGCTGTGTTGGTTGCCACACAAAGGTGCATGCAGCTACCTGTCCTGGCATGATTCCCTCCTCCAAGATGTGGATTAATGTTGTTGTCGTCGTCGTTGTTTTACTGTCATCTCCAAAGAGACCCATAGCTGACCCTCCAGTGGTTTTTCAGAGGCAGTTGATTGCATGAGAGGAGATTGCCTATCCTTCTTTCACGGGATGGCTAGTGGCCTTGAACTTCTTGTCTTCGGGATTACAGCACAGCTTCTTGCCACTAGGCCAGTAGTCATGGCAGTTCAGCGAATGAGAGTGCTTGCCTGGCCTTTGGCAATGTCATAATAACCCATCACATCATCCTTGTTTATGAAGTGACCTGGATTCCAGCAGGTCGATTTAAAAATGCAAAGTATCCTCTACCTATGAAGACATGTAGACTGTGAGTGAAGAAATGTCCACCTAAACTTTTCTGACTTCAGTCAGTATTGTAATTGCTGTTTTCATAAATGATTTCAATACATCCGAACTACCACATGAAATGAACGTCATGTATCCCCTCCCCAATGAAGACACCCCAGTGCACTAACTAGAACAAGGGAGGGTTGTGGGACTCCTACTTTCTATTTTTCCACAGCTCTGACTTCACAGGCAATTATTTGTCAAATGGATCTCAGACCAGAATATATTAACTAACACTCCCATTTGTTCTCCTGCCTCCACATTGATTTCACCTACACCTGCCAAATTTATATTCTGCCTCTTTTACTGCCTACCTCCTTCGGGTTCTTCCTTTCCTGCGATAAAAGCACACATGCATCAGCAAACGACCAATAAACTCGAGGTTCTCCTTCAAAATAAGCTCTCTCTTGAATAAGCAAATGAAGACTTCAGGGAGCAAAATTTACATTCTTTCCACCCCCTCCCAGTTTCTCATTAGCCTTGCTCCTGAAATTCTTTGGTTTGCTATTGTTTGTATTGACATGTGCGGCCTAAGCAAATTTTGACTGCTTTATGTTCAATCTTGTTAAATTCTAGAAATTACCTCATTTGTGACGTGGCATTTCAAACCAAGGAACTGAAAAGACTTCAAGAAACAGCCCAAAAGGCTGACATAAAAGTGGCCTGAGATTTCACAAGGGAGGACCCGTCATTGATTAAGAAATGGAGAAAGGGAAAGCTAACGTTGGGGGCGGGGGGTGTCAAGAACAGTAGACAGTCACAGTAGCTGTGTTCTTGCAAATTTATGTGGGTCTGAAGTTCCTTTAAACTGTAGAAGAAAGTTTAAGTTTTAAAATGATGATATCCTATGACTCTGATGGCATCCTTTGTTTAAGACGTGTGGTTCTGAGAACTTTGATGAGGTTCACAGCTCAAGTGTTCAATAAGAAGCCAACGGACAATGCCTCTCACAGAAGCTTAGCTGTCTTGAAAACACGTTCCTCTTGGCTTATCAAATATTCTTTAAGATCTAAATAATTTCAAATCCAACCCTACTCTTCCGAATCATTACTCTCTCACTCATTGCATAATGAACTCTGAAGTGGGTTGCAGAGGCTGTAAATTGCTGAAGAGGAGATGGCTCTCATATTTCTTCCATGTAGCTGCTTGTGGATTCGAACTGGCCTGCCTTTAGGTGGACAGTGCCACTCCTTTTCCATTGGGCCACTGGCGCTCCATATCACACAGTGAAAGAAAGTCAAACAAAATAAAATACAGATGCTTGCAAATTAATTTTGCATGGAATAAAAATCCAGCTAATAGTGAAGATCCTTATCTAGTATTATCAAAGAAAAGCGATTGAATTTGCAAGCCATACAGCAGCAATTCTAAACACCGTAATCATTAATCAGTCGCTGCTGCATTGACTCTGACTCTGGGGATGCTGTGGGTATCACAGGAGAGCTGTGCTCCGTAGTCTTATCTCTGACTGATTTTCTTCCTAGGAGTAGATCACTAGCCCTGTGATCGTTCTTTTCTAGTTATTGTGTCTTTTAATCACCCTGGCTGTCTCCAGAAAAACCCACCAGCCCTCCATAGCTCATAGCCTTGCTGTGGGCGTTCACTACTGTAGCTTTGAACAGAAGCCGTGTGCACCTGTCAGCATGGTGTGGCCCAGCGGTGTGCAACCAGTATAACTGTGCCCACTGCAGCTTTTCCCAGCCCTTTCTTATTTTCAGCATGATGGCACTTTTTATGGCTTTTCTCAAGCGACAACACCAATTATCTCACTGTTTACCTGGGGTTCTGGAAAACTCTGAATATTATCATCACACCCCTTCCCCTCTGAGATCAGTTTACTGTGAGGAAAAATGTGAGAAACACATTTTATCTTTATATGTTCATTCCTGAGGAAACACTGCTCACTGGATACTTGCTTTCCTCATAGTCCCAGGACCCAAGAGCAAGGCGTGGACAGGCGAGCCATGAAACAGGATAGGATACACCGGGCTGTCATAATAATCATGCACTTCACCTCTGATATTGTGACCTACTTTTAAACGCTAAGGACAGAACAAGGTCTCTCACCCCTCCTAAGTAATTCCCTGGGAGTTTTCTGAGAGCACTGTTCTTACAGAGTATAAAGTGGTTCTCTTCATTCCTGGAGGGCAAGTTCAGCCTTTTAACTTTCCCAAAAAAGATGATTGCCATGCGCTTTATCCCTCAGTGAAATTCTCTTTGCTATTTTACCACAACGGTGGAGCACCTGACCGACCTGGGGCTCACAGGCAGTCAGCAAGGTCACTATCATTTCCATGATTTCTAATATTTCAGGATGTTTTCCATTCAGAACGCTTGAGAAGAGGGGGTTGTTGTTGTTGTTGGGTTTTTTGAAAAGCAAAAATATTTGAGTTTCCAAACTTCTTCCATTGGCTGTTCAGATGAAAAGGTCTCCTCTTGAGGAAAGGCAGGGCAAATAGTTTGGGATGTGATTTTAGTATCATAACATTATTGAGGTACCTACAACTCACAGCAAGCCTGTGAACAGCTGGGCGCCTTGTCTTAGCCTACACTCTTGTCACAATCTCTGTCATGCTCAAGCCCGTTGTCATTGTGTGTCAGTCCATCCTGTTAAGAGTCTTCCTCTCATGCTCCCCATATGATGCGTTTATCAAGGCCTTTGTTGGCAGCACACCCCCAGGTATGTGAGATGAGCTTTCACCATCCTTACCTCTGAGCAGTACTCTGATTATGCTTCCTCCAAGACAAATATATTTGGTTTTTTGACCATTCCTGGAATATTCAGTACTCTTCTCGAGCATTCTAATTCAAAGGCATCCATTTTCTTCAATCTTCCGTAGTCGTTTGTCCAACTTTCAGATGCAAAGGAAGGAATTGAAAATACTGCTCCTAAGAGGTGGGTGTGTCAGAATTCGTGAGACTGGCTCAGGACAGGGAAGGGTGCAGAGCTGCTGGACATAGAGGGTCGCTATGCATTGCAGGCAACTCAACCATTAACATTTCATGACAGGGTTGGAAGCAGGATTGGTATCCACTTCCTAAACAGCATGCCTCTGGTGACTCTATGAACTTTGATAAATGGCGATAGTTATTGAGGGACTCCAGGCCTGTTGTTCATTAGGTCGCTATGAGTCGTGCTCAACTGGAAGGCAATCAACAGCAGCAGCAAGGGTCAGGCACACCTTAGTCTTTAAACTTACATACTTGCTCCTTATAGCACTCTAAAGATGTGTTAAGGAACAAGTATGCACATTTTCCCCAAAGCAGTGGGTCTTTTGATTTCTTGACTGATGCTATCATGAGTGTCAATTGTGGATCCAAGTAAGATGAAACTATTGACAACTTCAGTCTTTTCTCCATCTGCCATGATGTTGCCTGCTGGTCCGGTGGTGAGGACTTTTGTTTTCTCTATGTTGAGATGTAATGCATGTTGAAGGTTACAGTCTTTGCTCCTCTTATCATCTGTCAGTTTGTCATCCTAGGGTGCCTTGCGTGCTGCTGTGATGGTGGGGGCTGTGCCACTGGTGTTTCAAATACCAAGGGTCTCAGGCAAACATCCAGACACAACAAAAACAAAACACAACAACAAAACAACCCCGGGAAGCAGAGCGGGCCATCCACTTCTGAAACAACAGGCCTCTGAAAAACTCTATAACTAATGATGGAAGATTATATCATGAAGAAAATATCTTTAGTTTATTTCAAATAATACACTTACCTGAAAATTTGCCCAGTGCAATGAGTCAAATTAGTCATGTGAACTGGAGACCTGGAGAACCAAGTCAAGCAAACTCCAAGGTACTCTGGATGTTTCTTTCTTTCCTTCTTTCCTTCCTTCCTTCTTTCCTTCCTTCCTTCCTTCCTCCCTCCCTCCCTCCCTCCCTCCCTCCCTCGCTTCTCACTTGTTCCTTCTCACAGGGAGCCCTCTAGCCACTAAATGTTTGCATTGGCACTTATGAATCATGCATACTAATGCTTTGGTTGTGTGCAACTCAACAGCAGTTAACAACAACAACAAAATGAAACCTATACCTAAATCAAGAAGCTGTTGCGAAACAGAGCAAGGGAATACACAATTAAAATCAAAGAAGATGTGCATTAAGACTCTATTCTTTCCTCATGTGTATTCAGTCTACATGCCGAACAAATAATTCAAGAAGTTAGACTAGATAAAGAAACATGGTATCAGAATAGGAGGAGACTGGAGATGCAGTGGAATTCTCCCAGACAGGCTTTTTTGGGTGATGAGAGCCAATGAGAATGCTTGATTATGGAGCAATGTGCAATGGTGGAGCTCGTGGAGTTTGAACCATGCTTTGGTTCTTAAATTCACTTGGGCTTGAGGGCCTGTGGCCCTCGGGTCTGGTTTTAATTGTTTTTTGTCTAACATTTTTCTACGTGGTATAACCCAGTCTGTCCATTTGCTACACAGAGGTGACTTGAGGTTGCTGTGATAATAAACACTGTGACACTGATGTGTAAAATGCAATAATGGTTTTCCATAGTGGACAGTGTTTGGTGGAGCTCCCTGATTAAGGCAACCTTGGAAGCAAGAGTGGCATCACTTCTAAAATAGCTTGCCTCTGGAAATCCTTATGAACTTGGAGAAATGATGAAACTTATACAAGTGTTCCGGTCTTTCATTCATAGGGTCACTATGAGTCATCTATGACTTGATGGCACTTATCAACAACAACAACAATGCTTTGGTAGAATTTATATTTTCTTTATTCTTTGTGTGTGTGTGTGTGTGTGTGTGTGTGTGTGTGTTGGTATTTAAGTCTAGCCAATAATTCAAGGGATTGAATCAACAGAAGGACATTTAGTAAGTCAACAACTATTTGTGCATCCATAAATGGGCCAACTATTTTGCTGATATACGTCTTGGGATTGGACAACATAAAGGCTTTGCAGTCAGCCAAGGAGACATCCCTAGACACAAACTCCACTCCAAGCAGAGTTTGCAATCTGGCAGAGGCATGTACATTTTAGGAAAGAGTATCATTGATAATTGGCTTTTGAGAGTAACCCTGACCAGGTTTAACCCTGCCCTGTCCATGGAGGTCTCGGAGTGGTACAAATATAAACAGAAATGTTTGCACTTATTCAAAGGTGACTGGAAGAAGGCATTCCTGAACAATTAGCCTTGGAAAGCCATTCAGAGTTTGGATGTATGCTTACATATATGGGCATGCATGGTGTCTACCAAATGACCACTCCTTCTTAGTCACTTAATATAGTTGTATGATTTTAGACAAATTCCTGGCTCTCTTGAGGACTCATTTTCCTCATCTGAACAAATAAGGATGGTATTAATATTAAACTTAAAAGGTTGCTATGATTGTTAAATGCGTTAATATATGTAAGACAGAATCTGCTAGGATTTATTGTTCTAATAATGACAAGTGCTATAAGAGTTCATAGATGAACACGATTGATTCTACCTGGAAGTTGCTAAGGATACATGTCATCTGAATTGTGTTTTTAAGGGCACACAAAATATACAGAACATAGACTTCTAACTAATTCTGCACACATCAGAGAGAATTTCAGATTTTAAATCTCTAATTCATGCCCAGTATGCAGCTTCCATGCTGCACCCCAGAGCTTTTTGCCTCACTTTATCCTTCAAGTCTTTAAAAAAAAATTCCAACTTTCTAATTGTAAAAACACCTGGAGCCATCACAGAGGCCCCCCCTTAAAGGAATCATCTGCCAGGTTTTGCATAATAACGTGTTTGGTTAAGTGAATAAATGGTACAAATTGATCAGACCTGGGAAGATAGCACGACTTAGATTTCTTTCATGTTCAAAGATCTACGCAATGTTGATAACGTCTGACATTGTTTTTCCTATTTACGAATTTTCAGTTATGACTCAAAATATTCAACAAGGAAAAAGAAATGTGTTTCTCATGTCATGGACACTATTGAAAAGTAGTAGTGCATTGCTTTGGTAATGAAGATTTTTAAAAAATCTGAATAAATGTTACTTAAGGACAGATCTTTATGTGATAAAATTGGTAAGCCAGGGACTCATTCATTATTTTCCTCTCCACTTTTATTCAATGGCTGTGACGGTGCGGCATTATTTAGACAAGATAGACTTATTTCCGTTCTCAAGGAGTGTCAGAAAACAGCTGACTAAACAGATGCGTAGAACACAGCTGTTATGGGAAGCTTTCTAGATGATTCTGATAGAAAACAACCCATGTGACAGAATAGTGGTAAGGAATTTGACTGTGAATTCAAAAGTTCATGGTTCAAATCCACCAGCTGCTCTGAGATGGGCATTCTTCTCCCATACAGTTTACAACCTCTGAAAAGCAACAGGTGGAGGGCGGGGAGGTGTCAACTATGCATCACTTCTGACTTGAAGGCACACAACAACAACAAGAATCTTTAAAAGTGTAGACCATCACATCTTCAACCAAGAACCGGTGTCAGCCAGAACCGTGGGGTCTGGCAGCTTCTGCAGGCAGGAATAAAAGCAGGAATAAAATCTGAGCAAAGTCTCAGAAAAGTAAATCCATGATGTATTCAGGGGAAAATAGCACTATTGCTGTATTTGGAGGATAAAGTGGTATAAACTTTTAAATACCCACCTGGCAATATGTACCAGTATTACAAAAGTGCATGTATTTTGTCTAGAAATGTAACAACTATTAATTTATGGCATTAAAAAAATATTCAGGCAAATTCCGAGATCTATGCATAAGATAGGTATAAAATTTCTTTAAAGTGTCTGGAGATTATATGTCCAAGAAAATAGATATCAGTTGAATAAATTAGAATACTAGAATAGAGTGCAGTGAAAACTATTTCTGTATCTTAGTTTAGCCTTTTTCTTTGATTTAACCTCAGTATAACTCATATTGTTTTGGGAATTTGAATAAAATGTTTTCTTTGGTGAATGAAAGCTGCTGTTGTAACATGATGTCGAGTCACCTGTGACTCATAGTGACTCTTTGTACAATAGCCTGAAATCCTCCTCTATCCTGTGCCAATTTTATTGTCTCTGACACACCTACCCCCATTATCCCAGTGACTGAATCAATCCTTCTCAATGAATGTCTTCCTCTCTTGCTGTCCCTCCACCCTCTCAATAATGACTTCCCTCTCTAAGGACTGGTGCTGCCTTGCAACATATCCAAAGTATGTCAGATGACATTTTAGAATCCTTGCCTCCCAAGGAGCAGCCTGATCTCACCCTCTCTAGGACAAACCTGTTTGTTCTCTTAGCAGTCCTTAGTATATTCAGTACTCTTCTTCAAAACGACAGCTCAAAGGCACCAATTCTCTTTCTGTCATCACTAGTCATTGTCCAGCTTTCTGATGCATAGCAGGTAATTGCAAAGAATATGGCCTGAATCAGGCTCACTTTAGTCTCCAGACTGACATCGTTGCTCTTCAGTACTTTGGAGAGGTATCTGACAGCAGACTTTGCCTATGCAAAGTCCTGGCTGTTGGTACCAAGAGTTGTTGATTGTGAAGCCAAGCAAACTAAAGCTATCAATAATCTCAATTTATTCACTATCTGTCATGATGCTGCCAATTAACCCAGTGGTGAGAATCTTTGTTTTCTTGATGTCGAGCTCTAATCTGATTGAAGATTGTAGTCCTTGACCTGCAGCAAGCACTTCAGGTCTTCCTCAGTTTCAGCAAGCAGAGTTGTGTCATCTACTTAACACAGATTGTTGATGAGTCTTCCTCCAATCCTGATGCCACATTTTTCCTCATAGAGCCCAGCCTCCAAGATAATTTGTTCTGAAAATAGATTGAAAAGGTATATAGAGAGGGCACATCCCTGGTGTAACCCTTCTCAATTTTGAACCATATACGGTGTTTCCTTGCTCTGTTCTGATGACTGCCTCCTGGTCCAAGTATAGGTCTCTCATAAGCAAAATCAAGTTTTCTGAAAGCTGTACTCATAATTTAATTGCATTTTCTCCATCATCCAGATGTTTTCAGACATCTGCATTAACAACTCAAATTCTCCCAAGTACTAATCTAGTAGTAATTGTGCTTATAATTTTATAAATGTAGTTAATAAATATAAAATAACTGATATTATAATGATAAATTTCAGTTCACTCGGATTTCTAGAAAGCTGTTATGCAATAATTAGAAGCTCTGGTTGCTCTGATTCATAGAGAGATGTACTGTTTAGCCAAAGATAGCTCCTCTCTCATGGTTCGAATCCAATGGCCACTGCTTGAGAGAAAGAGATGATTTCCTTTCATGAGATAACCTTGGAAAAACTGCTAGAGAGTCAGTAATAAATCGGTTTCAACTTGAAGACAATGATATGAATTTTTTAGACACCGTGATAAAAATGATTTGTCATGTTTATAAAATTAGCACATGCTTTCTCTATTTGTAGGCCAAATGCTTCCACTCCCAGAAAGTATATTTGTAAACACGCCGTACTATTTTTTTACAACAATGTATAAAAAAAAAAAATTGACATTCAAGTGCTTACGATTACTTCCCAGTGAGAGGGAGGGTTGGCAAACTGATATTGAAAGCGTATGTCATTTGTGCAAAAACACCATACACCATATACATATGTATTAACTAGAACAGAACATTTTTTTAATCTAAGTAGAAATAACAAAAGTAAAAGATTATAAATATAGCATGAGCATATGCATGGGGATGGGTCTGATGTATATGTGGGGAGAAAGAAATAGAAAAATGTGGGGGAAAATTGTGTTAACTCTGGGTAATGGAGTTTGGACTCATTTCCATTTTATTTTATGTTAGTATGTAACTTACTATATGGTATTATTTACCATAAATAAATATTTCTTTATAATCACAATGTGTTTTAAAAATACGAGCTATCTGTTACGCACACAAGGCACATTTCTGTGGATTTTTCCTCTGTTGTATGAACGTAATGCCGGTAACTAAGGCAGATGGAGACTGAGGGTTAACGTATACAGGGGTGAGGTAGTGAGGGCGAAAAGAGAAGGAGAAGGGGATGTGCTTGGAGATTTCACGTTTTTCATAGATTAACACTTGTATCTAAGTTGTTGTTGTTATGTGCTGTCGAGTCGTTTGCGACTCATAGCGACCCTATGTACAACAGCCCTAAACCCTCCTCTATCCTGTGCCAATTATATTGTCTCCAACACACTCATCCTGATTACCCCAGTCACTGAATCAATCCACCTCATAGAGGGTCTTCCCCTCCTGCGCTGTCCCTCTATCCTACCAAGCATGATGATCCTCTCCAAGGACCTGTCTCTCCTTACAGCATGTCCAAAGTATGGGTTTATTTTGGTCATTAACATTCTCTCTGTCTCTCTCCCTTTCTCTACTGCCTCTCTCTCCCTCCCTCTCCCTCTTTCTCCCTCCCTCTCCCTCTTTCTCTTGTTGCATCAGAACTGACTCCTAGCTGACCCTCCAGGAGGCTTTCAGAGGCTATATATTATAGAGAAGGAAATGTCCCATCTTTCTCTCGCCAGTCGGTGGAATCAAACTGCTTGTCTTCAGTTCGGTTGGGCAACTCTTTACCCACTAGACCACGACAGCTCTATTGCCACACATGAGTGACCTAGCATACCGGGTTTCCATTTAGAATAGGAATAAATAGTTTCCTCCTTCATGAAATTATTTCAGAGAAGAATTGATTTAAGGGAGAATAAGCAAACAACCCAAGAGATGCCACTCCCTTCTGACAGATGTGAGAGTGGTGCGTGACTACGCGGTATGTGTATACTGTGTTGCGTGACTGAGCAGTACATGGAGCTTATTCACAGAGTTACTCTTTTTTTTTCTATAATTATATTTTATTAATTTTCTTAAACATTTACAGAGATTTTGGGTTTCCATTCATTCATTGTTGCACTATTCTCTCTACCCTCCTCCCAGTTTGTTCTTGTCCAAATGCCACAGTGCTTGTCAAAGCCAGTTCTGATTAATCTTCTTTGTCAGTGTGTCCTTTGCCATTCCCTATCACTCCTCCCTGAGAGAGACTTCACCCTGAGTCATAAGGAAAAGGGGATGGCGTATTCTCTTAGCTACTTCCTGCTGAAAAGGGACGCTGTGGGTTTCAGGGTGAAGATCTTCTCTCACTACTCTAAAGGGCCCCTTTGGCAGTAGGAAACACATAGACTATTATGGAGATTGATTTTGGAATTTAGATGCACTGTTATTAATTGTGCTTAGCCATACATGTTCATATCCTTGAAGATGTATCATGGGGGTGTTGCAACCTAGAAGACACAAATTTGACTAACAAGTTATAAGTACATGAGTCAAAAATTATGGAAAAGTAAAAGAAAAGATTCTTTCATTGTTTTACAAACCCTCCCCCAGGCCCCCTCCACCATGTGTGACTCCTGTGATGACAGAAACAGAGTTACTCTTAACATTTATTTCTGTCAAAAGATACTTCAAAAGTCTGTACCTCTGCCCTCTCAATTTTGCACTCCACCTTAAGCAATGAAAGATGTAAAAAGGCACCTGAAGAGGTAGGGATGGGAATGGAAGCCAGAGCTCTCCTGAGCATTTTGCTGAGTGGGCAGCAGGAGCGTCTCAGCCCCAGATTTTATCCCATAATTAAACAGGGATCTCCTGAGTAATTAAACGGAGAGACAAGCTCATTTAAGCCGGAGACGTGAGGAAAAAGATTGCAATGTTTTTCTATAGCCAAAAGCAAGCAAGTGGATAGGGCTATACAACTTGAGTTTATATCATGACACACCATAGTCTTTTTTTTTTTCTGGTAAATTTTCCATAGTTACAGATTTATTCTGTATTAAAAGCTTGAAAGCAAGCAGGACTGGTTATAAATATTTGAACAGAGAGCTGGATGCTTCAGATGCCGAATAAATCATTAGGATCAGAGCTGTCTGTGGCTGTGTTAATGCAATGTGACTGCCCTTTGTCCTGGGTTCACTCTGCTGACACCTGCCGCTTGCTAATCTGGTCATGGCTTATCTTTCTTCAGCTGAGAGATGTTCCTTCTATTTTCATTTCAAAGGGTTCCTTCTCATGCAGAAACACAGTAACTAAGGACAAGTCAATATGAGACCTGTAAATAAAATTTTTAAAAATCTCAATAATTACGCTTTTTAAACCATCATTCCTATGGCTGCATAATCAATCACCTTGACATTGCAGAGGGATGATTTAGTCCTCTGTAGAGTAATAAATCCTTGATTCTAGTTGCCCTTTTTCTGAGAGTCTCATGGTATTTTGATACAACTGTTTGTCTTTGACCCCTTTTCATGTCTTATGCTGCAAGTTTGACATGCGTGCATCTCTGCACAGTCAGGGCATAGAAGCTGTTCTCTTCTCTGGCTCTCAGGCTCCATCCCAGAATCAGGTTCATCCTCGTACTCTGTGACTCAGTGTTGCCAGTCATTTCTTAGTCTTGCCTCTTAGTTCATAATAATCACTGAGATTTATTTGCTATTCACATTGCCCAAAACAATCTCTGTGATACTGAGGTTTAGATATTTAGCTCTTAACTAAAAAGTCAGAGGTTCAACCCCACCAGTTGTGCCAGTTAAGCTCCCTTAAATGTTTATAGCCTTGGAAACTTAATGGAGCAGTTCTACTCGTCCATTGTTGTTGTGGTGGTGGTGGTGGTGATGTTCCAACTCATAGTACAACAGCTTTGAACCCTGATCTATCCTGAGCCAACTTAATCCAATGCAATTTATCTTTCGATTTCCTGGCTGCTGGTACCAAGAGTGTTAGTTGTGGAGCCAAGCAAACTGAAGCTCTTAACAACCTGAATCTCTTCATCATCTATCATGCAGCTGCCAATTGGCCCAGTGGTGAAAAATCTTTGTTTTCTTGATATTGAACTGCAATCCATATTGAAGGCCGCAGTCCTTGACCTTCTGCAGCAAAGGTCTCAGGTCTTCCTCAGATTTGGTAAGCAAGGTTGTGTCATCTGCGTAACACAGGGTTGCTCTAAACTGGAATTGACTCCGTGGCAATAGGTTTGGGTTTGATTTTATGTTTTGGCCTTCTACCTCCAAAGCCATGTTTGGGTGGGCACAAATGAATGTGGGTACCCTGATTTCCCCTGGTTCCACTTTGGCTGAGTTTTGTTTCCCCAACTTTATTCCACACTGAAGGTCAAGTGCTTAGCTCTCTGGGCCCTTGTCCAGCTGGAGCCATACAGCCTCTCCCCTTCCTACTACTAACCCACACGAGATGCTGTTTGCCAGCCCCATCTTGGTATGTCATGGGACCTACGAGTTAGCCTAATTGTCCATTCACTACATGGTATGGATCTATTGCCAACTTGTAAATTTAACCCATGATCAGGGTTTCTTGGAGATCAGGGTCAACTTCAATTTCTTCTCATTCCTCTGACTCTTACTGTATTTAAAATGAAGGAATAGTAAATAAAATCAGGAGGCATAGAACACAGCACACATACAGCGCAGGGCCCATAGAGGGCGATTTGCCATCCAGATTTAAGACAGTCATCCCACCCACAGACTATTTTCCCACTCTGACATTTCCAATCATCCACAGCCAAGGCCTTCATGTTAACATATCTGGTTATAACACATCTGACCACTGGGCATCTGCAAGAAGCCACAGCTGCTCCAGAGTCTGAGAGATGAAGCCTGGAACAGGCGGGCCCACATCCAAGGGATTCTAAATACAGAGTTGACTGTGCACAACTGGTGAGTGCCGAGGAAAAGCCACACAGACTGGACAGATGAAGGGACAACGCGCGGGACCACGCCGAGAAGGAAAACGAAGCATGAGAATCTGAGCCCTGGGGTCCTGACGGGAGAGGACTAAACCTGGACAGACTCCCTGAAGCTGACCTTTATGGAGCAATATTTACTTTGTCATCATGGCGAAGTGCTTTGTACCAAATTATTTCATTCAACCTTAAATGCACTTTTGGGGTAGATATTATGATCTTCAAACTCCACATGATAAAATGGAGCCTAGGGAGATAACGTAAACTTCTCAAAGTCATTCAGGGACCTAGCCTGACCACTGGGTGGAGAGAGAAAATATTAGGGGATGGGCCTCTCTTAAGCATGTAAATGCATGACTACCCAGTTACATAAAATGAGTGATAATTTCACATCATGTAATCAGGATAAATGCAAATAAAGAACAAGCCAGTAATTTTCTGTTTTGCTTTTTCCTGAGACTATAAGCAATCTAATTCTGAACAAGTTGGCATTGTCCTGGCTTCACGTCTCTTCACATCTACTCCTGATCTAGGAATCACTGGGTTATAGAAATCATCAGTATGCTCAGTTGAAAACCCTTTGGGATATACTTCTCCTCTGACACCCCTGGAGTCACTGTGAGTCAGAGCTGACTTGAGAACAGGGAGTGCTTACTCCCTGAATGCATCCTAGTGGACAAATGCCTGTGTTTCTCCTGCAAACAGTCATGTGTACTCCGAAGGGTATGCCCTGCTCTGGATATTTCTATCTGGTCTCTTAGCTCTGTTCAGTTCCATTCCTATCAAGCCTCTGATTTGAAATAACTCTTTTTGACCATGCCACCAATGAACTACTAGGAAGTGTTAAAGCTCCTTTTATCTTGACTAGAGGATCCACTGCACTGTGGTTCCCTCAAACCAGTACACTCAGCTGTCCTTCAGAGAGAGAGGCGATTCAGACAGAACTGTCAGGGTGGAAACTAAGACTCCTAGCTCTTTTCCAGACCAAGTTCTTGGTTGGGCTTACATCTCTTTCTGCTCCTTGCCTCCCAAGGATGCCAGACTTACTGTTAAGTATAAAGAGTTAATCTCGTCTGTAATGTGTGAAAGAGAAAGGAAACAGAATGCTACAGCTCTGCTAACAGTAAAAGCATAGAGAATTCCGGAGGGCCAAGTCTCCACAGAAGGACAGAGAGCAAGACTTATTCCAACATCAAAGGGCAATAGCACAGGACTATGGGAAGCCAAACTCTATACCAAACATTATATGAAAACCCTTGTTCAGGAATTGAAGGAATTACAGATTTATAAATTAGGATTTCTCTTGTGGCAGATCCTAGAAAATAAGCTGCTTGTTCCCTGCAAGACAGGAGACAGCAAGGGGCCCCCTACAAAGGGAGTGTTACTTCCTGAGCTGGAGTTCACCCTGAGGCATCAAGGTTAATAGTTGGGGGTAAACCAAATTCTTGCATTTGTGAACCCCTCCTTCCTGAGTCAAGCAGAAGGTTTTCAATAGAAAGAGCTTGGCTTCATTTGCATTGAATTCTCTTTGTGATTTACTTCCTGGTAATTTTCAATAAAGACACAGAGAAGCTTGGCTTGGGGTCTTCAGTCAAGAACTGCTGGCCCCCTGTTTTATGCTCTCTGCTCTATCACATTCCTGGCTGTTTGTCTCTTTAAAATTATTCCATTCAAGAAATGGCAGATGCAACACATGGGACGAGGACATAGGGAGAGAGATTTTTGTGAGGTGTCTAAGGAGAAGTCTGTGGGCTGAACAAGGGGGCCGGAGTCACCGTGATGGTTTGGACAGTGGGAGATTCTTGGCCAAAGCTCAATTCCTGATTCAGTATTGACTTCATCCTCCCATCTGTGACCAGAGTCCCCTTCTTTCTGCTCTTTTCTTTGTAAAGATGAATATAAACATGCCAGAAGTGTTGTGCTGTATTGTGCTCCTTACTTCTTGCCAAATTATCTCGAAAGCTATCTCGAAACCAAGTACCACTCCCAGGAAGTATGTAGGGAAGACATGTTTTTCTCCAGTCCATGCAGTATTTCAGCTTTAGCATTCTCATTGGGGCTAAAAGAATTTGTCTGAGGCTTATTAAGATAATTGAAAACTTAGAACACTCAGTCCTCTGGAAAAGTCTATTTAACCAACAGGAAAGCTCATTTGAAGACTGGGTCCTATTCAACACATATTTTTTAAATCCATTTTCAATGTCCTTGTTCCTCATCCAGCCCACAGATGCCATCACGTCTTGTTTTAGTATGTGTGTTGACTAATGAAAAGCAAGCCAGCCTGCTAAACAGCTAGTGGGTTTCATTTTTATTGATTTCATTTCTTCCTTAGCAAAAACCAGAAAGCTGAATTTTTTTTGGGGGGGGTGTTGGCTCCACCCCCCCCCATTTCCTTCTTTTGGGAAAATGAATAAGGAAACCAAAGAATCGATGCCTTTAATTGTCGTATGGTGATGCATATCAAATGTATGAAGGACTGTTACAAGAACAAACGTAAATTGGAAGAGGAAACTGCAGTACTCCTTAGAGGCAAAGATGGTGAGACTTTGTCTCACAAACTTTGGACATTTTATAAGAACTTATTAATCCTTGGAAAAGGACAATATGCTTAGATAAATAGAGGATCAGTAAGAGAGAGAGATCCTCAATGACCTAGATTGACATAGTCACTGCAACAATGGACTTAAATACAGAGGAAAGTGTGAGGGTGGCAGGGATACAGGTGAGGTTTTAATTTTTTTGTGCATAAAGTCACCATGAATTGACATGTAAGGACAACAAAGCCCAGACATTTTATAAGATACATTTGCGACAGAGAGTGCAGAGGATAAATTCTCTCAGGGAGTTTTGGATACTTTCCAACCAGTGAATTCAAGATGTCTCCTTGGGACTCATGAATTTTTTTTTCCCCTTGGCCAAGGACTTCTATGAAGTCAAGCAAAAAATTCTTTGAGCCTTTGTCTTTGTAACTTTCACGCCATGACTGAATAGAAGTATGCAAATGGGAAGTACTTGTGTCCCACCAAGAGGACTGGAGAGCTTGCTAGTAATGTGAAAAGGGAGCATGGCAGCCTCGTGGGGATTGTTGTTAAGTGCTGTCAAGCTGAGCAGGACCATAGTGACCCTATGAACAACATACCTGGACGGCGTCCTGTCCTAGGCCATCCTTACCATCCAACACACTTGAGTCCATTGCTGCAGCCAAGGTGTCTGTCAAACCATCTCATCTGGCCTTTTCCTTCTCCACTGACCCTCCACTTTTCAAGCATGGTTTCCCTCGCAAATGAATAGCCTTTCCTTGCAATATTTCCAAAGTATGTGTGATGCAGCTTCAACATCCTTGTCTCCAGGGGTACTCTGGCTGCACGTCTCGAAGACCTGTTTGTTCTTTTAGTTCAGTCCATAGGAATGCAAATATATGGGACCCAAACAAGGGGATTGGTAAATTTTGCCATCCTACTAGGTTTAAAATGAACCATCCCAGAAGTAGAAAGAGGGGAACTCATTACTTCATGTATGAAGAGCCAAGAGCGGACCATGTATTTTCAGATCCGAGTTCCCGGTGCCAAGAAGCTCCTCATTCAAAAGACAGCACAGTAACACCAACTGTGGAGAGAGACCACACAAAGCAGCGTCAGTGACAAGGTGAGAGCAGAGCGCTGGCATTCCCATGGCAGAGCAGGGGGCCTCCTTGCCCGTGAATTTAGAAGGCCGAAGCCTTGCTAGTGATGGGGAATGTCTCTGGGCATTGCTATGGGGAGAACTAGGTTTGCCAACATTGAATGTCTCCAGGCCAAAGCTTGTTTCCTGAGTGAAGTACTTCTGGACACTTCATTGATAGGGCTATCAGAGCTCAGTGGCACTTGCCTGAATAGGGCAGAGGCTCAGAACTCAGGGATTGAGGTCAGAGAGCAAGCTATTTACAATCATTGCTAAAAAGCTGCTGCTCTTATCAAGAACGATGGCCGGAGTAATTTCTGAACCGGAATTGTAGCTTGTTGCTTTTCTAGTAGTGGGTGTTGTCTGTGTGTTCTGTGTAGCTATTGCAACAAACTCCCCAAACCAGCAGAGGAGTAGAAAGTGGGTGGGAGGGTGTGGGGATAGCTGGTGTTAAGATGGGTAAAAAGGTTGGGACGTGGGGTCATATCTGAGCCCTGCATCAGAGGGATCCAGCTCTGGGCTGTTGACACGGTGGGATCTTCTCTCCACTGGTGAAGGTAGAGGAAATGTCTAATGACAGAGTCCATAGAGTGTCCTGCTACCCACAGTGTGAGCTGCTCATTCAAAGTCCTCATGTCTCTCGTGGTTTAAATCCACCTGCAGGTCAGAGGAAGCGAGATGGACAGTCTCCGCTCACTGCAATTTACAGCCTCAGAAACCCAGTGGAGGCTCAGCTGTAAGTCAGAAGCGCCTGGCTGTCAGTGAGGGAATGTAGTTAGAAGAGGCCAGAGGTGCTGCTTCCACATCACTTTTGTAAGAGCTCAGTCCTGAGACTAAGGAGCCTTGACTATTACTGGAAAGAAAAGAGAGAAATAAAATAATTAAAACCAGCAAACAACAGAACAATAGGAATCACGTGGACACCGGTTCATGGAGACGCTGTGTGTATCTATGTCAAACAGCATCTGCCGGGATTTTCCATGGCTGCCTTTCAGAAGTAGACAGCCTCTCTCCTGAGATGCCTCTGGTTGGAGTCAATCCTCCAAACTCACAGTTAGCAATTGAAAGTTTGGAACATTTGTACAACTCAGACAGAAGACAAGGACTCCTGGTGGGAACCTGACTGAAAACTGCAGTCCAAGTCTGGTCAGTGGGTCTTTCTTGGTTTGTCCTCTAAATGTCTTGCATCTGAATCTCCCTCCCTTGAAAGAAGGCAAACAACAGTCCTACATTTCTGCTTATAATTTCAAAGTTAAAAGCAGAACACCTGGCCCGTCTGCTGAGGTTGGTTCAGACATCTGGTCCCGTCATCAGCAATGGTGCTGCAGGCTGGCTGGTCTCCAGGCTTGTTCTCTTCTCAGCTTATCCCACATGTTCTCAGGGCTCATTCGAGCACCCTGGGGCCTGAAGGGCAGCTAACCATCTCTTTTCCCTTCCACAGGGCTTATTCTTTATGAACATAAAATAAAGGAGGCCTTCTTTAACAACTCTTCTATGTTTATCAATTGTGTAGGTTGACATCTCGAGAGAGGCAGTAGCGTTATAGGACAGGTGTGTGGCTACTCAGACTGTGACTAGCCTGCTAGAAATCTTAAAAGGCACTGTCATAATTCCTGACACATGTATCCACCCCTAGATTTTGCCACTTTGGTGTAACTGCTAAGGAGTCAAAGGAATCTGGCTTGTTAGACACACACACACACACACACACACACACACACACACACACAATTGCAAAAGAGTGAGACTGTTTTAAAGTATCCCTGAATACCTAACTTGGGAGGGACTGGAGAGCATTATGCTGAGTGAACTAATTCAGTCCCACAAGGATAAATCTTGCATAAGACCGTTAATGTAGAATGAGTATAAGGATCCAGGAGGGGTGGGAGAGGCTGGAAGCAGAGGGATGTGGATGTACAGGGGGAAGAGGGGATTAATCATTGGGTTGTACAATTTGATGGGTAGAGGAGTGAGGAAATTGAAAGAATTTGTTCAAATTTGTATTTGCACTTTATATAAATAAACTAGTATATAAAGTAATTTAAAAAGTAAAAAAAAAAATCCCTGAATTGCTCACTTTAAAATGAAGTTATACATATCTTACTTCAATTGTTTAAATATGAAATATTGTTCTGGGTTTTTTCTTTGTTTATGTTTCTTCCTTTTTCCATACTCTAAGAAGTAACCAGATAGTAAAAACCAAGACCCGCGTTAACTAACAGATCTGTTTGGACCTTAGGTAGAAATGATCGCTTCCTGGGAGGCCTGTTGAAAGGAAATATACCCGTAGCTTAGCAGTCTACTGTGGGTCACTTTTTGGAGGACATATTGAAAATGAAAAATAAACAAACCCTTCTCAAGAACAGTATCTACTTTTTCTCATTTTCCATAAGAAGATTTTATCCTAAAGCTTCTTAAGCCAGACCCCAGAGGTCAGTTGTCTACTTGTCTCAGTAATTCAGGATGTTACCCACAGCGAAGGATGGTGGGGAATCCTAGCCAAAGTCACCTCCAAAGCAGGACAGATCATAAACAAAAATAAAAGAATGTACGTAGCATGAAATAGTACTCAGCTCTAAGGAGAAATGACATCTTGATACCTGCTATGATATAAATGTTGAAAATGTCATACTAAGTGAAATAAGTCAATTAATTCATACAGGATAAGTATGATATGATTCCACTTAAAGGAAATAGACAAATGGAGACCAAAGCAGCCCTGGTGGCTCTGGGGTTAAATACTGAGAAGACCATCATTGGAACCCATCAGGTGTCCAAGGAGAGAAAAGAGGCATCTGCTTCCAAAAGATTTACAGCCTCGGAAACTCTGTGGACAATTTGACTCTGTCCAACAGAGTGTCTGGTATGACTTGATGAAATAGGTTACAGAGACCAACACTTGCAAGTTTCTAAAAGGATTGAGAGAGAGGAGCTTTAGTTTAGAGGGCACTAAGTATGTATCAGTGGTGGTGGGGAAACTAGAAAGAAGATTATGGTGCCAGTTACACCACAGAATTGTGGTTGTTGTCATACACAGTTGAGTCAGGACTCATGGCTGACCCTCCAGCAGGTATCAGAGACTAATGACAAGGGAGGAGTTTGTCCCTCTTTTTCCTGTGAAGTAGCTGGTGGATTTGAACCGTGTATTTTCTGGTTAGCTGTGTAACTCCTTACTCACGAGGCCACAACAACTTCGTACACAACACCCTTCGTACCAGCACTCAGGAAATAACAACATGCATTACACTAGGAAATTCTGCAGGTAGGGACTACTCCAAGTTAATGAAGACAAAAAATATCAGTTTGAGAACTACGGTGCATCTGATTCAGGCCATAGTCTTTCCAGTCATTTGCTATGCATCTGAGAGCTGGACAGTGAATAAGGATGAAAGAAGAAGAATTGATGCCTTTGAGCTGTGATGTTGGAGAAGAACACTGAACATCTCATGGATGGCTGAAAAAAATAAACAAATTGCCTTGGAGAGGGTACATCCATAGCGCGTTTTGGAGGCAAAAACGATGAGGCTTTGCCTCACATACTTTGGGCACGTTGTTAGGAGGGGCTATTCCATGGAGAAAGACACAATGCTGGGAAGGGTGGAGGGTCAGAAAAGGAGAGGAAGACCCTTGACCAGGTAGATTCACATGGTGACTGCCGCAGTGGGCTCTTGTGTGTCAGGAAGTTTGAGGATGGCACAGGATAGAATAAGGTTCAAATCTTTCGTTCATCGGGTCATTATGAGTCAAACTCAAATTGGCAGCACCTAACAACAACAGCAACCAGATTATAAAGAGTAAATACTAGAAATTACAGTAGCTCGTTCACCATTTTTCTCTTGGTCACCTTAGCAATAGGTGAATAGAAATTAAAGATGGGTGTGCTTTGTGGCCAAGCCTTTAGAGGATTGCAGTGTTTCTCCTTGTTTGCAGTGACTGACAAGGTCATAAGGCATTTTCTCAGCCCAAGCTTTGGCAACTGTTTCCCAATTTCTTTATAATCTTCTCCTCTTTGCCTACTTTCACTCCAATGCTCTCCTGCCCTTTAGGGCACTTCCATTGATAGCTCATAGGGTAATTTAAAATTGAATTCTATTCCCACATTCAGAACATCTACTCTGCACTCATTGATGACCTCATCTGACATTTCACACTTGTGGCAATAAAAAGGATCCCCTTTTGCCTACTAATGGCATATGTCTGCCAGTAACATGGGCTGAGATTTGACATGAAAGTTACTCTGACTGTGAAAGTTAAGGTGATGAGTCAGCTTGACTGAACCAGTGATTCTCAGATTGACAGTTATATAACGATGTAATTTAGCATTTATGCAATGATCTATTAAACTTCCTTATTGTGATGTGGTGTGACCATCCTCAACTTTGCAAAATATAGATTTTTGAAGAGTAGCCTGGGCTTTGGAGTTTAGCCAGGCCAGTAAATGAAGAATAGGTGTTCTGCCTTTTTCTTTTCACCAGTATTTTTTTAAAAACTTGCTATCAATCTTCATGTTAAGCTTTTCAGAAAGGTATGTGGATAGAAAAATACCCCTTTTATAAGTGGCTTTTTCTATTAACCTGGCTCATCCCACCTTGTCAAAACACTTAGCCATGAGATAGTAACTCCCTCAAAGTCCTGGCTTAGATTTCAATTTACCAGTGACCTTGGGTGGATGAATCGCTTTGCTATTATGACAGAAAAGGCTCTTCTGGGAATGTACGGTTATTCATTTTTCTGCTCAGCTGCCGGGTTAGAATTTGAGAATTTCTTAATATTTGAACAGTGCTTTATAGTTTAAAACATCCCCTTTGGTGACCTGGATCTGTTAGCGATGTAGGCAATTCGTGTCCAGCACACCCTCTGAGCTCAGGTATCCTCATGTTAGATTAGTGCAGCATTCTAGTTCTTCAGTTCTGCCCATGACATTCTACCCACCTAGAATACCTTCCTGTGCTCCAATCCTCTCCAGCAAAGTTCATAATAAAAAGAAAAAAGTTATCGTTCATTGAATTCCTGTAGGTGCCATCAGAGTGGACACTATTTATAGTGATCCTATTAGCGGAGTTGAACCCTGCCTTATCGTGTCCCATCCTCATCTTCCAGTACATACTCAAGCCAATAATTACTCTATCTGTTCATCCTCTTGAGGGACTTCCTCTCCTTTGCTGACCCACCACATTTTCAAACATGATGTTCTTTTCCAAGGATGGGCATCTCCTAACAATATGCTCAAGTGTGTAAAAAGATAGTTCATCATCCTTGCCTCTAAGGAACACTCTGGATCCACCTTCTCCAAGATGTATTTGTTTGACATGTTCGTTTGACACTCTATGGGATGTTTAGTGCGCTTATCTGACACCACAACTCAAAGGCATCAATTCTTCTCCAGTCATCCTTAGTCATTGTCCAACTTTCAGATACATAGGAAGTGTTTCAAGAGAGCATGGCTTAAATCAGGTGTGCCTTAATCTTAAAACTAACATCACTGTTCCTCAGGATCTTGGAGAGATACTTGGCAGTGGGTTTTCCCAATGCAACATATCTTTTGACTTCTTGACTTCTGTTTCTAAGGGTAAATGTCTCCATCTATTGTGATGTTTCCTCTTTACCTTGTAAAACTCAGTGGTTTCATGGGAATGATATTGGGTCTTTTTGATGTTAAGATGTAATTCATATTGAAGGCTGTAGTCATACTTTCTGCAATAAGTTCATCAGGTCCTCTTCACTTTCAGCAAACTAAATGGTGTCATTGGCATAGGACAGGTAGTTGAGTCATCTGCCACTCCTAATGTAACATTATTCTTCTTCAGGCCCAGCTGCTTGAATGATTCGGTCTGTATATAGACTGAGTAGATACGGAGAGAGGAAACAGCTCTGAATGCAATTTTATTACTTTTAAACCATCTAGCGTCCCCCTGCTCTGTTCAGAAAACAGTCTCCTGGTCTAGGTATTTTGTTCTGGGATTCTCCAGTCTTCTCAATGTTGTCCATAATTAGTTGTGATCCACACAGTCAAATGCCTCTGCATAGTCGGTAAAACACAAATAGACTTCGTTCTGGTATTTTCTGCTTTCAGCCAGGATCCATCTAACATCAGCAATGATATTCTTGGTTCCATGGTCTTCTGTAAATCCAGCTTGAATTTCTGGCAGTTCTCTGTCAATGTACTGTTCCAACCATTTTTGGATGATCTTCAGGAAGATTTTACTTGTGTAATACTAGCAATTTTGTTCAAGAATTTCTGTGTTCTGTTGGGTCACCTTTATTGAGAACGGGGATAAATATAGATCTCTTCCAGTCAGTTGAATCCTTACCATGTACCAGACATTGTGCTAAATATTATGGTCAGTTGAAAAATAGCAATATTTGTTCTTGCTTCATGATTTTCCAGGTTTCTACAACCTTTGTAATGTAATATGGTGGTTTCTCTGACTGGAGGTAAAATGTCCTTGATGATTTTCTAATACTGTAGCTGGTCAGTAATCTTCTTTTAGGCAATAGAGTGTGGTGCTATTAATGAGGGTTCACATTCCAGGCTACCTTCCAGAAGCCTTTGATCTATCCATTCTTTCTGTTGGTCCTAAGGCTCTACTATGAGAATAAGTCTAAGCTAGGCACCTGGAGTACGAGGGAGGGATAAGTGGACCAAAAACCCACAGCACTCAGGTGGTCACCTAGTATTTGGTATCAGTCTGGACATGTGAGTGAATTATCTCTTAGACTATTCATTTCCTAATGTGACTGTCAATAGACTACAGATATGTGAGTAATCCTGGTTAAGATCAAAGAAACCTTATCCAGACCAGCAATGGGGTGAAGATTACCTATAGGCTTATCACTAATGCAGTCACGTGAGCTTCATCTGCGTACTTACCTACAGGCTTATAGCTAGTACAATCATGTGATCTTCATTTGAACAGTGACCAGCCACATGTACATCCATGGTCCGATCAGGTTATGCTAGAGATCAGAAATCCGATTTTGAGAATAAGATGCTGTGAATGAGACAGTGTTCCACCTACAGCATATCTATCTCACGCCTTGTGCGCAAAGGGACTTCACTCCTAGGTGTGTAATAGCATGTTATTGTTAGGTGCTGCTGAGTTGACTATGGCTTATAGCAACCCTGTAAACAACCTGTCTGAACCTTCCGTATCCTGCACCAGGCTCACGGTCTCCGAGATGCTCAAGTCCATTGTTAAAATTGCTGTATCAATCCGTCTCGCTGAGGGTCTTCCTCTCTTTCCCTGACCCTCCACCTTTCCCAGCATCATGTCTTATTCATGGACTAGGCCCTCTTGACAATATGGCCAAGTATGTGAAAGAGAATTTCAGCAGCCTTGCCTCTAAAAAGTACTGTGATTGTACATCCTCCAAGACAGTTTTACTTGTCCTTTTGGAAGTCCATGGAATATTCAGTACTCTTCTCCATCACCACAATTGAAAGACATCAAATCTTCTTCTGGTAGTTTTACTCATTGTCAAACTTTCAGATACATGGGAAGCAATTCAGAATGCCCTGACTTGGATTGGGTGAACATTCGTCTTTAAACTGGCAGCCTTGCTTTTTAGCATATTTGTATATATGTGCCATAATGACATCATACATATATAACCAATTATATATGTGCTGTTGTGTTGTTACGTTATGTACCATTGAGCTGGAAACGACTGATAGTTGAACTTTTAGGGGGTTGACAGAGGCAGTTAATTGTGTGATAGGTGATTTCCCATCTTTTCTTCTGTGGAGCAGCCCATGGATTCAAACCACGTGCCTTTGGGTTGGCGTTGCAACTCCTTAGCACTGAAGCTTCAGAGCTCCCTGTAATACATGTATTTGGATGGTCGTAATGAAGATAGAGGACCTCCATAAGCATTGTACTTTCTAAAGTGCTTACTGGGTAAAAGTCTATGCTTTATCTTGTAGGCAGTAGCTTTTTCTGTTGTGTGTCTATAGTGTTGAGGTGTATTTTCAGTCTCGTTTTCTTTTGACAATGTTAATGTGAAATTCCTCAGGACTCCCCAGTGACATCGAAACCAGTAACAATGACAGGAACAGTAAGAGGCAAAGGAAAAGGATCCATTAAGAAGAGACAGGAAAGTTTAAGGAAGAACAACATGGGGCTTGAAAATCAATGGACAAATCACCGTATTGCTCAAAACTCAGAAACTCTCAAAGCTGGTAAAGGATCAACTCCACAGGAAGTTACAAAGTGAATGAAGATGAGAGAAGCAGTTCTACCAGATACAGAGAAACTGGGAATGATCTGGATTGAGGATGAAACACAGAAGTACATCCCACAAAAGTTCAAATCTTCTTCAAGATGCTTAAAGAAAAAAACTGGACCAGACTCCAATATGGTGTCTGCAAAACTTCCAAACTACACATTTAATTTCACAGAACATACTGTAGACATTGCAAGACAAATGACAGCAATACATGTTTTTTAGTTAAAGCTTTGTGTATTGGGCTGGGTTCCCCCCCTCCCCCCACAGAGCAGTAGTTAACTGTTAAAAATCTTTCACAAAGAATTATCTGTGTAATTCTCATAATGATTCTGCCTCATAGATTCTATCAATAGTTACAAAAGAGAAAGATTGAGATCCTGAAAGTTTACAATTCGCACTGTCACATAGCAAGGCTATGACCCTAGACCCAACTGTTGAACGTAGTTACTCTGTGGTTAAAATCTGCACTGAAGCATTTTCTACACTCTCTGAATCTTTGTTTTATCTTATCTCTAAAGACCCAGATCTAGATTTTTCTAGTGGGATAGTTGAGCCATAATAACAGTAAATGAGCACAAAAGAGCTCCCTGGAAAGTGATGGCCTTCCACTTTCTTACTAATGCTTCGCTAGCTTTCCTGTCTTCAAAGATGTTGATCAAGAAATGAAATGCAATGATACACAATAACTCAATCTTTATCATTAACACTCTTAGTTAGAATTTCATTTTTCTCCATAGATGGAGCAGTAGTCATCAAATCTGGTAAAGACGAGCCTGTGGAATTTCTATTCCAATGTTTGTAATCACCAAACACAAGTAAGCAAAAACCCTCCAGAAGTAAACCTGTGGTGTAACTATAATGTTTATTCCTGTGTTTGCTTCAAATTAAGAAAGGCACCTTAGGTTTGACACAGGCGAGGCATGGCAATCAGTTGATATGTTTTGTGGAAACATCAAGGAGATGGCATGATATCTCAGAAATCATAACATAAAGCATTTGCAACCAGCTATCCAGCTGAGTAAGTGGAGGGGGATTGTCTAGTAATTAAAAGTCCAGCACATTTCCCCATTTTTCATTGTATCTCTGTCTTCGCCTTTTTGTTCTTGCTCATTTTAAAATTAATCCATTTTTAACCAATTGAAATGTTCTAAAACTTGTGCTTTGCTTTTCAAAATGGAGAATTTTTCATTTGATGCACATGAGAACTTGAGGTGGCTCTGGATTTCCTAGCAGTGTCTGTTGTCATAACATTTTCAAGTGAGTGAAAAAGTGGACATAGGACATTTCTGAACACTTTAGAAATATACTTTTAAGTGGGGACAGCAAGCACATACCATTATTGCTTGCTCTAAAATTTCCAAGTGTCTCTTCCTGGTGAGTTGAGTTAATATAATCCATGTTTCCTGTCACTCGGGAAATAAATTATTCCTGTTCTGAGCAACTGATTGAACAGGTCACCGTATACATGATCACAGGGACACCTTTGCTGGAAGAGACGAGCCTAACCAAGAAATAGCTATGATTTCATAGAGATAATTGTGAGTACGTTGGCATAGTGTTTGGGCCTACCACATTCCTTCATGAAGTTTTCTTCAATCCTTTTATCTTTTCTGGGATAGAATAATATAATGATTGTTCTTATATAATATGTGCAAGAAATATTTTCCCTCTACATCCAGTGGTACTCAACCCCTACATGTTAATAACCCAGTTATCCCCAAAACCTGTTTCTCAGTATTAAACATGAATACATTCTTTAAAAAAAAAAGAAATATTTTCATCTTCAAGCAACATCAGTTGGTTTCATTCTTCAGTAGGTTCCAGTAAGTGAACTGTTCTCATTAAGTGGTCTTCAACTGTTACTGATTTTGTGACTGGTCAAGTTCAGTGTTTAGTCATTCTATATTTCAAGAACTTTTTTTAAAATTTAATCATGCACTAGTTGCTATCACATCTTGCTTGAACATTTTGTGAAAATGCAAACAAAATTTTTTTTAAATGTATCATGCCATGAAACTTGTATAGGGCTGAAGGAAAATTATGAAAGAGACTACTGTCTTTCTGTTCACAGCTATGTTAGGTTACAAGTTGCTATAATGACTTTCTGAATACAGAGTTGAGAGTGTGAAAACGTAGAATGCTTCTGATGCTGAATCGTTCAGAGCATTCGTGTTTGTTCCGCTGTCAATGAAAATTGCATGGCTTTTTTTTTCCTTCTGATTTTCCGTTCTACAAAAACTTGGTGATGTTGACATTCTGCCTTTGTCTCATTCTCATAAAATGGAAAAAAAGTCTGAAATAGGGCTTTGTCTTGAAAGACCTTTCTGGGCCTGAATATAATTGCAAAGTGAAAATCGAACTCAGTTTTCAAAAGTTATATCATGCTGTGGATGCTATTACATCAAATAATCTTGTAAAGATTAGACATTTACAGTAATGAATTCTTTATTTTCATGCCTAATAATATTTTTAAACTTTTGTAAATATCTTTCTACCCAAGGAAGGACATAAAATTCTTTCTAAAATATCTAGCCAGTACACTTTCTTGAGACTACTATTTTCTGTCAATCATTTCTCTATTTGTTTAATTATTTAAAGAGTCTTAACAATATTTACTATGTAATGTTAATGATTCTCAATCACCGTGGATTATTGCACCATTTTCTGCTTTGACTATTAATCATGTCTTTATATGTGTATGGCTACTAGAGATGCATTATATGCAAGGCACATAAAAAGATTTTCACTTCAAGGAAATCTAGAGGGTGTACTTATATTTGAGAGGGAATATTCTTAAATGAGCAATGAATCAGAATGAAATACCTAGCTCATTTTATTGAGCCTGTTATGCTGTTTAAGTATGATGACATGATCAAATGATTACTGGAACACACATATTTTAGAATGTCAGAGATGGCGTGGACCTCCATATTAATTTTTTTATTCTGACATTTTGAAAAGCTAATATACCAAGGCTGAATTTAGGGAGCATATTTTAGACAAAGAATATGATCAGAGTTAAGCATGGATACATTCTGAGATAGGTTTTTGGCAGGCTAAGTTTTAAATCACGAAAGGATTTTTTTTTCTTGCACTAAATAATAACTTCCAGTTTAGGTTTGAATTAGCCATTCCAATTAAAATATCAGAACTCTATGCTTGCTCTCCAAATTAAAAACTCATTAGTTACCATATGCTTGTGGTTGAGCTGAATTTTGACAAAGGGATGAAAGGAACTAAAAGCAGAAAAGACATCCTCTTTAACATGTGGTACTGGCAAAACTGGGTAGTTGTTTACAAAAAAATAAACAAGATCCATACCTCACACCATATACAAAAACGTGAATTAAGGTAAATCAAGAAATGAAATATAAAATGTAAGAGTATAAAGATTATAAAAAATATGGAGGCAAAGTGGAGTAGTGCACAATATGTCAGGCTTCTGGCTAAAAATCATTAGTCCAAATACACCCCTAAATCCACATAAAATGAACATCTCTTCCCATAACAATCAATATACAGTCATGAAATCCAATTGGAGGGTCATTATGAAACAGAATTTACTTAAAAGCACTGGATATTTTGGGTACTTTGTGGCACATAAACTGTCATTTCCAACAGAAAATTCACAATCAGAAGAGGATAGTTAAAACTTTCTGAAAATTAAGTTCTGGTGTGCCTCAAACACTTCCAAACAGTAAGTTGAGAACTTATGCACTGGGGAAAATATTTGGTAATGGTATTTGTGACAAGCTGTTGTTTTTAGGGCTAACAAGTTGAAGATGATTCACAGCGACCCTATGAACAATAGATTTGAACCATATCCTATCCTGTGTCATCCTCATAGTATCTGGCATGCTCAAGTCCACTGCAGTAGTCGCTAACTCAATTCCATAATGACAAATACTGTGTAACACCATTATTGTAGAACGTGTATGAGGATCCTCCGGGGGAATGAAGAGGAGTGAGGATGGGAGGGGAGGTTAATCATAGGGTCACACAATTTGATGAGTAGAGGGAGGAGTGGGTAAAGGAAATGGGAAAGATCGGGTGTGTAAATAAACCAGTGTAAAATAAAAATGCTATTTAAATTAAAAAATGGAGAGAAAAACAGATGAAAGATTTTAGTGTCAAGAAAATGACACAAACTGCACAGTTACAAACTTAAAATATTTTAAAATCAAGAAAGAAATACTCAGATATGGATGAGCATTATGGCGCTAACTAGTAGAAAAAATAATATATTACTTATCTGTTCATTTGGCAATTCCTGAGATATTCAGTACTATTCTCAGCAGCACATTTCAAAATCTTTCTGCCATCCTTAGGCATTTTCCACAATGGCTTGGGTCAGGCACACCTCAGTCTGTGTTTAGTACTCTGGAGAAGTCCTTAATAGCAAGTTTTCACAGTGTTACTCATCTTTTAATTTCTTGACTGCTAGTGCCAAGGGTGTTGATTTCTCTTCCTCTAATTCACCTTTAATTAAGAAATGCTGAGCAAGTTTGGCCTTTTTGATTTTCTGACTCCAGTTCCCTGAACATTTCATTGTAATACTTTGTCTTCCCGTGCTGCCCTCTGGAATCTTTTCAGCTCCTTAATATCTTGATTTCTACCCTTTGCTTTGGCTTCTCAGTGCTCCAGTGCAGTATTTAGAGTTTCTTATGACATCCATCTTGGTCTTTTCTTCCTCCTTTGTCTTTGTAATGATATTTTGCATTCTTCCTGCATGATATTCTTGATATCCTCCCACAGCTCATCTGCTCTTCGATCCTTAATGACCAAGGCCTCACACCTGTTCCTGAAATGGGTTTGATATGTATCTGGGATAGACTCAAAGTCAAATTTTGGTTCCTGTGGGCTTGATTTCATCTTCCTCAGCTTCAGCCTCAACTTGCATATGAGTAGTTGGTGGTCTGTTCGGTGGTCTGTTCCACAGTCAGCACCTGGCCTAGTTTTCACAGCTGATAATTGAGCTTCTCCAGCGATTCTTTCCATGGATGTAATTGATCTGATTCTTATGTGTACTATTAGGTGAAATCCAGGTGTATAGCCTGCATTTATGTTTCTTATAAAATGTATTTGCAATGAATAAGTTGTTGATTGTGCAAAATTGTATCATTCTATCTCTGGCTTCATTTCTGTCACCAAGTCTGTTTTCCAATTGCTGATCCTTCTTCTCTATTCCTAACTTTTGCATTCCAATCACCCATTATTACTAATGTATCTTGATTGCACGTTCGATCAATCTCTGACTGCAAAACTTGGTAGAGATCTTCTATTTCCTTATCTTTGGCTCTGGTTGTTGGTGCATAGATTTGAATGATGGTGATAATCACTGGACTTCCTTGTATGCGTATGGATATTATCCTGTCACTCACAACATTGTATTTTAAGATGGATCTAGAAATGACTTTTTTAACTATGAAAGGACTGAAGTCTTCAATATGGATTTAAGCTCAATTTCAAGAAAACAAAGATTTTTACCACTGGCAGCATCATGATAGATGGTAAAGAGACTGAGATTGTTGACAGCTTCAGTTTGCTTGGCTCTACAATCAACACCTCCAAAGTACTGAAGAGCAACAATGCCAGTCTGGAGACTGAGGTGCACCTGATACAGGTCATGGTCTTTGCAATTACTTGCTGTGCATCAGAGAGCTGGACAATGACCAGGATTGATTGAAAGAGAGTTGATGCCTTTGAGCTGTGGTGCTGGAGAAGAGTACTGAATATACCATGGACTGCTAGGAGAACAAACAAGTTTGTTTTGGAGAGGGTGAAGCCAGGCTGCTCCTTGGAGTTAAGGATTCTGAATCTTCGTCTGATGTATTTTGGACGTGTTGCAATGCAGGATCAGTCCTTGGAGAGGGACGTCATGCTTGGGAGTGTGGAGGAACACTGCAGGAGAGGAAGACCCTCGATGAGATGGATCGATTCAGTGACTGTGGGGTAATGGGGATAGGTGTATCGGAGACAATAAGATTGGCACAGGATAGAGGAGGGTTTAGGGCTGTTATACATTGGGTCACTATGAGTCACAGGTGACTCGACAGAACTTATAACAACAACAATTCACCTTTATCTTCCTTTAACCCATTTGTTATTTATCCCTATTTTCAGGTAGATGGGGGGAAAACCAGAGAAGATATATCTAAATGAATTTTCTACACACTTAAACTAAGTCCTGTACGTAGCCAAATTCTATGGTTTTTGTTACTGTGAAATACTCTTTCACATCAAATTAAATAGGATGCTGTGACATTTGAAACCAGGATATGACCTTTACGAGGCCACGTAACCCATGAAATCATTCACTTTCACGCTGTCCCAGAAAACAGGGTCTCCTCTTCTGCCTCTAAAATTTGAGATCATCTGCAGAACCATTCTTAAAATTCGAAAATTTGTATTGATTTGCATACAATCACTTGTCTAAAGTGTTTCATGCATACACATTGTTTTAGACCATCAACGACACTGTGTTTTGTTCACATACATTGTGTTTTATATAGTCACGCATTGTATTTTATATCACTTATTACTGACGTGTTAAAGGACCATGGTGGACAGTGTTTGGTGGAGCTCCCAGACTTAAACAGGCTTGGAATAGCATCCACTTCCAAAATAGTTTGCCTCCGGAAAGTCTATGAACTTAGAGAAATGATGAAAGTTATACAAGTGTTCAGGTCGTTCATTCAAAGGGTCGCTATGAGTCTTCTACGACTCAACGGCACTTCACAACAGCAACAACAATTACTGTTGATGTATGTCTATTAGTACCCTGCCTTTTCAAGTTGCCTCTGAATCTTTTCTGTGTCTTTACCCATTCACCCCAAGGGTTCAATAACCTCTGGTATCTAATGATTTTTCTCCTTCCTCCTTTTCTGCCTCCTTTTCCCTTTATTCTTCCTATTTTGAACATTTGTATACATCTTACTCAGTTATTTTTTTATATTTACAATAATGGCCATATGCTGTATTTGTCTGTAAGACTGAGTGATTTCATGTAGCGAAATGCTCCCTAGACTCCCATGTCATAGAATTTTATGAAAAACCTTAAAGTGTCTCAGGAATAATTTTTTTTTTAAAGCATCATTTAAAACTTACCAAAAGTGTCTGAAAAGAGAAGCAGGTCAGTAAAATGGACTTTAGTCCTTCTTAAATGTTACCTCAGAATACAAGAAATTTCCCATAGATTGAAACCTTCAAGAGAAGGTGCTTTGAAGAGTGAGTTCTCTTCAATTACTGCAGAATGTACTTTTGCCATCCACAGACCTCATCCCAAAATGAAGGGTTTGGGGAGAGTAATGAAGGCAGATTCTAGCAGAGACTTGAAAATAATTAGCGAGCCACCCTAACAGTGAAGTTTTCTTTCTGCCGGTGAAGCACTTCAGAAGCAGTCATTTTCTTCTCCTCGGGAGCATCAAACTCTTCAATTGAAAAATGACGGATTTGAAAAATATGAGTCTGGACCAGATCAGGAAGATTCCAATCTTGAAACCTGTCATCCTTTTTTACTGCTTTGAGAGAAAAGCACTACACGTGCAATGGAACCATTGGGACTCAGACTCTTCCATGTGCCTCAAAGCCCTGAAGCTGCAGCTCAAGTCTCCTTTACATACAGCAGGACCTGCTACCCAAAAGCCCTCTTCTCTTCTCTGCACCTCTATGTGCCCAGCCTCCGTCATGTGAGTGGGCTCCTTTTGTACTTTCTGAAAAAGATTTTTTCCCACTGATATTGAATACTTAGACAATCTCTCCTTCAGCCTGTCTTTGCATTACATGTCGAGCAGCTGGTGGATTCAAACTATTTAGGTTGGGAGCAAGATGCTTTTCCCAGGCCATGGGAGTTCTATTTTTATGCACAAATATACACACAAGATGCTTGCATACTGGATTCTATCTTTATATTAAAGATGTCCTTATTTAATAACTTTCACTTTATCAGTGTTCATCTATAGAAGTTACATGCCAAATACAACCATGTCAGCTGTTAAGCACCAGCAGGTATTGTTAACACTCTTATTACACGATTCTATCACAGCTGGTTTTCAAAGGCAGTAGATAACGTAGAAGGAGATTGTGCATTCTTCTCCCACAGAACAGCTGGCTAGTGGATTCAAACTGGACACCTTTGGGGTTGCGGTGCAGTTTCTAGTCTGTTAATCCAAAGACCATACCTTGTGGGTCACATCCACCAGAAGTCCCTAAGTGTGCATATGTATATAATATGTACACTGGATCCGTGCAAAGCCTAAGAATAGGGGATTCTGTGTTCACTACTCCCACCTCGGTTCTTTATAAGCAGCTTGCCATAGGAACAAATAATTGTTTAATCTCTAAACCCCATTTCTTCATAAATGAAATAAAGTTAAGCTGCTGGTTAAGACCTAAAAAACCTTTCCTAACGCTTCTTCACCTGCAAGGATTGGTCCTTGCTTTTCCACCTAAACAGGAGCCATGCTTCCTCCTCCTCTTTGTGACCAGAGAACACAGAACGAGGTCCGGCGTGGGAAGAAGCACTCACAGAGGGCGTGACTCTAGAGTCTTGAGCTCTCAGGCAGTGTTGCTAAAGCAGCAGACACTACTTAATCCATTCAGACAGTTCAAGGGAGCTCTGATGGCCTAGTGGCAAGAAGCTGAGCTGCAATCCCAGAGGAGTGCGGTTCAAATCCACCAGATCCTCTGCTGGAGAAGGAGGGATGATGTCCTCCTGTACCTGTCACAAACACAAAATAATAATAAAGTAAATTAAAAATTAAAAAAAAAGTCAGTTTAGTAGAGACAGTTTAATAAGCAACATGCCACTAACAGCATCTCATTGCTGATTTAAGGGAAGAAGTTCACCTAGAGTATGTTCAACTTTAATTGCAACAATAGTCTATTATGCACATTTCAGTGCTGTTGCGGTTGTGTATCCTCAAGTCGGAATCAGCCCACAGCTGACCTCGCAGTGGGTTTTCAGAGGCTCTAAATCACCTAGGAGGGGATTCCCCATCCTTTTCCCAAAGCGCAGAGCAGCCGAAGGCTTTGAGCCGTGAATCTTGCGATTAGCAGCACAAACTCACACATGCACAGATCCCTGAGACAAGACATGAGAGAGAAAACATCCGAGAAGTGCTTATTACAATGCTTTATTTACTCCCGTTCCTCAATTCCCTGCTAATGATTTCTAATTTCCCTTGAAAGTCAGCACTGTGTCTCTTCATACAAAAAACCCAAAGTGCCTATCATGCCTCCCGCAGCTCTTTACATATTTAGTTTACTTAATCCGCACAAAAACATTTTTTGGTGTCACTGGGTTACATTCGCTTGCATATAATAGAAAGTCCAGAACAACAATGACTTAAACAAACTAGACTTTCTTTTTCTCGTCCATAAAAGGAATATCAAAGGAGACAGCAGTGCTCTTCTACCGTGGCCTGGAACTTGGGAGGCTTTGTGCATGACCATTCTAGTATGTGACTCCAAGTCTTATGATTGCCTCGTGGTCACATGTGACTGCTGGAGTTCCAGTCATTACGCCCATATGCCAAGCTAAAAGACAGAATGCAAACAGGAAATGGAATACACCTCAATTGAGTCAGAAACTTAAAGGAAGCTTGAGAGAAGTCTGAAAAAACACTTATGCTAACATCTCACTGGTGGAATTTTTAGAGAAAGATGAGGAAAAACATTTTTTTTATTTCTGGAGACAATATTCTCTTCCTCAAATTGAGGCTCTGCATCCAATTGGGAGCTTTGTTGGCAGTCCATTAATCCAAAGAATGTGTTTCTGTGGGGGTTCAAATTCCCCAATCATCGGAGAATGATGGACAATCTCCTCCCATGTGCTGTATAATCCTGAATTGTTGTGTCGATTCAACAAGAAAGCCAAATAAAGTAGTTCACATCTGCTATCTCTGAGGTTGAGTTGTAACATTGGAGTTTTAAGTAGGATCAGGAAACAAACAATAAAATAAATATCTGATTCTTTATCCTTTCAAAACATACCAGACACATAAAATCTATTTAGGCACCTCATTGATATGTTGGTAATTGCTATTAAAGCAGTCATAAGTATTTAATAAGTATTTATGACACATTGCTAAGTTCTTTTTAAAATGTCTTTTCTTCGTTCATTGAAATGTATGAGGTTCCTCTTTGCCCCTTTTTCAGTCCGAAGTCTCGGTGACCTCACGTGTAGAGGACCAAATGCGAGTGAATTTTCGTGCTTACTGACGTGTTTTAATTCACTGCTGTGGGCCCCTCTCATTTTTGTTGCTCTTCCTCTTTGCCAGACATGGTGTCCTATTCCTGGCAATGTATGTAATGTTAGGAGGTTGAAGTGTCAACGTTTTCCATTATAAGGAACATTCTGACTACACTGATAGCCTTGACTTTTTAGAACCTCTCTTCCCCCACTTTCCTTTTTATAAAAAAACCCTTACATTAGCCCTTGCTTTTGCTTCCCAAAAGAAATCCAAAGAGGGGTTTTGCTTTTGTAGGAAAAAAATTGACCACATTTAAACTATTGTTTAGGCTTCTCTTGCAAAACAAATCTATTAATGAGGCAACACCTACCATAAACACTGAGTGTTGTGCCCCAAGGTCCTTCCCTTGAGGTTCCTTCAGCATCAAGTCCCCAGAGCTCTGAGCTGTGCATTTCCAGACAAATGAGCAATTGAATCATGTCACCTTTTTATGTCACTTAAAGTCCAATAACTGCATTTTTACTTTATGTTCCTAAAACAATGAATCTACACAACACCAATCTCCAAGGTCCCATGTTTTTATCAAGCTACTTCTTTCCAAAGTGCACAGGTTCCGAGTAAATTCACCGGAAGTCCATATGCTAAGTAGCTTATTTACATAAAGACAATCAATGAAAAGGCTAATTCACCAATTGACAGATCCATCAAATTGACTTCTATCTTTCAACTATTAAATTGTGGTGCAGGGATTTTTCTTTTACCCTTATCATCGAGTTTTAGAGAACATTAATGTTGTGTCTGTTGCTATTCTCACAGCTCCAGCTAATGTCTACAAGGCAGAAATAGGGCGAGTCTCAGAGAAAAAGAGCAGGGGCCACAGAATGGAAAAGGGGAAGCTGTGGGTAGAAGCGAGGTTCTGTGGAGGATGGGAAGGATATAATAGCAAGACTATATTCTCTAGGACACAGCATTCTTAGGAATATATTTAACAGAAAAATATTCCTAACCATGCAATTGGACAATTGTAATAGTTCCTGGTATGTAAGAAACTACTCAGAAATATATTCTTCATGAATATAAATGAAATATTCGTTGAATATGTGAAGAATTCCTATCAATATCCTTTCAGGCACGGTAACTTATTTAGAGGTATTTTCATATTCAGTGATTATCCATTTCTTAGGCTCCAATTTGCCGATGTCTCTGCGTCTCAGCCTTTCTTTCTCTGGCTGATGCCAAAAGGAATCAGAGACAGAAACGTAGAGAATATATTATAATATGCTGCTATGAAGGCAAACATGAAAAGTTATCCAGCTAAGGAGAGTAATTTTAAAAAGAAAAATAACAAAGAACTGGGTGCTGAACACATTTACATTTAGGGAAATAGTCATTTAGTGAATTAGTTGCTGAATGTTCTGAGATATTTTATAGTGTCTGTGTAAGGACAGAGCTAAAAACTTGGAGAAAATGTTGCCTGTTCTGCTTTCTATTTTTATCAGAAGCTTTAGGCAAATAGTTATGAGGTAGATTTTTTTTAAGTCCTCAGATTACTGTCTAAGAAATTGAGAAGAGTGAATAAATACTTGACGTTCCCTTTCTGGCAGCATCCTGAGACTTGTTTCGGTGGATATGATTTGAGGAACTTTAACACGGTCCCTCATGCAGCCTTTGTGTTCTTTAACATGAGAGCAAGAGCAATGTACTGACCATTCAGACTCTCCCAAAGCTGTTAGCACAAGTGCCAACGGAGGGACTCTTCCTAAAAAATGGACCAGAAAGAAAGATACAACCACCTTAAAGAGAAACCATAATTCAAAGACCAGGAAGACAGGCCTAGACTCAGACTGAAGGAGATAACACAGCTGAAGAATGCAGTCGTGAGAAGGAACACCCAACGACGGAGAAGAAACTCCTGCAAATGTTCACTCATCATTGGTTGAATGGTGAATACCTTTCCCCCAGGTCTCTACTTGTGTGGTCCTCAACATAGATACACGTATTAATCTAGTAGAGATGGGAGAGATAGACTGCAGAAACCCAACCTCATTCCATCTGCTTTCCTTCTGTGTTTATACAAGCTTCTTATGATAATTTGGAGTATATCTGTTATAAATATCTGAGGCATTTAACGAGTGTATTTCTTCTTTTACGTTTTGCTTTATAATCATTCCCAGGCCAATCACAGCTTTATTTCTACTGTCATTTGATTGGAAGTTTATGGAGTAAATTAGTTTTCCATCCAACCCTGCATATACGTTTTGTTTCAAGCCATTGGATGTCTTGTCATCTGGGAAACATCACTCAATCACTCCCCCTCCCTCATGTGGTCCCCTGTTTTCATTTCTTCTTCTTCTATGCCTTCTGAAAAGCCATGCAAGCGGAAACTATTGATATTTACCTATCTGGAGCGAAGAAGAGTAATGATAATAAAAGACTCAGTGGAGCAGACATGAATGGCTGACTCCATTACTCTGAAATCAGAAGAACTAGATGATGCCCAGCTGGTTTGTCTGATCCTATTCTACACAGAGAGGGAGAAAAGAAAATGCATTTTAAAAAAATCCAAAATAATAAAATAGCCTAGTTTGAGAAAAACTAGTAGAAACCCTCAAGCTATAACTTTCAAGCCTGGACTTGAACTCAAACTCAGGGAACAATAATTCCCTATATACGTGAAATAATACACATGCCCATGAAGTTAATAATAACATCAGGGATAAACATATTTCTCAGTTAAAGCAATCATACAAGACTGGAGAAGCAGTATTTGCCCATAGCTTCTATTTTTGCTTCATCTTACATTAAAAGTGTATTTGTGTGTAGATATTTATATCTTTTCAACCTTATAATGGAGTATTTGGATTCTCATTTATAAAGAAAATAACTATCTCAAACATGTAAAAAAATATTCAGCAGAATAAAATTTTCAGTCAACTTGTTTGACTCCCACCATGTGGGACTCAGCCATTACCTGCTCAAGTCTTCTAAGAATCCACCCCCAAAAAACTGAGACATCCACTCTTGGGAGTGGACAGAATTACGAGCCAGATTCTGAATTGAAGCAAATTCACCCTTTAAGGACCATTTTAGGTGGGAAAATGTCACAATTATATTAGCTCTGTACAATAGCTGATTTTCTTTGAAATCATTTACAGTCATTTCAAAGGCAAGTTAAGAGATAAGAAAAAGACTGAGATTATTAATGAGTTGATGTGGATTCAGTATGGATTAATGGCAACCCATGTGTGTATTTCTTATCATTACTCTTCTTTGCTCCATCAAGTCGTCAAGACTGTGCTCTTTCAGAAGGAGGACCTCAAGTCTATCTTCTGTAGCACTTCTGGCTGAGTTCAAGCCATCAAGCTTCCAGTTAGTTGCCAAGGGTCATATATTCCAACAAGGCTGCTTAAGAAGGCATGCATATGTTTATTCCTTTTATTAATATACTTGAATTATTGGAAGAGGGGGGAAAGAAGAAGAGGAAGAAAAGCAGAAGGAGAAGGGAAAGGTGACCACATTAGCATTAGTTTTTGTTCACGAAATACCTGCCACCTTCTCAAAAAGTGAAGGTACTCTTCTAACACATGAGATACGCTCATGCAGGGCCTAAGACTTTGTAGAAAAATTATTTGGCTAAAGAAGTAGATTATGTTCCTCTTTATTTTGCCCCCTGAATCTCAAATGATAAATGGACAACAAATAACTGGTCAGCACAGTGTAGCCAATAATCAAAGCCATAAATTCCAGAGCTGGCAGAAAGAGACATGGAGATAAAAATACCAGTTGACATCAGATTGGTTCTGACTCATAACGACCCAACAGGACAGAGTAGAACTGCCCCATTGGGTGACATAGGCTACAGTCTTAATGGGTTATACCATCACTGTGAGTTAGAATCCCTCACTTGGTTTAATCTGTTTTAAATTACGTTTTAGTTTTATCTTAGTGGAAGCTGACAGCCACAGCTCTCCTGATGGGTCTGAATTGGAAGCATTTTGGGTGGTTGCAGAGTATTTAACCACTGTGCTAGCAGAATGTCTATTAAGAAAAACCCCAAAGAAAAAGCAAACAAGTGAACCAAAACAAAACAAAGTAATCAAACTTAGAGTTAAAGCAGAAATAACGCTAGAAATGGCACCTTGGGACAATCTTCAGAATTTCCAATCTCTAAAACTTGATTCCTTCTTTTCCTTAATCATATAAACCTCCATCTCTCACGGTGTGTGAAACATTGAGCTAATTCTTCGACTCTTGGGGTGGGAACTATTTAGAAGGCAATAGGGACGTATTACAGTAAGAGTTCACCTCTTTCTCCGTCTAGTGGGAGTTCCAAGGGTTTACAGTGGCAACCTCAATAGGTACTTATGATAAATCTCAAGATAACTGAATTTATTAGAACATCCTGTTCTTTGGTAAAATAGGGCTTTCCTGACGCAAATATTTCTGACCTTGGGAAAGTTTTTATGATTGTTTTGTACAAAAGGATGTGTGGTTTTTGTTTGCATCTGTGAAACAAGGGTAATGAATGGTGCAAGGAAGTTGTGGGAACATAATTTGTCTGTGGGAGCACTTCCAATAAAAGGCTCATGTTGGCATTAGAGGATAGCATGAGGATTTACCTTAACACCATTTACACCTTAAACAAAAGAAGAATGACAATTAATATAGGGGGAAAGGATTTTCTTTCAGAACACAGGAAACTGAGTCAGAGAAAAAAAAAATCTCACAAGCTTCCAGATTCCAATTTCAGTATGAATGAGGTCATTAGGAAGTGAGGGCTTATGAATGCAAACTTTCGTTTGAACAAAAAGAGAGAGAAATTAGAGAATGAAAAACCACATCCTACCAGTTCTTAATGGCTAAAAGAAAAAGGTAAAACAAAAGAATTTTTTTTAAAAAGCATGTTTTCTAAACATGTTGCGAGATGTTATCGAATCAGTTTAGCTGAATCACAGTAGAATGCACTATCCTCATAATAACTGATCACTGTAAGCCTTCAAAAATGGATTGAAGCTCAACATTAAGAAAACAAAGATTCTCACCACTGAGCCTATTGGCAGCGTCATGATGGACGATGAAGAGATTGAGATTCTTAACAGCTTTAGTTTGCTTAGCTCCATAATCAACACTCTTGGTACCAGTGTCTAGGAAATAAAAAACTAATTGCATTGGGAAAGTCAGCTGTCCGGGATCTCTCTAGAGTAGTGAAGAACAATGATGTCTGTCTGGAGACTGAGGTGTGCTTGATCCAGGCCATAGTCTTCACAATTGCTTGCTATGTGTCAGAGAGCTGGACAGTGACTAGGGATGATAGAGGATTGATGCCTTTGAGCTGCCGTTTTGGAAAAGAGTACTGAATATACTATGGACTGCCAGGAGAACAAATAAGTTTGTCCTACAGAGAGTAAAACCAGGTTGCTCCTTGGAGTCAGGGACTCTGAAGCTTTGTCTGACATAATTTGGGCATGCTGTAAGGAGGAAACAGTCCTTGGAGAGGGATGTCATGCTTGGGAAGGAGGAGGGATAGCACAGGAGAGAAAGATCCTCAATGAGATGCATTGATTCAGGGACTGAGGTAATGAGAGTAGGTGTCTCAGAGACAGTAAGGTTGGCACAGGAAAGAGCAGGTTTCAGGGCTAGTGGATATAGGGTCATTATGAGTCACAAGCGACTTGACGGCACATAACAATAAAAACAACAATGAATGGAAATCCAAAAATCTTTGTAAACATTAACTAAAATTAATAAAATAAAATAAGTCCTCTCAGACAAATGAGGAAGAGAACTATTTAAAAGGGAGATATGATTAGATATTATTGTTATGAAAGGAGTCCAGAATCAAGGCTGCATATGTAGTGGACTTGGGGGAGGGATTGTGTAACAATGAAAGAATTTTTCTTTTACTTTTCAAAGAGAAGAGCAAACTGAGGGGGGAAGTGGGAAGGGAGAAAAGGGCAACAATGACCAAATGGAAATCCAAAGCCTCTGTAAACTTTCATTAAAATTAATTTTTAAAAAAGGGGGGGGTGGACAGAAGCATATTGTTGTAACACTATGTCGACTTTTCTTACTGAGGGTCTTCCTTTTTGTATTCACCCTCTACTAAGGGAGCTCTGGTGGCCTAGTGGTAAGGAGCTGCACTGCCAACCCGAAGGCACGTAGTTCAAATCCAAGTGCTCTTGAGAGAGAAAAATGAGTACTCTCCTCTCGCACTTTTTACTGCCTCTGATACGTTGCTGGAGGTTCATTTATGAATCGGTTCCAACTGAAAGGCACAAAACAGCACCTACTTTGCGAAACCTGACATTCTTCTTCAGGGCCTAGGCCCTCCTGTCCTCCAAAGTGTGTGAGATCAAGTCTCAGCATCTTCATTTCTAGGGAGAATTCTGGCTGTTCTCCTGCAAGTCTGTGAAACAAGCAACATTCTCAGCTACACCGTAATTAAAATGTGCTGATTTTTCTTCAGTCTTCCTCAATCTTTGTCCGGCTTTTATATGCAAATGAAAAGATGAGAGATAGCATGTCCTGGGCAAGGACATTTTACTCCTTAAATTGATACTCTTTTCAATACTTGAAAGGTTTTGGTTTTTATTTTTTTTTTTTTTTGCACCATATTGGCCTAATATGAAACAGCCAAACATAAAATACCATCATAATAATCCCTCAAGATATTCTTTGAGCAGGAAATTAAGAATTTAGTGCCTGAAAACTGATGAGACCTGAATATGCAAGGCAAGGTCCGTAAGAGAATCAGCAAGATATAAACCTTTCTGCAGTTTTGGCTTATGAGTATGAGGATTTGATGGTGTTGATGGTGTCTCAGCTGAGCTCTTGGAAAAAGAAAATAAAAAGTTAACGTTTTTATGGGATCTAGTAAAAGCCATTAGCTGCTTCTTGAAGAAAAGCTTTGACCTGGGGCATTGAAAGACACTGTATTTTTAAAAGTAAGCCAAACACAGGAATGTATACTGCTTGATTCTATCTATATGGAAGTTAAAAAAAAAACAACCAAAGAAACGTAAAATTAATCTACGCTGTGAAGTACCACGGAGCTGACAATTATTCATAGCTGACCCGGCTAGCTGGTTTTTAGAGACTATAAATTGTGTGAAAGGAGAAGCCCTTTCTTCTTCCTGCAGAACATCTAGTGGGTTACCTTGTCTACCTTGGGAGCAATGTAACTCCTTCCCCTGACGCCAGAGCTCCCTGCAATCTACAGAGATAAAAATCCAAGGAGAGAACAACTCCAGCAAGAAGGGGCAGAGCCTGAAGAGAAAGAACAAACATTTCTAGCATAGTAGCCATTCGCCATATCTTGATTGGGGCATTGGAAAGGTATATAAATTAAAACAAGTCCATTTTCAACAAAATCCTCTTGAGTCACAGAAACTTCACACAAGTGAGAGCAGAATTAATTCTGTAGTGTTTTCTTGGTGGTATTCTTGTGGAAGTTGACCAGATAGTTTGTGGCAGCACTGACAAATGGGCCAAACCACCATTTCAGTTAGTTCCTGGGAGCACATAATTCATGATGAGGTCTCTTTTAAACATTCATAGCAAGATGTTGTTCAAAATAAACCAAGAGACAAAATGAAGAGGATAGAAAAGAATGATCTTGATTCTTGACAGACACTTATAAATGTGTTGTTTTCCAAGGAGTCCCAGAAGAATTTCATGATTATCAAACCCAGGGACCAGTTCTTGGAGAGGGTCATCATGCTTGGGAGGGTGGAGGGACAGCGCAGGAGGGAAGACCCTTTATGAGGTGAATTGAGTCAGTGTCTGGGGTAATCGTGGTAGGGGTGTCAGAGACAGTGAGATTGGCACAGGACAGAGCAGGGTTTAGGGCTGTTGTACATAGGGTAGCTTTGAGTCACAACAATAACATCAAACCCAAGCAAAACCTGTAAAGTAAATTCTGTTTGTTGTTGTTGTTGTTGTTTTGCTTGCATTGTAATAGTAGCATCTCCAACCAGTTTGGAATTACTAGAAATGTATTTAAAAGGCAATATGTTTTGATAGATATTTCTGGTTTTGAGCTTATAGAGCCTTTTAGAAATGGTCCCCTAATTGGACTACCATCATTTTGTCCATCTCGGTTGTAATTCTATTTTCTTCTGCCTCAGATGACTCAGGCTCTACAAACTCCCAAAACCCTAGCCCTTCTAAAACCTTATAATACCATTATAATTCAGCTAATAAAACAAAAGAAAAGTTAATTCACCTCTCCACTCCCCAGCCTCAAGTGAGGCTTTTTTTTTCAAGGCATAGAGCACAGGACAGTATCCAAATAAAGGTGCCATTTCTTCATTCCTTTATTTTATGTCACTTCATGCTTATAAAGTACCTCTACTTTGAATGAGTCTCTAAGTAACTGAACAAGCGCACACCTCAGACGAGTACTGGCACGTCCGGTGCACACTGAGGGCAGTCCTTAGACTAAACTTGGTTTTGAACTTCTCTAAAGGCAAGATTATGATGAGGATAGAGCATCCGTTTGTAACTGGGTATTTTGTTTTGTTTTTTTGTAACTGTTTTAAAAGAGGTGCTTTATTGTGGATTGAATTTTGCTATTAGACTGCAGTTAAGTATGATTAGTTTCCTCTTGCCTCTTTTTATCTTCTCTTCCTTACTCTCCATCTTATACTCACAGACCTCGAGTGCTCATGCGCACACCTGCACGTGCCTTTCCTGCTGAGTTGCATATCCACAGCGAGAATGGGACAGTATTAGAAACCTCGCCTGTCTCCCTCTGTGTCTGTAGTGTTAAGCTGACAATTTACGCCTGCAGGTGGCTGGTTGCAAAAGCAATTAGGAACTGACCCCACTGGGAGGGCTCAAGTGCACCTAATTAGTTGGTCCAAGACTGTATTAATACCAGTCATTTTCCACCTGCAAGGAAAACGGACAGTTTATGGCAGAGAAAGCGACATAGGAGACCAGGTGCGTGAGACATGGTAGCCAATGCTAATTCACAAAGAGGACTCTTAAAGCGTGAATCTGTTACGGTGGGAAGGAGTTGGATGCTCCTGGCCCATTAACAAAGATTTTCCTCAAAAAAAGAGAAAACTAATTTCCTGCTTGAGTCTTTTAAGAGCGCAGTGCTTGATCCTTCCAAAGTAGGAGTCTATGATTTACGGGAAGGGACATGGGCTTTGGAATAATACTAGCCAACATTCTTGAAAATGTTAGCCGAGTGGTGAATAGCAAAGGCAGGATTCACACACACACACACACACACACACACACACACACACCCTCCCATTGTGTGATGTTCTTTCATGCTGTCCCTTCATTTACACAAGACTCAGAAAACGGAATAAAACGGAGGAATATTGTGCAATGGGAACTCAATAATGGAGACCTTGACCTGTCTCAATCGGAAACGATTAACCTTCCAGGAAATACAATTTAGAAAGACAAGTGACATTATTTTGACATCGTATTTTCAAGGAAGATTGTCCTGTGATGTCCTCCGAGACATCATTTTTGGTCATAAAATAAGAGATGCTCATTGTGGCCCGTGTATAGAGTAAAACATGAAATGAAAATTCTTGGAATGTTAATTTCAAGTTATTTTTATACAAATCCAAAGGGGGAAAAGTGCAGAAAGGAAGAGATGGAGAAAAGAATGAAGTGTTGCTGACATAGTTGCTATCTGGGAGGAAGGACCATGCTCGATAGTGAAGAATACCGAGAAGACGAAAAAGGAGGCAGAGGCTCACTGTAGACCACAGCCACGCCCCAGAAATACACTTGTCCTAGACAGAGGGTGAACCGGAAGTAAAAAAAAATATTACCCACCTTTGTTAGAGAAATCCATCTTCGAATGGTCCCTCACAGCAGGGTAGTAGCATAGTAAGAATTCAGTCTCCAGATTTTGGTCATTGGGATTGGATCTGAATTTGAATGTGAATTCCACCAAGTACTGACTAGCCTTATCTTTGAGCAGATTACCAGACCTTTTGAAGCCTCAAATGAACATAAGAACAGAACCTTCTACAGTAGAGTGGCCATGAAGGTTAAATGGGAAAGTCCACTGGAGGCCTTTGGAGGACGGGACCTCAATGCTTCTTAGCTCTCAGTATCAAACTTCAAGCACCGCTTCTATCCTGTGCTGTACTCTTTAGCTTGGTAGATGGGAAAAGATCGCTAAGAGATTAAAAATACTTGGAGGCAGGAAAGAAATGATGAAGGCAACAGGGACATCCAGATAGTCGATGCAAATGTTCCTATGTTATCTATGTCTTCTTTCCTTTCTACTTACCCTTTCAGGCCCAACTCAACTGTCGCTGCCTTTGGTAAAGTTTCCCCCAGTTCCATAGATCACAGGATCTATTCCTGCCTCCACAGTCCCAGAGTGCACTGCCTCTGTCTCTGCTTGCAACAGTTAGGTCCTTTGGCTCAGAAGTGTGGGGATAGCAGTGCTCACTCATCAGCTAAATTAGGGCATTCTCCCCCCCTTTTTAAATTATTAATATTAATTTTAATGAGAAATTACAGAGACTTTGTATTTCCATTCATTTATTATTGTACTTTTCTCCCTGCCCACCCCTTCCCCCAGTTCACTCTTTTCTTTGAAAAGAAAAAGAAAAACACTTTCATTGTTCTACAATCCCTCCCCCCAAGTCCACTCCACTGTGCAGCCTTTGCTCTGGACTCCTGTCATGACAATAATACCTAATCGCATATCCCTCTTAAACAGTTCTCTCCCTCATCTGTTTCAATGCAGTAGACATAAGCACTCATTTCTGATTCCAAATAGATATCAATGCATATTTAATTAACACTGAAGCCAGGAAATATTTTCATAACTAACATGCCCACATAATCACACGTGCGCACACACACATACACACACACGAACACACATGCGTGAATGAAAATGCACAATTGACTCTGGCTCACCAGCCTTGTCTCAAAAGTGAAAATGGAGATGAAAGCTTCACTTCACAGTACAGTTTCTGGAGGTAAACAATGACTTACTCTTATTAGTGAATGCTTCAATTAGTACCTTTCTATTACCATTTTCTAATTGGCACCAGCAGCTAGGAAATTAAAAGACATATTGCAATGGAAATGTCTGCTGTTAGAGACCTCTTCAAAGTACTGAAGAGCAATGATGTCACTCTGGAGACTAAGGTACACCTGATACAGGCCATGATCTTTGCGATCACTTGATATGCATCAGAGAGTTGGACAATTACTAGGTATGACAGAAGGAGAATTGATGCCTTTGATCTATGGTGTTGGAGAAGAGTATTGAATATACCATGGAAAGAAAATGAACAGGTTCATCCTAGAGAGGGTTAAACCAGGCTGCTTCTTGGAGACAAGGACATATATAACAGGAGCATAGAGTTGATGAATTTTCTTATAATTGCAATTATATTTTTTTTCAATTTTTTTCTCCCAAAGTGTATTGTCACAAACCATTGGAACTGAAGTTACGTGCTCCTCGCACCCAAATAATTCTCGTGCAGAGAAAATGTAGAAGGTAAATGATATAAAAATGTTCCTTGAAGTTTATTGTCAAAACTCTGAGCTCCTCAACCAAAACCTACAAATTCCCAGGCTTCTTTTCTCTCTGTGCCATTTCCCTGTGCATATCACTGTCCTGAGAGGGTCAAGGAAGCCATCCAACTTGAAATTCAGGACAAGTTCTTCGAGTATATTTTCAAATTAAGAGAAAGAGAGGGGTTTCCATTCTGTCTATGCTATGCCTTTCTCCTTCTCTTTCCCTCTGAGTCTCTCTCACACACAAGAACACCTCACTTTGAGTTGACAAGTAACCCAAAAGGCACCATCACCAACCATGAACACAATAGTCCTTCCTTTGTCTCTAGAAGAGGCATTTAGAGTCTTTTTTAAGTCCGCATTTGGATTCAGAATAGCTTTCCATTTTAGTCTCAAGAAATACAATAATCAATTTCTTTAAGAGACAAAAATGTGTTTCCCCCAAATATATTGCACAGAAAAGATAAGGCAGCTTCTCTCGAGGGAGCTGTGAAGAACAAACAGTCTTGTCACCACAGGAAGCCTGCTCTCAAGGTGGACACATCCCCCTGCCACCCTGCGCAGAGAAAGCCAGGAAGAGTGGGCTGTTTACTTGGGAACCACCATGAGAACCAGGCTGCAGCTCAGCTCTTCAAGGAAGGGGGGAATACAGCCAGCCTTGGGAAAGGCCGTGACCCCAGCATGGGATTGGCTCCTAACCTCTTTAGTGGGATCCGTTTCTGAATTTGTGAGGAGAACACAGGAGAAGAGGACGACTTTCCCAGGTTAGATCCAGCAAGTGGAATGAAGGGCTCCCACGAGGGCTCAGAGCAGGAAAAGAAACTATGAAATGATGTTCACTCACATGCCTGCCTGAAGAGAACACATTTACACAGGTAACCTACCTGATGCATCTGTCCTGAGTCCATTTAACAAAACTGGGCTTCTTTCCCAGGATCTGCTGCCCTGAAGTTCTGCGTTGGTGTGTCAGGAGAACTCACAGTGTTCCTACATACAGGGATCCCGAGGGCTGACATTAAGCATCTCATATATTCTTTCAAAGATTTTTAGGTCGGTTCCACAAAAATAGGAAACCCAGCCTTGTTACAGCTCATAGGAGTGACAGCTCCTTGACGTGAAACGTGGGCCAGACATTCAGATCCTTCAGTTCCTGCCACAACTCCCCCTTCAGCTTCTCCAGGCAAGTTTAGCTTCCTTTAAAAGGCCTAGGGTGTGCAGGGGGATTATATACCAATGAAGGAGTTTTTCTTTTGCTTTTCAAGGAGAGGAGTGAACTAGGGGTGGGGGTGGGGGTGGGGGGAGGTAGGGTGGGCGGGGAGAAAAGTGCAACAATGAATGAATGGAATTCCAAAATCTCTGTAGATGTTCATTGAAATTAATAATAAAAAAAGGGGGGGTAGGCCTAGTTCACACTGCAGGCCACTTGCATCACTCGGATTGGAGGTTTTGAGGCAGAGAGAGGCTGACAGGAGTTCCATTCTTACTCTGCACAGCACGGCTTGTCCTCTGGGGTTTTGTTTCCTTCCTGATTGCCCGTTTCATTCTCTTCAGTTTTCAGCGCTGAATGACAACCGTGAATAAACTACGTGACCCGCGCTCATAATTGTGAGATCTCAAATCTCCGTAATAAATACGACAATCTCTACTATTCCCAGTGGTTCTGTTTCTCTAGTCAAATTTAATATGATCTGCATTCTGGAAGATAAGCCATCATTGTTCTCGGTGTTGTGTGACCTGGTTATTAATCAGATAATTTGATATAAGGGAGATGGCATGCGTGATATTTCTGATGAAATTAAGTTATAAAAAAGTAGTGTATTTGAAGGATGAGACATGAACTCAAATGCAGTGAAAAAAGACACCCTATCTGATCCCCACAGTCCTCAGGCTCTTTGACTTGTAAATGTAACCAAGGCAGATGCTTCTACCAGGTGCTCCGTGGGAGAAAGATGGGCAGTCTCCTCTCATGTGATCTACAGTCTCGGAAAAGCCATTGGAGGATCAGGTATATGTCGCCTTCGAGTAGGCGGTATAAAATAAGAGCAATGACAAATACTACTGGATAGCCTTGTTGCTATTGTTAGATGCCATCAAGTTGACTAAAGCTAGCTCATAGTGCCCCTATGAACGACAGGCCTGCACTCTGCCCTCTCCTGATTATCTCTGCAGTGCTCCAGCCCACTGGACAGTCACTGGGAATCCACCTGGTGTGGGGCTTCTCTTTTGCTGGCCCTCCACTTTGCCCATCCTAGCACGATGGTTCCTCCTGACAGTGCGTTTAAAGTAGAGGTCAAGTTTCACCATTCTTACCTCTAAGGAAAGGAACACACGGACATCATTGAATTGGAATAGACTCACAGAGGTTTTTCTCTTGAGTTTTCAAGGCTGTAAATCACGTTAGAGGCGATGGCTCACTATTTGCTGCAGCAACAGGTGGATGCCCTCAGTCAGGAGGAAAGTAGTCTCTGGGTTAACAGTTCAACTCCCTATAGACTTTGCGAGCAGAATTCCGTATTGAATAGATAGATGTTAAAGATAGATAAATTGTATCATATATAATTGTGAGATACAGATATGTGTGTGTGTGTGTGTCATGTTGCTATTATGTATCATTTGTATTTTATGTGTGCATATATAAAACGAAAACATACATATTTATATGTACAAAACAAATATCTAACATTTTTATACAGACACACGTACAAACATATCGTGTGATAGCATATTATCTACAGACATCTTTATGGGACTAATTTCTTAAACAAATATAAGCTCTTTAACTCTCAGAAATAAAAATCATTGATTATAGTATATAACACTCCTCTATACTTCTAACACATTTCCAAAATTATTTGAAGCAGTTTGTAAATGATTGTCATTTGAACAAGAGAAGTAGATGGTGTAATTGGGACAAAGGGAGAAAAAAAATAACAGTTGGGGTTCTTTTAATAAAAAGGCATAAATGAGATACATTAAGAAAAATGTACAAACTCAAAGGAGTGTAACTAATTCCTGTGCAATGAGGTTGAACAAGCATTCGCATTGTTTTGGGTGACCTAGAAAGTGAATGTGATATTAGATCAAATTTGACATCCTGATTGTGCAAAGTGACCGTGGACTTTGACTCTAGTCTAATCAAATCTCGTCTAAAAGATCGTATTTAGTTTATGGGTCTAGGGCCAGATAGATCTAGTCAATATTAATCCAAAATAGTGAAGAGATGAAATCTTATCTTGAGAAGAATATTTGAAGAAAGTGAGAATTTTTAACCCAAAAGGGGGAAGACTTTATGAATCTGGAGAGCTGTTTTAAACTTTAGGGAAAAAATTCTTAGGTAGAAAAGGTGCAGTTTTGACATGTTTGTGCCAAAAGATAAAGTAAAAAAAAAAAAAAAAAAACCAAGCACAAACATACACACACAAAGTAAAGTCAAAGAGTTGAAGAGGTGAGAAAAATTTGTCAGCTGAAAGTGATATTCCCATCTGTGTGGATATTAAAATGAACTAAAATTCTCTCAGTGATCTTGAGCAGACGTCTTCACACAAGTAGCATTTGCTGGGGATGTGACAGGGAGGAGCCAGGCGCTGAAGGGGAGATTGGAAAAGATGATGTCAATGGCCATTTCCAGTCTTGATTCATATCATAAACACCATCTTATGACTGGAAAGACATGCTTTTTCCAAAAGCCATAGGCCAAGTCAGTGCAGTTTGAAACAGAACAGAGCTCTAAAATCCAAATACAGTGTCTTATTAATTTTCCAAGGGAACAAATGAGAGTAGACTGACAAGGTCAAAACAGTTCTACCTGGGGCCCAACTATTACCGTGACATTCACTTTAATCCCTACTGACGCACTCCGATCCTTCATCCTCATTCCAGTGGATACTTTTCCCCCCACTAGAAGCTAGAGGTTGAACAAACCAGTTCTAGCCAGTAAACAAGAATATCTGGCCTCACGTATTGTCTAAAGTTTTAAAATTAATCTCTAACATTTAATGATAAGGAAGACTCATGAAAATCCCAGATTTAGTGATTACTTTGGAAACATGTGTCTTGAAATAGTGACCCTTCAGTCTTGCATGGCCTTGACATGACAAAACTTGTCCAATAACTATCTCCTTCCAATGTACCCTAGATCTGGCATTTGACATCATTCTTTATTAGTATCTTCTGAATTGGTTCTCTTATCTTGTTGAAATTTGAAATCCCATTATTCATTTAGAGCTTGGTGACTGGTAGACCATTTTCTTTATTCTTTTTTTTCCTAGAAAATTTTTAGTGAATATATTCATTTGCTCTTAAAAGTATCTTGTCTGAAAAGGAGGGAAGGAATGACGCATACTGCATTGAAACAGATGAGGGAGAGAACTATTTAAAAGGGATATATGATTGGGTATTATTGTTATGACAGGAGTGCAGAACGAAGGCTGCACAGTGGAGTGGACTTAGGCGGAGGGATTGCATAACAATGAAAGAATTTTTCTTTCACTCTTCAAGGAGAAAAGTGAGTTAGGGGTGTGGGGGGATGAGCAAGGGAGAAAAGTGCAATGATTGGAAACCCTAAGTCTCTGTAAACTTTCATTAAAATAATTTTTTTTAAAAAAGGTATCTTGTCTGTTTCCTGAGACAAAAAGCATTCCTCATCAAGCATTCAGTGCTGATATGTTACTTGGGAAATACAGATCTGTGGCAACAGGAGAACTGAAGAGGAAAGACAGTTCAGACTATGGATAATTGCAAAGTAACCTTGTTGAGCATAACACACCCTATGTGGTACAATCCTAATGAGGGTCTTTATTTCTTGGTGTTGAGATGCAATCCGTATCTAAGGACTACAGCCTAGATTCTAGACGTGTGACCCGAGCAGCTCTCTGTGCAGGAGAGGTCAGAAACTGAGCGGTCAAGTATTTAGGCCAAGGGGCGGAGCTTACTGTAGACAGGTGGGAAGGGGCTGTTTCTCATGGAGGTAAAGGAAGCTACTGAGAGTGGAGATGCTAAGGGATCTGAGACAGGTGTCAGCCAACCTTGACTCACAGGTTAAAAATGGGCAGCTTTTTGGGTTTGCACAGCCCAGGAGCTAAGACTGGCTTTATGCTTTCAAATGTTTATGGGTGGGGGGATATGAAGAAAAATACTATTTCATGACCTAAAAATTATATGAAATTTGAATATCAATGTTTTATTGGAAGACCATCCCACCAACTGATTTATGTGTTGACTGTGGCTGCTCTCCGGGATTCTCCGGGAGGCTGGGCTCTATGAGGAGAGATGTGGGGTCAAGAATGGTGGAAGATCTATCAACAAACTGCATTATGCAGATGACACAACCCTGCTTGCTGAAACTGAAGGGGACCTGAAGCACTTGCTGTGGAGGGTCAAGAACTGCAGCCTCTATTATGGATTGAGGCTCAATGTCAAGAAGACAAAGATTCTCACCACTGGACCAATTGGCAACATCAAGATGGATGGTGAAGAGATTGAGATTGTTCACAGCTTTAGTTTGCTTGGCTCCACAGTCAACACTCTTAGCACCAGTAGCCAGGAAATTAAAAGGCGTATTGCCATGGGAAAGTCTGCTGTTAGGGACCTCTCCAAAATACTGAAGAGCAATGGTGTCTCTCTGGAGACTAAGGTGCGTCTGATACAGGCCATGGTCTTCGCAATCACCTGTTATGCATCAGAGAGTTGGACAATGACTAAGGAGGATAAAAGGAGAATTGATGCCTTTGAGCTGTGGTGCTGGAGAAGAGTATTGAATATGCCATGGATTGCTAGGAAAACAGATTCATCCTGGAAAGGGTTAAACCGGGTGACTCCTTGGAGACAAAGATTCTGAGGCTCCGTCTAACATACTTTGGATATGATGTAAGGAGGGACCAGTCCTTGGAGAGGGACATCATGCTTGGGAGGGTGGAGGGTCAGCGCAGGAGAGGAAGACCCTCTATGAGGTGGCTTGATTCAGTGACCGGGGTAATTGGGATGGGAGTGTCAGAGACAGTGCGACTGGCACAGGACAGCGCACAGTTTAGGGATGTTGTACATGGGGTCTCTATGAGTCGCAAGCGACTCGACGGCACATAACAACAACAACAACATGACTGCTCTCATGCTACAAAGGGAGATTTTACTAGTTACATCAGGGACACACATAGTCGGCAAAGCTTGAAATATTAGCTCTCAGGTCCTTTATAGAAATGTTTGCTGATTGGTGGTAAAAAAGAAATTGACCAGGTATATTCAAATCAAAAAGCAAAGTTAAATATTCCCAGCAAAATTCCACCAGACTGTAAACTGGCTGTTGTGTCAATTCTAATCCATCACAACCCCGTACAACCAAGAGGAACTGCCCTTGGGTTCCGAAGACTGGCCTTTATGGGAGCCAGTTGTCACATCCTTCTCCTATGAGCACCTGTGGACATAACACCTTCTGGCTTCATCTGACACTTCAACTGCTGCGCCAGTGAGCCTAACAAGGATATCATCACTTGGAAATAAAGTTAGAACTTACATAACATTACTTAAAAACCCCTATTTGCGTATTTGATCGTACTAGTGTGTTTATTCCTCCAAACATCCTTCCATGGTTAATGTTGCATGGTCTATTTATGGAATCACCTACAGAAAAACAAAAAAGTATTTACAATTTAATCCTAATGATGATACTATACCTATTTCCAGATGAAAATAATCTGTGTTATCTTTACATACAACAAGGCTCAAAACAGAGCTCATATTATCAGTTTATTAACTATCTGAATTGAGTCACATGTCTTGAATTTTAAAAGCCTATTTAGGGGTGAAAATTACATTGAGAAGCCAGAGGCTCTCAGCATCTTACACAGCATCTCTTGTGGTCATCATCTGAGACTGACGGAAGGTCGGAGCCAAGCCTGTGCCACGTGGACTGAGTCACAATTGCCTCAAGCTAGGACTGATTTTTCTAAGATCTAGAACAAGACTTTGGTCTCTGTGATGGACCACATTAGGAAGTCTAAGGATGACACAGCTGACAAAAAAATTTACCTCTACAGTCAATAGAAAAACCCGACACTTCCCCAACAGCAGAAGACAAACAACTCTATTTCAAAATGGGCAAAGGATATGAAAAGTCACTTCACTGAAAAAGACATTCAGAGGACCAACAAACTCAAGAAGAAATAGTTATCTGAGTTATCAAGGTCATTGGTTGTTTGAAATATGCCAATCAAAACAACAATGAGATCATATCACCCTGGTAACAGCAAAGAGTTCAGTAAGACTGCAAACAACAAAGGCTGGAGCGAGTGTGGAGAGATGAGAACTCTCACGTATAGTTGGCGTGATTTGGCTTAGTTTGATCAGTTTGCAATTTGGAGAACAATTCAGTGATTTCTTAGTGTTGACAATAGAAATACTATTTGATCCAACACTGCCACTACTAACTATCTTCTAAGAAATAAGAACTGTCACAAGAGTAAGTACATATACACCCATGTTTACTGTGGCATTATTTGCAAGGTCAAAAACTTGGAAACACTCCAATGTCCATCAAGAGATGAATTGATAAGGAAACTATGGTACAGTCACACAATGGAGTATTACAAAACACTGAAAACCAAAGCATTTCATAAACACCTCATAGCATTAATGCACCTTGAGGATGTTTCATAGTAAGTCAGTTACAAAAAGACAAGTGTTGCATAAGATCGCTATCGTAAAAGGTTTGTGAAAGGTTTCTATACAGAAAGAATCATTGTTGCATGGTTACCAGGGCCAGGAAGGAAAAGAGGAAAGTGAAAATAAATAGGTGAGTAGGGAGTAAAGAGAAGAGAATAAATGGACTAAGTAGAAGAGAAAGGCAGTGAGAGGATGCCCAGCACATCAGTTAACAGGAAAGAGGTTTAGAAGGATTCATGGAAATCAGCGTGAATATAGAGGAAATGGGGGAAGTGTGATTTAATTGTGGGCATTAACAGTGTAGAACAAGATGTGTATAAATGGTCGAGTAAAACATTAATTTGCTTTAGAAAATTTCATTCAATGTACAAGAAAAAGTGTTTTAAAAAGAAAAGCTGTTCAAAGAATGATATTGAACACTGTGAGGATAGCTTTTGGGGGAATTAATTAAGTCTTTGTTTATTTGTTCTCTCTAAAAAAATGCCCAGCAAGAACCTATAAAGGATGAGGAATTAGGTGAGATGCTAAGGACGCAGACATAAATAGGATACAATTCCCTCCACAGCACTTCAGACATGATCAGCCAACACTCCGTATCCTGTGGACTGAACTCTGTAAAGCATGCCTTCGCTCCCAGAATAACCCTCTGTAGGGATCCGGGCTCCCAGCGGAGCCTCCACTCACTATTCTTGGCTCCACTTTATGAGACAAGCCTGACCTTCCATGGCAGCTGGAGAGCATGCAATGCTCAAGTCGAGCAGCCCCCTCCCAGGCATGAGCCACTGTAGCCAAGCACGTCCAGGGTCTGCTTTTATCCAGGGAGGGTTCAGCCTCTCACCAAGAGCTCGTCCATCTCGGCACAGCTGGGAAGGCTTGCCTCTGGTCACCCACCTACTTTCTGAGGGCCAAGCACACTCTGCTGTTTCTAAAAGTGGATTTTTGTACACCCATGCTTATTGCAGCTTTGTTCACAATAGCGAAGAGCTGGAAACAACCAAAGTGCCCATGAACAAATAAACGGATGGAGAAGTTCTGGTATATTCACACTATGGAATACAAACATTGAAAAACAAGGAACTTATGAAATCTTATGCAAAAGGGATGGCCCTGGAGGACATTATGCTGAGTGAGATATCTCAGTCACAAAAGGACAAATACTGCATTGGGACACTTGTAAAACGGAACTGACTTCAGGGTTGAGGAAAGACAGAAAAGGAGGGGAGGAATGATGTATATTGCATTGAAACAGATGAGGATGAGAACTGTTTAAAAAGGATATGTGATTAGGTATTATTGTTATGATAGGAGTCCAGAACGAAGGCTGCACAGTGGAGTGGACTTGGGGGGAGGGATTGCATAACAATAAAAGTGTTTTCCTTTTTCTTTTCAAGGAGAAGAATGAATTGAGGGGGTAGGGAGAAAAGTGCAATGATGAATGGCTGGAAACCCTAAGTCTCTGTAAACCTTCTTAAAATTGATTAAAAAAAAACAGAAGGGGAAAAAAAAACAATGAACGGTAAAAGAAAGTAGATTTTACTTGAGAATCTTAGAGGAACTTCTTTTTTTTTTTTAATGACTATTAAGCTAGAGCTTGATTTACTTCTGTGTTTTATTAGCAGCAAACATCTTCCTGATACACTGATGGGTCACATGAACTTGACCAGGAACTGATGGAAACTTTGAAATAACTACCTGATTGTACTCATCAACTAAAATGTCTTCCATTTAGACACAGTGCTTTTCTGAAAGATCAGTGGTCCCGATTCACTAGAAAGATGGGTAGATGCTTCCCCTGAAGATTTACAATCTGAGAAACCCAATGGAGGGCCATTAAGAGCAGGAATTGACTCCGCATCAGGGGGTTTTGATACAGGAGACAGTGCTGCATGGTGGGACACACAGTAAATGCAGTACATATTCTCTGATTGGTTTCTGCTGCCTTTGCCCATTGCAGAGTGAAACACAGATGCTTATTAGCTCAGCTCTGCTTTGCAGGTGCTGGGAAACTGTTGTGGGTGAACTGGGCTCAGAAACCCTGTCCCTTGGCTGTCCTTCAAAGCATTGGAAGTAATTAATCTTCATTTTTTTTGTTAAAAAAGAATGATGCTTTGTTAAAGGGGCCACTTGAATCAGGATCTCAAATTTAAGAAGTAGAAAAGGATACTGCTACAAAAAATTATAAACTCTTTCTAGGAAGCAAATTCTTTGCCTTCTGTTGCATATCAGGGTTTATGTGTATTTGGGGGAGTTTTGGTAACTCTGGGTCTCAATGCCCTTGTTTCTAAAATGGCACGGTAGTACAAAGGCACTTTCTTACCCATGAATTACTGAAATTTCTGAAATGTAGAATATCTGGTATACAAAAGCTCTCAACTATTAAATTGAATTTGTTTTGACCTGAAATTAATTGAGCTCTAATTTGACATGATTGGTCATTTATTTGTACTCTGGATAATTTAGGCTAAACTGGATTGTTCTTTTAGTTAACCATTAAGCATGGCTGGTGGACTCCATTCTTTTCTGCTTCTCTGACTTATTCACACGTCTTCAGTCTGCTGCAAAGCAGTTCTGCTGGTGCAGATAGTACAGGTACCACTAACTCAAACATCAGCAGCTGGGCTCCATCAGATGCCCTGCAGGAGAAAAAAATGGATGGTTTCCTCCTGTTAAGATTCAAAGCCTCAAAAACCCAGTGGGTGGAAGGGAGTTAGTTTGCTGTTGTGGCTGTTTTGGTCTGCTGCAGGCTTAGGGCTACTGACCTATCCCAGAAGCAGACTTTCAGACAAGGCCACAGCCCCGAGTCCAGAGAAAATGGATTGAGACAAACAATATCTGGTCATTTACAAGGACCCCAGGAATCACACAGGCTGCTTCAGAGGAGTCTCCACCCCACCGACTGCCCTCGGGGAGGACGGGGAGGTGTGTGTCTCCACACTGTGTCAGGAGAGGCAGTAACAAGACCTTCAGGCACACCTGCAGGAAGCGTGGAGAGTTCTGCATCAAAAGCTAAAAATAATACTTACAATGGAGTCAGTTAGCTTCAAATGGCAAGATAGAAAACAATGTAGAATTCAAAATTACCTTAGAAAACATATAAAATGCATAATTCGTTCTGTGGGAGTTCCACAGAGCTTCCCCTTGGCCACTTCCAGCTCCATTCCCCTTGGCCACTTCCAGCTCCATTCCCCTTGGCCACTTCCAGTTCCGTAGAGCTTCCCTTTGGCCACTTCCAGCTCCATTCCTGTCCCTCCTGTTTCTTCTCCTGTTGCTGTCCCTGTCATTGTTGTTGTGTTGTTAAATGTTATCGAGTCGTAGGCAACTCATAGCGACCCTGTGAAGGAAAGACCTGAACTCTTGTATAACTTTGTTTCTCCAGGTTCATAGGGTTTCTGGAGGCAAGTTATTTTGGAAATGGATGCCACTCCTGCTTCTAAGCTTGTTTTGATTGGGGAGCCTCACCAAACACTGTCCACCATGGGTGACCATTATCACATTTGATACATCCGTGTCACAGTGTTTAGTATCACATCAACCACGAGTTACCTCTGTACAGCAAATGGTCAGACCAGGGCTAAAACACTGAGAAGAATGTTTGACTGTCCCTTTTACTCCTCATTTTTACTTACTCATTACGCCTCATTATTCTGTTCCTCCTCCCTCTTCTTCTCAGCATAGGAAGCAATGATACTTTCTTGAGTTGAATTTCAGAAACCATAATCAGTGTGCATTTCAGACCCATGTTGTATGCAAATATGTATAAAGCAAAACCCAACTCCCTGTGACAGAGAAACTTCTGACCCGTTAGCCACAGCCCCTCTGAAAATGAGTTCCTTTACAGGAGGAGACCAGCTAGTAGAGTTGAACTGCCAACCTTTTGGTTTTCAGCCTGATGGAATTTGCAGCACACCACTAGGGCTCCTTATAAATATGGGTAGTCTTTTGAAAGACAGAATTATCTCTAATACAGCCAGATGTTTACACGGTGAGATGTATGCCCCCTTAAACGTAGTAGCTTAAACTTAGTGGGCTGGTAGATGAGATACAGGTTGTGTTTCTCTCTTTACTTGCTAAACTCCTGTGTTAAGTGAGCCCTGGTGGTGTGGTCCGTAGGGAGCTGTGCTGTTAACTCAAAGACGGTGCCTCTGGCGGTTCAGACCCACTGACAGCTCAGCAGGATAAAGGCGAGCCGTGTCCTCTTGTGCAGCTGAAGCTTCCTGAAAATTCACCGCACGGTCGGTCAGCTACGAGTTGGGTCTGACTTAATGGCTGCGAGATGGCGTTGGACTTGTGTCAAATGATCACATTTTGGAACTCCACTGTACCTGTAGTAAACCCGACATCCAGCCTGGCTCACTCACAACAAGGAATCAGCTAGAAGGAGCTTGCCCAGGGGAGGCTGCAGGACCCAGAAGCCACACAGCACTTTCCCAGTGCATTTGATTCCCACAACTGCACAAAGAGGTTTGCTCCTTGATAGGTGCTGGGCTCTTCGCTCAGAGAGGGAGGGAAGAAGCAAGTGCAGACTGCTATTTCAGGGGCTCCTGACACTGGGTTTTAGAAGCCATGGCTTCCCACCTGGGGTTGAGAAGAAACAAGTCTTGTAGCCTCAGAGAACATTACGGAGAACAGGTCGGCAGGCCCATGGGTCCATAGAGCATCTTTAGTGAGCTTGAAAACACTCCTCTGCAGAAGCAGCCCTACAGTGAAGTCCTGGCTGGACACCAGGTTGTAGGGAGCTCCGGTGGCCTGGTGGGAAGGGCTGGATTTCTGCCACCTTCAGCCCCACTGCTCAGGCTGCAAACTGCACAGCTTTGGAGTGGCCCCGACAGGACGAGCACAGAAGGGGCAGCGATGGTCACTGCTCTGTCTACGCCCTCCCTATCTGCGAAGTTGAGCTGGTCTCAGAGCCTCGGGTTCCTCGGTGGGGTGGCGGATGGGGCTGCAGGACAAGGAGGCAGACCGCCAGGCCTCTCATTATGTATGCTGGGCTCAGGGACAATCCCTTAATCCCACCAACAATCCCTGCAACAAGACACACTGATTCTCCTTTTATTTAATTAGAGGACTGTTTTCTCACGAGCCTTCTGCCTGATTTATGAATACCCATTGTTCAAAATGTAATTGCATATTCAGCACTGCTCAATGGGAGAGAAAGCCTTTGCGCTTGTACTGCTTGCTTTACATTTTAAAATCCTTTGCTTAAGTGTATATGATTCATTTCATTATGGCGCATTATATCAAGGCATTCCAGAGGCCTTCTGTGGGTATGTGTGGCTGTACATTATTGCTAAAACTCGTGAAGCAGACTGTGCCAGGCTGGCCAGAGCAAAGGCAGGCTCCCTCAGAAACTGTGGGGTCTGAAGGGTCCAGAGCCAGTGCCTGATGCCCAGGCTGAGGTGTGAGGCCTTCAAGGTATCCACAACCTTCAGCAGGTTGACCAAAGTGAAATTTGTTGTTGTTGTTGTTATGTGCTGTCGAGTCGGTTGCGACTCATAGCAACCCTATGTACAAGAGTCCTAAATCCTGCTCTATCTTGTTCCAATTGCACTGTCTCCAACACACCCATCCCGATTACCCCAGTCACTGAATCAACCCACTTCATAGAGGATCTTCCTTTCCTGCACTGTCCTTCCACCCTCCCAAGCATGATTTCACTCTCCAAGGACCGGTCTTTCCTTGCAACATTTCCAAAGCATGTCAGATGAAGTCTCAGAATCCTTGCCTCCAAGGAGCAGCCTGGTTTAACCCTCTCCAGGATAAATCTGTTTGTTTTCTTAGCAGTCCATGGTACACTCAGTACTCTTCTCCAGCACCACAGCTCAAAGGCATCAATTCTTCTATCCTCCTTGGCCATTGCCCAATTCTCTGATGCATAACAAGTGATTGCATAGACCATGCCCTGTATTGGACACACCTTAGTCTCCAGAGTGATACCATTGCTCTTCAGTACTTTGGAGAGGTCCCTAACAGCAGACTATTCCATCACAATATGTCTTTTAATTTCCTGGGTGTTGGTGCCAAGAGTGAAGCAGATGCATTATAAATAAGTGAACCATTGAAGCTCACGTTCCAGCATTTATTACTGCACAGCGATGTCTCTTCAGCTATGTGGATGTTCTCTCTCACCTCACTCACTCACACCCATCATTGCCTTCGATTCAGAGCAGACTCAGAGCTGATCCTCCAGTGAGTTTTCCACGAGTGTGTAAATCAAAGAGGAGGAGATTGTTCTTCTTCAGTGGAGCAGCTGGTAGATTTGAACCACCAGAGAAGTGTTGCCTTTGGATTAACAGGGTAGCTTCCTACAGAAGGCATCAGAGCTTCACAGTGTTCTCTAGGGACTGGGACACGCTGTTCGCTGGGTTTGGTTAGATTGTGCTGATGCTTCTATAGGGCGGTTCACGTTTTTGGCTTTCCTCGTGACACTGCGCAGTTGTTATTGTTGTTGTTGATTGTCTAGTCGAGCATGACTCATAGCAACCCTATGAACCAAAGACTTGAAGTCTTTCTGTAACTATTGTCATTTCTCAAAGTTAGTAAGTTTCCAGAGGCATGTTGTTTAGGAAGTGGATGCTGCTACTGCTTCCAAAAGTGTCAAAGTGGGAGCTCCACCAAACACTGTCCACCATGGGTAACCATTAGCGTATTTGACACCTTAGTGGCACAAGGTTCAGCATCACAGCAATCTCAGGTACTTCAGTACAGCATATTGACAGAGGAGTGCTGTACCTCTGGGCAGTAGAACTAGGAAATGCTGAGGTGCTCAAATGAAATCTCTGGACTCGCCAAAATAAGATAAAAGTAAAAAACCAAACTGCAAAATGGGCACAGAATATGACGAGACACTTCAGCAAAGAAGACATTCAGATGGTGAACAAACACATGATGAAATATTCAAAATCCTTAGTTCTAAGAGAAATGCAAATCAAAACAACTATGAGATCTCATCTCCAGTAAGAACAGCAAAATTCTACAGAGACGCAAATAACAGATGCTGGCGAGGTTGTGGAGAAACTGGAACTCTTATTCACTCTTGGTGGGAGTTTAAAATGGTGCAGTCACTCAAGAAGAAAGGCAGTACGGTGCTTTCTCAAAAAGTTGGAAATAGAAATACTATTTGACCCAGCAATACCACTACTGGGAATATACCCTAAAAAAATCGTAACTGCCACCCAACCAGATATATGTACACCCATATTTATTGCTGCTTTGTTCACAATAGTAAAGAATTTGAAACAACCCAAGTGCCCATCAACAAACGTATAGATAAACTGTGAATATTATGCAGCACTGGAAAACAACTCATGAAATATTATGCAAAATGGGTGACCATGGAGGACGTTATGCTGACTGAAATATCTCAGTTACAAAAGGACAAATACTGCGTAGTGCCATTGTTATAAAACAGGATTGACATGGGGGTTGGGGAAAACTATGAAAAGAGGGGATAAATAACTATATACTATCGTATACTTACCTTGACACAGGTAAGGGAGAGAACTGTATAAAAGGAATATATGATTAGGTATTATTGGCATAACAGGAGTCCAGAGTAAGAGCTGTATAGTAAAGTGGCCAGGGAAGGAGAGCTGTATAACAATGAGAGAACTTTTTTCCCAAAGAAAAAAGCAAACTAGGGGGGAGAAGGGCAGGGAGGAAAATGTGCAACAATAAATGAACGGAAATCCAAGTTCTTTATAAATGTTCATTAAAATCTCAATTTAAAAAAAAAAAAAAGAAAACCCATAGCACAAAGCTGCAGATAATCGCATCATCTTGATCCTGGTGGGAAAATAGATAAGAGATTGGCCGTTGACAAAAAGATTAGTGATGCAGTCCCACCAGAAGTTCTGTAAGAAAAAAGTCCTGTCCGTCTGTGCCCAGGAAACCTACAAAGTTGTTTAACTCACTGATGGCAGACTCAGCACAGCAGCAAAATCTAGTATGATTTCTGGCATTACCTACTCTGTTTCCTCCACCACCTTGTGGCAAGGAGAACCATTCGCTCCCTCCTCCTTCCTTGCCAGGATGCCCTACACCCAGGACTTTGCCCATGCTCTTCTTTATGCCTCTTTGCAGCTCCTAAGGTGACTAGAATCACAAAAAGTACCCAATGGGTATTATTTCTAATTGCAACACTGTATGTAATAGACATGAAGTAAAAGTGTTGTCCACACCCTCCATGAAGTCGTCATCGTCACCTGTCAGAGCGTTGCACCTCTTGATTAATGCTCTCACTCTTTGTCTCCATCTGTCGTATTTACGCAGCTCCTGTTCTGGGCTAAACACCTTCTAGGCGGTTGCAGTCTTTCTCCCACAGGGCAGCTGATGGGTTCAAATAACTCACCGTTGCATTTACTGGACAATGCCCTGCCCACTGGGCTACCAGAGCTCCCTCTGAGGATGTAGGAATGAAAAATAAAACTTGTCTCTTTATTAAATACTCTTTAACTGTTCTATTCTGCAAAATGTGTCTGGTTTCCTATTATTACATATAAAATAAATAAAATCATGCAATTAGCATAAAATTACTCATTTATAGTTACTCAATTAGAAATGAATAACATATTACTCATTTATGCCTTTATTAAAGATATTCTAGTTAAAATGTTTTTAAGGGAGGCCTTGTGGATGCGTCAGCTCAGAGTCAGTTCTGACTTGACAGTACGATAGAGAACGAGAGAGAAAGTGAGAGAAAGAGAGAGAGAGACAGAGAGAGACAGAGAGAGAGAAAGAGTCAGCCTACTATTAAAAGAAGCCCTGGGTGGGGGAGAAAGTAGCCCTGGTTACAGTGGTAATTGTGCTCGATTTCTAACCAAAAGGTTGTCAGTTCAAATCCGTCTGCTATACCAAAGGGGGAAGAATTTGCAGTCAGTTTCTATAAAGATTACAGCTCAGAAACTCTACGGGGCAGTTCTGCACTGTCCTTCCTGCAGGGCCACTGTAACTTGAAATGGACTTTAAAAAAAATACTATATAGCACTCAAGAGCAATGGTTTTGAAAATTGTACGTAACTTGGGAGAGACTGGAGAGCATTATGCTGAGTGAAGTAACTCAGTCTCATAAGGACAAATAATGCATAAGACCATGATTGTAAAATTCGAAGGATAACTAGTAAAACATGTGTGCATACCCAAGGGAGGAAGGGACGAGGGTGGGTAGGGGAAAAACCACCAGGTTGCACAGCTTGGTGGGTGGAGGGTGTGTGTGTGAAAGAAATGCAAAGGATCCAGTGGGCAACTGAAAAGATGGGGTAATGATGGGTAAGGTCCAGTGGTGATTAGTATTGTAAAACGTAATGCATGGTAATGATTGTACGAAACACAATGTGAATGAAGAATAGTGTGAGACACAATCTATATGAACTTTGTAAGCAAACAAAAATAAAATTTAAAAAAAATTTTTTAAAGCCTAAAGCAAGTACTTGCTAGGTGTTAATTATGTAGTTGCCCCCCCCCAAAAAAAAGCAACCTGCTTATTCTCCTGTTAAATGAAAGTTTCCCATTTGTTGTAACAATGATCATATAGAATTCCTCCCTTGAACAAATATCTACATCAAAGGTCAGTTATTATGTTGCTTCCATTCCAGTTACTTAATTACTTTCATCAGACAGATGAACTGTTTGATTCTAAGCTGTACTGAATTCAGTTAAACGGTCCACCACAAATAAGAAAACTGGACAAATATATGAAACAGTCATCGGGCAACGTGGTCCACAGGACCATCGCCTTTGAAATACGGAAACAAAGAGAGAAACTTTAGTATTACCTGTTTTCTGCCAAGAAGCACATTCCAAACCGCAGGGGAGAGAAACCAAGTATATCATGCTATTTAAGTGGCATTAAGGGACTAGAAATTGGTAATCAGGAAGGCTGAGTTAATGGAATTTGTAGAACAAAATTCTGGAATGAAGGCAGCTGTGCAGAGAGAGAACTCCAGCAGGGTCTGGCATTTGTAACCAAATAGGAAGATGTACATGCTTAGGGTGAAAATTCACGAGACTGGGCAAAAAAGCACTGGGAGTCTGTAAACAGAAAAGCTATCAGCTAAACAGTCCTCAAAGATTGGAGCACAGCTGAGCCGGAATAGATTAGTTCTTGGTGACCACCAGGCTCTTCAGTAGACATGTAAGAAGGGTTCTAGAAAAACAACAGGGAAATATCAGTCCTAGAACAAACTTACTTTAGACTCAAAAACACCTCATTCCTTCTCATGAAATGACCCTCCAGCAGGTTTTTGGGAGGCCCTAAATCTCAAGAGGGGAGATGGCCCATCTCTCTTTCCCAGGGAAGCTGGTAGATTTGAATCTCCTGTCTTTGCAGGACAACACGACTCCTGTACTATGAACTGTTGTTGTTGTTGTTGATTGCCTTCAAGTCAAGCACAACTCATAGAGACCCTATGAACAAAAGGCCTGAAGCCCCTCTACAACTATCAACATTTATCAAAGTTCATAGAGTTTCCGGAAGCACGTTGTTTAGGAATTGGATGCCGCTTCTGCTTCCAAGTACTACGGACTAGCTCTACCCATAGAAGTTTCTAAAAGTATGAAAATATTTTATAGTTAAGTTATGCAATACTTTAATCACTAGCCAGGTATCATTATTGAATACTTGAAAAATGGCTAATGTGACTGAGAGATTTCGTTTTAGTTAATAGTAACAAGCTTGTATATTTAGTCATCACACTAGACCCATCATGACAACGTAGAAAGTTTAAAAACAAGCTTCAAAAAGATTATTGTTATTGTTATGGTTGGTTGGGCTGGAAGCAACTTGGAGCTGACCCTCCAGGACATTTTCAGAGGTTACTGTTAGTAAAGTGCATCTTTCTCTAAAGTGCATCTTTCTCTTACAGAGCAGCTGGTGGAGTAGAACTACAAACCTTTAGGTTGGCAGCACAACTCCTTACCATTAAGTCATTGAGCAGATCCCGAAGTAATTTAGCTGCCTGTAAAAATAAAATCTAAGGCTCTTTTTCAAAAGATGTCTACTCTCACAACGGCTCTTAACAACAACAAAAAAGGCCAGGCCCTTGTCCCTGCTTTGGAGACTGGGGGAAGCAGCTGGACTCTGTAAGATGAGTGCTCTTGTTTTGACTGAGGGTCACTGTGGTTGTTTGGTTGTTTTGTTTTGTTTTTATTTAAGCCTCTTATTTAGAGTCAACAAGACCTCTTGGAGGACCCTTGTATTCAAAAGTTTGGCCCGAGGGATGATATTTTAATACCTTGTTGTTTTATTTTGGAGGAGCATTCTTCTAAATCGTACAGCACTTTTCTGTCAATTTGCTGTGCTGAGGTAATCTGGGTTTGCTGTGATGCTGAACCTTGTGCCAATTGGGTCTCAAATGCCATAGTGGTAGCTCATGGTGGACCATGTTTGGAAGAGCTCCCAGTTTAAGAAAGGTGTGGAAACAGGAGTGGCCCCCAATCCCTGAATCACATGCTTTTGGAAACTATAAACTTGGAGAAAAGAGATGTTTATAGAAAGGCTTTAGGTCTTTTGTTCATAGGGTCACTACGAGTTGTGTTCGACTCAATGGCAATCAACATCAACACCTCTCACATGAAATCAGCGCTAAGTTATGTGACAAAGAGCAGCCTGTGGAAGTGACAGCAATCGGCCTTTTAAGCTGGGTCATAAAATGATGTGGAGCTTCCCCTTACTTCCCTCGAGCATCTCATTTTAGTCATCATTAGAAGCCATCTGAAGTGTGCTGTGGAGACATTTAAGCAGCCCTGTGGAGGGGCTGACCAGAGACTTGAAACCTCCCACCAACACCAGCCTGCCAACCTCATGCCTGAGCATGACAGGAAGTGGATCCTCAGCCCTGGTCAAGCCTGGAAAGGGCCACAGTCCCCGTCAATATCCGGTCACACCTGAGGAAAACCTACCCATTCTCTCAGAAGATGAAATACAGAGTCTAACAAAGCTTATCTCTAGTTCAAGACAGGAACTCTGAGATAACTAGAATTTGAAGGGAAGCAACCAGATAAAGTCTAAGAAAAGAAACTACAGATAAAATCAACTTGGATGTGAAAGAACGTTCATTCTAAAATCAGAACAAAGCAAGATATGTACTCTCATTGTGACATCTAAAGTCCCAGATAAGGCCAGTCAAAGGAATACAAGGAAGAAGCAAATCTGAATGTATTCATATAATCTGGGTGAGAAATCTAAAAATGTTTGCAAAAAAAAAAGGAAAGATGGGTAGGAAATTTAAGAATCCCGGTGGTGCAGCGGGTTAAGTGTTGGGCTGCCAAACCCACTGATTCCCCAAGGAGAGCTGTGCAGCTGTCTGTCTCACTGAGGGCACAGCCTTGGGCACTGTCAGGAAGCTTTACACCTTTCTGTCAACTTCCCAGAGAATACTCCACAGGCCACAGTGGTAACCCTGCCTGGGTCAGTCTAGACCTGGCCTTCACAGGGTTTTCCGTTTTTCCAAAGTAAAATGATCTTTCTCAGGGCGCCCCGGGGTAGACTAAATGCACTGACCTTTTTTGGTGAGTAGCTGAAGAACACAGAAATACTTACAGAAATAAAAAATTTTTAAAAAATCTATCCAGTCCAAAGGAGAGATTTCGTAATATCTAAAAGCTGATAAAGAATTATCAAGCAAGACTTAATAGAGTATTAATGAACTTAGAAAAAAATAAGTGAAAGCTCTCTCTTGGCTAATATTAATTGATTTCCAGGGAAAATAAGAAATGACACAACTTCCAAAATTCTGTCTGGCATGTTCCCTTTTATGTAAGAAAGAAAGAGATAGAATAAAACTAATTGATATCTTACTCTGTTGGCCTAGTGACGAGAAAGTTATGCTACCAAGCCAAAGGTGGGTGATTTTAATCTGTGCCCCTCGGGCCTGGTTTTAATTATATTTGGTCAAACATTCTTCTAAGTGGTATAGTACTGGTCTATTCACTGTTACAGAGGTAACTCGTGGTTACTGTGAAGCTGAACACTGTGACACTGTTGTGTCAAATGCGATAATCGTTGCCCATGGTGGACAGTGTTTGGTGGAGCTCCCCGATTAAAACAAGCTTGGAAGCAGAAGTGGCATCCACTTTCGAAATAGCTTGCCTCCAGAAACTATGAACTTGGAGAAACGATGAAAGTTATACAAGTGCATGTCCAACATGCCTGGAGTATGTGAGATGAAGCCTCATCATCCTTGCTTCCAAAGAGTACACCAGCTGCACTCTCCAAGACATATTTGTTTGTTCTTTTGACTGTCCATGAGATGTTCAGTGCTCTTCTCCAATGCCATGGCTCAAAGCCATCAATTCGTCTTCTTTCACCCCTATTTCATTGTCCAATAGCAAGTGATCAGAAAGACCATGGCCTGAATCAGACACACCTTAATCCTCAAACTGACATCATTACTCCTCAGTGTATGTCTTTAAAAAAAAAAGTAGTGTGTATTTTATACGAAATTGTTGTTGTTATGTGCCACTGAGGCCCCTGAAACTCATAATGACCCTATGTGCGATAGCTCTGAAGCCTACTTTATTTTGAGTCAATCTCACTGACTCTGACACATCTATCCCCATTACCCCAGTCACTGAGTCATTCCATCTCATATGGGGGGGTCTTCCTCTCCTATGCTGTCCCTCCCCCCTCCCAAGCATGATGTCCCTCTCCAAGGACTGGTGTCTCCTGTCCCCGTGTGTAAAGTATAGGAGATGGAGCTTCAGAATTGTAGCCTCCAAGGAGAGACTTGGTTTCACCCTCTCCAAGACAAGCCTGTAAGCTTTTTGGTTAAAACTTACGAGTTCCTTTTCAAATGTATGAAACATGCAAAAGTCCTGGCAAAATTAAAACTGTTTTGAAGAAGAAGAACCAAGTGAAGAAGCTTGTTACAGTTGTAGGACAGAGTTCAGGTCTTTGTTCATGGGGTCACTGTGAGTCCTACTGAACTCAGTGGCATCTAACAACAACAAGACCAACAACAGCACATATTTGAATAGCAGGCATCGTAACAGGTCTTTTTTGGTGTATGCATAGGGACATTATTCTATCACCAACAGCATTGTATTTCAAGACAAATCTTGAAATGTTCTTTTAAACAATGAGTGTGACGTCATTCCTCTTCAGTTCAGTTTATCGATTTCATTACAGTGCACCGTATCACTCTCTGATTCAGAATGGCCAAGCCCAGCCGTTGCAGTTCACTATACCTCGGATGACTTTATGTGTTACAATCATGTTTTTTTACAACGTTACCCTTTCTCAAATTGTAACAGTAAGCGATTCTGTGGGCAAAGTTTTGCATGGCACAGAAAGCACTCTCTTGCCAGTGCCCTCATTAACTGAACAGAGCTGGAGGCAGATGGCAGAGCCCCCTGGGAACTGCAGTTTGGCGGTGCCCACTGTGTTACTAGTAAACGGTGGTGAGGCCAAGGAGTGGCCCTGAGGGCAGAAAGCCAATGGTCTGCCATCCCCAGAAGTGCTATTTATTCCCTTTAGCTAGGGATGGCTGCAGGACAAACGGGGCAGCAGAGAAGGGCTGACCTTCCCAGAGCTTCCCCCTTTTAATGTCACTTTCTCATCTAAGACAAATGTGACTGAATCCCCTCCTTTTAAAACACCTTGCAGGGGTGTTTTGTCAAACGAAAACACACCAAGAACCTACTCTGGAACTAAAGCCAGATGAGCACTGAGAAGCATTAGTGCTTCAGACCTTACTTTTGAGGATCATTCCAATTTGGGTGGAAATGAACTACATAGGTAAATGAAAAGAGTACAAATACTGTAACATTTCTATAAACTTTCATTAAAATCTCAATAGCAAAAAACCCAAGAATAGCATGGAAAAATTATTGTAACGTGAGCATTCGTCTTTGTCGAATCAAATCAAGCAGAGAGACTGACAGGTTCACTGTCAAGGCCTTTATTTTCGAGGCAGTCGGAGGCGTAACTAAGCAAATAATGGCCCAGAACAGCCAACATTCGTGCTCCCTTCCCGTGGTGTGATGCTAATGCCTTAATTCAGCTTCTTCGTGAACCGATGTGCTCTTCTTCCAATCTTCTGGTTCCTCGGACCTTGTGGGAGGCTGTCCTTTCACATGCTGTCCGTTCTCATTCAAGTCTCCCACTCTCAAGAGTGATTACGTTGGCCTGTTGTTATTGATTTTGTTGCTAAGATTTGAGACTCTGCTAACACTTGCTACGGGAGTGGTGGGAAGTTAGGGAGGGGCAACTCTGCTATGAATTTCCCATAAACCAGATGTTTTCTTTAACTCTTACATCTTTGAAATGTTTCCTCTGGAGGGAGGCGGGGGGTGGGGGGAAAAGGAGGATTAGGACAAGTTCAGGATGCCAGTTCCTATTTTCTCAGCATACCATGGTTCCACACCCAAATCGCAGAGCGTGGAGAAATCACGTTTCTGGACACTTTTGTATATGCAATTCATTTGATAAGCTTCAAACAGAAGGCTAAAAAACCTTCTTCTTATAACTAAGTATTCTTCTTCCCATCTTCTAGTAATTTTGTTTACATTCCTATTTCTCCATCGATTTACCATTTCAGACTTTGTGGCATAAAACAATGTTATTGTCTCATGAGATCTCTGGTGACCTATTCGTAAGAAGCTGCCCTGCAATCCCAAGGGCACAGGTTTTGAATCCACAAACTGCTCTGTGAAGGAAGGATGGGCAATCTCCTTCCTTGCAATACACTGTTTCTGAAACCCTCTGGAGGGTCGGCTATGAGTTGGTTCTGACTAGGGGATACATAACAACAACAGCAGTAAGTTTTCTCATGAATTTTATCAGTCAAGAATTCATATACTTGGGAGGGACTGGAGAACATTATGCTGAGTGAACTAACTCAGGCTCAGAAAGACAAATCTTGCATAAGACCATTATTGTAAAAATAGAAGGATAACTAGTAAAATATGTATGGGGACCCAAGAAGAGAAGGGGTGGGAGCAGAGGGGTTGGGGTTGGTTAGGGGGGAACCCCCGGGTTTGCCCATTTTGTTGGTTGGGGGTTGGGGGTGAAGAAAATGGGAAGGGTCTGGCAAAGACTTGAAAAGACAGAGTAATAATGGACAAGGTCCAGTGGAAGTTATTTTATAAAACATAAGAATGTATGAAACACAATGTGAATGAAGACTAGTGTAAAATACAAGGTATGTGATCTTTGTTAGCAAATGAACATAAAAGAAGAAAAAAAAGAATGCTCTTAGCTGGGGAACCATCTTACTCCCCTTGAGGGCGTAGTGGTGCCACTTGTTGGCAGCTAACCATGAGGTCAATGGTTCAAGTCCACCAGGCACCCTAAGGGAGAAAGATGAGAAGGGCTTTTTTTCTCCCACATGAGGATTTACAGCCTCAAAACCCCCCTCGGGGATTTCCTTGCACCAGGACCCACGTGATGGCCAGTAGATTGGGTTTTGGTTTGAGAGCACACAGTGCTAGTCAGCTGAGTTTTCAAAGCTGTAAATCAAATGGAAGAAGATTGTCCATCCTTCTCTGCGCAGTAACTGGACTCAAATCCCCAGAGGCAATGCCTTTGGGACACGAGCAGAGTTCCCTAGAGGCTGTGCCACTGGACAACAGAAAGTGTACACAGGCTTTGCCAGCTGTGCCCCGAGGGTGAGAATGGCCAGCGAGGCTAGCCTGTTGGGTTGTCCAGTCTGGAGACGCCAGCACCATATTCCTCACAAGCCCTATGCCCTGACAGGGCCCCAGGAAGATGGGACTCTGCTGCCGCTCCTACCTCAGTCCTCTGGGATTGTCACCATGTGGTCTACACATGGCCTCTCTAGCTTGACTCACTGAGGGTTGCTGGACTTCCACGGTGATTCGTTTGTCCTGGAGGGAGTGTCCCAAGAGAAGGTGACTTTCCGTGGTGAGATGTAGCAGTTATACAGAGCCGTATGTGCCATACTCCATTGCAGTGCTTCTCAACCAATTATGATCCACTTACCCACCCCATTCCCATCCTCGGGGAACACCTGCCAGGATTTGTGTACACTTTCGGCTGTCTAGTAGCGTGGCCTGTAGAGAGATGAGCTGCTGTTCCACAGGCCTTTGACTCTCTGGTGATTTGAGTCCTCCAGCCGTCCCACAGGAGGAAGACGGATAATCTCCTCTTACATGATTTAGATGATGGAAAACCCAGTGGACATTCAGTGATGAGTTAATAGGAACTCAATGGCAATATGATTTTTTAAATTGATGATGGTGGTGGCAATGGGGTGATGGGGTGTAGAGGTCAGGGATATGTTAAATAACCCACAATCCTCAGCTGCACCCTCCACAACAAAGCCATACTCAGTCCAAAATATCAGTAATGTCAAGATTAGGAAGTTCACTTGTATTAGTTGAGATATCATGAACTTGTCATAAGGGGAAGGAACAGTGATTCTAATTCTTCGTGGGATAAAAGTGAAATCTGACAGAGCCGGTTGACTAACTTCAAGAAAAGAGGTCAGATATGCATTACTTTACTATTTTTCAAATTTAAAACCAAATTCTTTTAAAATGAATAGTTTTCAGAGAGAGAAAGCACAAAAAGAAAAAGCACTGTCATGGTATTATGTCAAGGCATTTTTAAATGGGCTCAAGGTGTCTGGAAACACAGCATACCTTCCTCTGAAGACAGCTGACCGAGAATGGAAAATGTCCTTACCTTAATCACCTCATACCGCTGAACGGGAGAACCAGGCTCAGCTCATTAGTTCTGTGAGTTGAGCCTCCCAAGCCTTTGTTTGCTTTTGATTCTTAGGTTCCTCACTCCTTGCAGTACTGGCCAGTGTTAGAAGAACGTTATTTTTAGAAGTTAGTGTAGTTATATTTAAACAAATATTTCAGAGTCGCCTGCCTAAAATCTGGAGATTAAATATAGCTTTATGCAACTGACAGGGAGAAGGGTCTGTTGCTAGAGGTGTCTTCCCAGAACTTAGGAAGCTCTGGGACATGGAATACGGACTATGGAGCCGTGGAAAGTCTCTCCGTCTCTATTCCAGCTGAGGAATGCCTGGCCCTACAGATCCCAGCCACTTTCAGGACTCTCTCCTCTGTTCCCTAGAACAGGGGTCATTGAGCAAGCAAGAGGAGAAAGAGACAGTGGGAGGTCCCAGAGCAAGGGGACTATTTCTATCTGACACCGAAGAATTCTAAATAGTTCATAACACATCTAGGTGACAGTTGATTTAAGTTTACGTTTTTAATAAAAAATCTATAGTCCCAGTTTTGTGTTGATTTTAATGGTACTTGAAGATTATACAATCTCCATAGAGATCATAAGGAAATGTTTGAGGCATAGTCCACAGGGGATTGAATCGAGAACCTGAAGAGGGGAGTGGTCTCTCTGATGGTTTGGATCCTCCAATTGTTCCAGCAGAGAAAGATTCACTTGCAATTTGTTCTTATTGTTGGTGCCATTGAGTCAACCACAACTCAGAGCAACCCTCTGAACAGCCGATCTGAGTCTCCTCTCAGTGTCACCCTCACAGTCCCATCACGCTGATGGATGTGGTCACCGGGACAGTCCTTCTCCTTGAAGGACTCTTTTATCAATGCCCTCCTCTTTTTCAATGACCCTCTACTCTCCCCAGTGTGACATCTCTTTCCAGGGACTGGCCCCTCTCTAACACATATGCCCAAAATACCGCACACAATGCTTCACTGTCCTTGCCTCTAAGGAGTTGTCGTCGTACTTCCTTCAACACAGATCTGTTTGGTCTTAGAGCAGTCCATGGGATGGATATTCACTACCTTTCTCCAGAACCACAATTCATAGGCATCAATCCTTCTTCAGTCTTCTTTATTCATTATCCAACTTTCACATGCATAGGTTGTTGTCGTCGTTGTTGTTATGTGCCTTTGAGTGGCCTGCGACTCATAGCGGCCCTATGTACAAAGCCCTAAACCCTGCTCTATCCTATGCCAACCTTATTGTCTCTGACATGCCTTTCTCCATTACTCCAGTGACTGACTCAATCCATATCATCAAGGATCTTCTTCTCCTGCACTGTCCTTCCACCCACCCAAGCATGACGTCCCTCTCCAAGGACTGATCTGGCCTTGCAACATGTCCAAAGTGTGTCAGATGGAGCTTCTCCCTCAAGGATGAATTTGCTTGTTCTCCTAGCAGTCCATGGTACACTCAATACTCTTCTCCAGCACCATAGCTCAAAGGCATCAATTCTCCTTCTATCATCTCTAATCATTGTTCAGCTCTCTGATGCATAGTAAGTGATTGCAAAGACCATGGACTGTATCAGGTGCACCTTGGTCTCTGAACTGATATTGTTATTGTTATTCTTTGGTACTTTGGAGAGGTCTATGACAGCAAACTTTCCTAAAGCAATTCATATTTTAATTTCCTAGCTGCTGGTACCAAGAATGCATAGGAAACAACTGAAAATACCATGGCTTGGATCAGGTGCACCTTAGTCTTTAAATTAACATCCTTGCTCTTTAGAATTTTGGAGAGGTCTTTAACAGCAAATTTCCTGATGAAGCACATCTTTTGATATCTTGACTTCTGCTACCATGGTTGTAAATGTGGGTCAAAGCAAAACTGAATCATTGAAAACTTGAAACTTTTTTCATCTATCATGATGTTGTTAATTATGAATAACATTGAGAGAAGAAGGGGAATCCTAGAACATTTGCTTGTGCTCATGTAAAACCCATATATAAACCAAGAAGCAATTTTCAGAAGAGAAAAAAGGGAGCATTAATGCAATTTATAGGTTCCAAAACCCACTGGAGTTTTTATTCAGTTCCAGAATCATGTCAATGAGGTAAGGTTTTTATTTCATTAAATACTTCATTCCTTGATATGTCTCCATTTCCTCAGTTGCTAAAAGGGAAAAATTGACTGGAATAAATCACTTATCCCCCAGATATTTCTAGAGTAGCTTGTATTTTTCCAGGCACTGGACTGTGCATTGAAAGGTGTAAGAGTAGACTAGAGAGGCCTGAATCCCATCTGTCATGAATCAAATTGTGTTCTTTGCCAAAACATATATGCAATGAATTCTGGTAGCCTAGTGGCAAGAAGTTGTGCTGCCAACCCTTCAGCATGTAGTTCAAATCCTCACGAATGCATTAGGATGTAAAAACAATCCCTATCATAAGATACATTGAGCTAAAGATTTGCATTGCAAACAAATACTCTGAGCTCTGGTGGCCTAGTGGTAAGGAGTTGCCCAACCAGTCCAAAGGTGTGTGGTTCAAATCCACCAGCTGCTGTGTGGAAGAAAGATGTACGGTCCCTTCCTGTGTGACTTACAGCTCTGAAAACCCAGTGGAGGGTCAGCTAGGGGTCTGCTCTGACTCAGTGGAGGTGGAGGGGTTTTTTGACAAGCACCCTAACTCTGATGGCATCTCTCAGGCCTCATGCTGGACAATGCCTATTCTGAAAAGATCAGCACAGGAGAATTTTCCAAGATTATTTTTTTAAATAATCGTATTTACAGCTGAAGTATCTTATTAATTGGTGGAGTCCTTCAGTTTTGCTCCTGTTTGTGTAGATACGCTAACTTTGGTCTTTGGCAGAAAAAGTATTTCCTTGTTCTTCTACTTCTTTTATTCCTAAAACAAGCCATTTGGGCTCAACACATTAAGAGTTAGGTGTTGTTGTTGTTGTTGCTTTCTAGATCATGGTTCTGAATGTCAGTCTGTCATATATAAAAGGCTACATATTCTCTTACACTGCCATTCCTGGTGTTTTTATTTTTCTTTTTTTAAAATCTCAACTGAGTGTGTGAAGTCCCATTCCCGGAACCATGTGACTGTGCCACCCTGGAATCATCACACTCTATACAGTGGGATCCTCAGTGAAACAACCTGAAAAAAGTGTGTGTCTCCACAGACTCAGGATGATGTGAACGTTCACGTGTAAAAATCCACATGTGGACAACAAATGGACACTGTTTTAATAACCAACAGGTATCGCTGTAATAGAAATGCCACAGGTGGGCAGCTTTAACAAACACATTTCTTTTTCATAGTTTAGGAGGTTCACAGTCTGAACTCTGAGTACTAGCTCTGAGGCAAGATCCTCTGTGGGCTTTGGAGGAAGTTCCTCGATGACGCAGCTTCTACTTCCAGGTTCCTTGGAGATAACTCTGTGTCTTAACATCTAACTTGCTCATAATCTTGCTTCTTGGTTTTACTTACTTTGTCTTTTGTATGTACTGAAAGAGATTGACTCCAATACATTCTGCACTGTTCTTCCTCTTTTATGTAATGAAGACTGACCATTTCTAAGCAAGAGTATAACATCGAGCAACAGTCAAAACAAAGACATTGCTTTTGAGTTGGAGCAGACTCAGAGTTGATAAAAAATGATGCTGATGGCACGGGACCTCATAGGGTTCAGATCTGTTGTCCATAGAGTGAGTATGAGTCGTGCTCAATTCAACACAACAACATAGCTGATCATCCAGTGAGTTTTGAGAAACTGTGAATCAGAAAAGAGGAGGTTGCCCATCTTTCTTTTTAGAAAAACTGGTAGATTCTAAAGACTTACCTTTGACTTGACAGCACAACTCCTTAACCACTTGCTGTTGGAAAAGGATATAATGCTTCAATAATGTTATTATCTAGTGCCATCAAGTACAACTCTTAGAAGCCTTGTGAACAATAGATCTGAATTGTGTCCTATCTTGTGCCTTCCTTATCTTTCTCCATACATTTTGATTCTGTTGCCATGGATACTGTATCAGTCCATCTCACTGGGGATCTTCTCCTTCACTGACCCTCCGTCTTTTGAAGCATTATGTCCTTTTCCAAGGAATAGCCTCTATTAACAGCATGTCCAGAATATGGGAGTTGAATCCCCACCGTCTTTGCCTTCGAGGAAAACTGAAGCTACCACTTGCTCTAAGACATATCTAGAGAAATGGATATTTGGCAATCTGTGAGATAATCAGCACTCTTCTCCAGCACTATAACTCAAATGTATCCATTCTTCTGTTGCCACCCTTATTCATTGTCCAATTCTCAGCTGCATAATAGGTGATTGGAAAGGCTGTGACTTGAATCAGGCACATCTTAGTCTTTAAACTGACATTATTGCGCTTTAGGGAGAATCCATAATGGCAGACTTTCCCAATGCTACACGTTTCTGTTCTCCTGACTGTTGATACCATGTGCATTGACTGTGGGTCCAAGCAAGATGAAATAATTGACAATTTCAGTCTTCTCTCCATCTAGCGTGATATTGTTGCCTATGGTCTGGCAGTGAGGGTCTTTGTTTTCTTTATGTTGAGGTGTAATTCACATTGAAGACTGGAATCTTTAATCTTCTGCAGCAAGCACTTCAAGTCTTCCTCATTTTGAGTTAGTAAGATTCAACCTCTGTTAGGTGCTCTACATAACACAGATTGTTGATAAGTCTTCCTCTGAGCCTGATGCTATATTCCTCTTCATAAAGTCCAGACTCCTGAATTATATTTGCTCAGTTTACAGGTTGAATAGATATGAAAAAAGGGTACAACACACACCTTTCCTAATTTTAAATCATGCAATGTTCCCTTGCCCTGTTTGTGCAACCAGTATCTTTGTCCAAGTATAGGTTTTATATGAATATAATTAAGTATTCTGGGCTTCTCATTCTTCTAATAATGTTAGCCATAATTTGATGTGATCCACATAGACAAGTGCATAGTCAATAAAACAAATAAACATCCTCTTATAGTCTCTGCTTTCCATCGAGATCCATCTGACATGAGCAGTAATATCCCTGGTACAACAGCCTCTTCTAAATCCAGCTTGAATTTCTGGCTCTTATCTATCCAAGTACGCTTCTAGCCATTTTTAAATAATCTCCAGCAAGACTCTGTGCGTGTGATATTAATGATATTATTTGATAATTTCTACATTCTCGTGGATCACCTCTTATGAGAATTGTTGGGAATTATAATGGATATTTTTGAGGAGCATAATTCTATCCTTAACAGGCACTAGTGAGAAAAATTAAGAGTTTACCCTGTATCAGACCAAGTTCATACCAATAATCTAATTTGCTAAAAGATTTCTCTGTGATACTGTTTGCTTTGGACATCTGTCCTGGGTCAGATAAACAATCTGAGGGATTTTCTGCAGCTGTAATGACTGTTGGAAAGTAAACAAACTATGTTTAGCTTGTTGTTGTTACATGTCATTGAGTCAATTTACTACTCACGGCAACCTATAAACATCTTCTATAAACCTTGTCCTATTCTGAGCCATCTTCATCATCTCGGACACATCTGACTCCATTGCCATGTTCACTGTGTCACCCCATCTCATCCAGGGTCTTCCACTCTTGCACTGACCTTCTACCCTTCCAAGCCTGCTGTTCTTCTCCAAGGATTTTCCCCTCCTGACAATGAGACCAAACTGAAACCTTTGAGTTGTGGCGCTGGAGGAGAGTATTGAACACACCACGCCCGGCCAAGAGAAGAAACAGGTCTGTCCTGGAGAGGGTAAAAACAGATTGTTTTAAATTAAGCACAGATTCACTAAGATGGAGTTAAGGATATGATTTGCTTCTGACAGAAGATACTCTAAACCCTAAAGAGAACCAGAACCACAGTGAGAGAAGACATGGAGTTGAGCCACTCCTGGATCCCTTGGGGAAATCAACTTTCCTAAAATCGTTTTCAAGAAGCAATTATTATGGAGATTAAACAGTTTGGAACAAAATGGCATGTGTCTAGCTCATTTTACAGTGGAGATTCATGGGCTAACTAAATAAAGGGCAGAGGAACTATTATGAGAAGAGGAACAGGATCCAGGGAGCCAGAGAAGCAGGAACCCAATTAGGAAAAAAAGTCCCTGAAGCCCAAAGCAAACTCTCTGTCACACAGCGTAATGAGGGCGGACTCAGTGAGTGGATCCAGGGGGTCTAAATAACTCTAAGCATATGGAAGATGCCTTAAGGTGGACTTTAGAAATACAGAAACTCTGACTGATGACAGAGTCTGTAGGAAGCTGTACTACTAATTCAAAGACTTCCTCTCTATCCATTTAAAGCCATCAGAGGCTCCTTAGGAGAAAGCTGGGTAATGTCCTCCTGTATGATCTACAGCTACAGAAACCTGGGAGGGCAGCTATGAGTTGATTTCAACTTCATGGCAATGAGAGTTTTTAAAAATAGACGTGCATTCATGGCTGTATCAGAAGAAATGTCCAAGAATATTTCTGGATGCACTATTTATAACAGACATGTATTGGAAACCACCCAGCCTTCCATCACAGCTGAATGGATAAATAAATGGTGGCATATTTACACATTGAAATACTCTTTAGCAATGTGAATAACTACTCTTGACAACGTAGTTGAATCTCATAAGCACAATGATGTGTGAAGGAATCCAGGCACAAAGAAAACACATGTTTTATTATTTCATTGATATCTGTTAAAAAACAAACTGTAGTAGCCTACGATGGTAGCTGTTTCCACTGCCGAGAATAGTGGTTAGTATGTGACGAAGGGCATAGCTTCTGAGGTGTACTAATGCTTCTCTGGTTTGCATCTGGGTACTAGTTCCATGGGTGCATTCATGTTATGAAAGTTGAGTCAGTCTTCTACATATAACAAAGGAGTTCTAGTGGCCTAATGATAAGGAGTTGTGCTGCCAACTCAAAGTCATGTCGTTCGAATCCACAAGCTTCTCTGTGGAAGAAAGATAGGCATTCCCTTGTTACAACCTCTGAAAACCTACTGGAGGGTAGCTATGTGTTCCGCTACAACAACCCCTAACAACATACTCACAACATAGGTAGAATTCAAATAGAGATGCTGAAAAAACTCTACTTTGACTCTGAACTGAGTCTTAATCAACTATGTTCAGCATTTTTGATGACCTGCTGGAGAAAATTCTAATAGTTGAGAAGCAGCAGAGCTCTGTGTTTTTTATTAAGTGAGCGTTGACACTGTTTGACTTACTCTCCCTGGCAGGGGATAAATCATTGTTGCTAGCTACGACTAATTATAAGTCACAGATCGATTTGCTTATCATTTACATGAGCAAAGATTATTTCTTTTTCCTCCTTCATGTCCAAGGATAGCTTCAAATCACGTATGTCCAAAATATTAACCCTATTGCCCTGCATTTACTACAAAAGAGAAGATGGATTTATGGTCGTGTGCAGTAAAGCCGGCACCCAGACCAGTTGCTTCTGAAAACATTCCATCCCCTACGATACATGTCTGTTTCTACAACTTTCTCACATTCCCACTACATCTCTATGAATGAGATCTGAACTTTCACTTGTGCTCAAGAATATTTTGTCTGAGAAATTTCTCTTTAAAGTGATATCTCAGGAGTAACTAATCAAGTACTATTTTTTTACAATGGGTATTTACAAGTCCAAATGCCCACTATCCAAGGTAGGTGGTGACAAGGAAGAAACCCAGAACTCCCTTCCTCTGGTTTTCTCATCTGAGAGTTGAGAAGTTTGTTGGGTTATGGGGTTTGGTTTTTTTCCTTTTTAAAAAAAAATTTTATTAATTTTAATGAAATTTTACAGAGACTTTGGATTTCCATTCTTTCATTGTTGAGCTGTTCTCCCTGCCCAACCCCTCCCCTAGTTCGCTCTTCTCTTTGAAAAAGATCCAGGAGGGGTGGGAGAGGCTGGAAACAAAGGGATGTGGATGTGCAGAGGGAAGGGTGGATGGATTATTGGGCTGTACAATTTGATGAAGGGGTTGAGGAAAATTGAAAGAATTTGTTCAAATTTGAATTTGAATTTTGTAAATGAGCTAGTAAAAACAAATTAAAAAAAAAAAAAGAAAGTCTTTCATTGTTATACATCCCTCCCCACAAGTCCACTCCACTGTACAGCCTTTGTTCTGGACTCCTGTCATGACAATAATACCCAATCATATATCCCCTCCTGATTTTTAAATACTGACAGTCAATATAATTTTTTTAAAAAATACTCTGAATAGACCATATCTGCCGGATGCGGCTCACACACTGTTAGCTTAGATCTCTCGAAAGCAGCCTTCTCTTTGCACCTCGCACCTGCCTGATGGGATGGGCATGGTGTGGAGACTGGGACTGAGGCTATCAGAGGCCAAGTGCAGTGGGCAAACTCAGCTGAGAAATTATCAGAGCGTTCTCAGGGCAGGATCGGGCTCGAACCCAACGGCCTTGATCTTCAGCCTTTGGAATGTGTCAGAGCTTGTGCAGGAGGACGATGGACACTCCTGCTGTCTGATGTACAGTCTCTGAAACGTGCTAGAGGGTCACTTGATGGCAGCGTGACTTAGGTTTTTTATACACTATCAACCTACAGATGACACAACCCTGCTTGCTGAAACTGAGGAGGACCTGAAGCACTTGCTGCACAAGGTCAAGGTCTGCAGCCTCCAATATGGATCGAAGCTCAACATTAAGAAAACAAAGATACTCACCACTGGGCCGATGGGCAGCATCATGATAGAGGGTAAAGATATTAAGATTGTTAACTGTCTTAGTTTGCTTGGTTCCACAATCAACACGCTTGGTAACAGCAATCAAGAACTCAAGAGATGAATTGCATTGGGAAAGTCAGCTGTGGGGGACCTCTCCAGAGTACTGAAGAGCAACGACATCAGGCTGGAGGCTAAGGTGCATCTGATCCAGGCCATAGTCTTCACAATTGAGTGTTACGCATCAGAGAGCTGGACAGTGACTAGGGATGATAGAAAGAGAATTGATGCCTTTGAGCTGTGGTGCTGGAGAAGAGTGTTGGAGGTTTGTTCTGGAGAGCATGAAACGGGGTTGCTCCTTGGAGTCAAGGATTCTGAAGCTTTGTCTGACGTAGTTTGGCATGTTGCAAAAAGAGACCAGTACTTGGAGAGGGACATCATGTTTGGGAGGGTAGAAGAACAGCGTAAGAGAGAGAGAGACCCTTGATGAGATGGATTGCTTCAATGATTGGGTTAATGGGAGTAGGTGTGTCAGACACAGGTTGGCACAGGATAGAGCTGGGATTAAAGCTCTTGTACATAATGTTGCTATGAGATGCAAGAAACTCGACGGTACATAACAACAACAGCATCAGCAAAACTATTTTTCCCTTACTTATGGTGGGAGAAAAGTTGGAAGAAACATTTACATTATTTGCTCAAGAATTTATTTGGGGAAATTGGTTTGACATTCTGTATAATACCTAGAAAATGATTGCCTTATATTAGCTTCTCACTGGATGGTCTGGCAAAGGGGCAGCATCCCCAGCCAACAAGGTACGCACAGGTATCTTGTGTTTACTTACTCTTCTGGGGTGAAGTCATACGGTTTTTCACTAAAATTTGCTCACTGAGTTCTCCATTCTTGTCCAAACCAAAACCACTTTCATTAATTCAATTCTAATTCTTAGCCAACCTACAGGACAGAGCAGAAATGCTCTGCAGTTTCCAAGGCTGTACGTAAATCTTTAGCCAAGCTGACTGTGGAGTGGATGGTGGATTCAGACAGCTGACTTTTTTGATTAGCAGTTGAGCATTTTAGCAACTGTGCCACCATGCTTCTCATTGTCCCAGTCAGATATTGTAAGTTGAAAAAGTAGCTTTGATTCTATAGAATGACCTATAGATTTGGTTGAAAAGCACATGTTAAACAAACCTAGCTGAATCTCTTTTTTTTTTTTTAAGAGTAGAACAAATCTTTTTAATAAAGTAGACCAATAGCAGAGCGAGGTGGAAGCAAGCACAGGCCTTGAACTGGAGGCAGGATTTCGGAGTCTTGATGTCAAAGGACAGCAAAGAAGTGAAGGGGAGGGAAGAACAGGGACCAGAAGTGGATCGTGGCTCCAAGCTCCTTTCCCCACACCCCACATACGTTCTTCACAAGCAACTGCAAGGTGACGCCTGTCAGAACCTCCAGTTCTGGCTATTCCAGGATGCTACGACCTCTGGATGAAAGTTGACAATGGGATATATTCCTGCTCCACAGCTACTCGGAGTCTGCACTGTCGGAACATTCCATGGTTTTACTGCAGACCCATTCTAGCTGAATCTTTGATGTGGCTAAAAAACAAAAACAAAAAAAAACACAAAAAACCCCAATGCAGCCCGATGTTCAGTTGTTCACTGCAGACTGGAAAGCAAACACAGGTAAGTCTGTACTTCCTTGTTGGGTTGACCTGTTGTCAGCACCATTCATTAGAAAGATAAATTAACTTACCCCTTATTTTACTGTTATATATGAGTAACAACAAGACACTTACAGGAGTGTCTTTGGAACGTTATTGTCCCACCTTTTCAGTTTGAAATACATCAAGCTTTGTGTTTATCCTGAATGGAAATTTACAGAAAAATATCTTAATAAGGTTTTTTGAGAACATAGAGATTTTCACCCACGTTGTCTAAAACCAGCCTTTTTTTCAAGAAATACATATGAAAAGCATTTGTGTAATAGAAAAACTTAGGATTGTTATGAAATTTCTTCTTGATTTGCTCAACATGTCCTAGTAAGGTAATTCAGCCCAGCTGGTCTCAGAACCACAGAAAAAACTATTTCTGAATGCAGCCTGATGGGATAGATGAATTACATGTGGGTCGAAAAGATGATGCGTTTAAAAGTATCTTAGAGTTTGTGTTGGTTTTCATGTGGAAAAGTTACACCTAGGTGTTCCCAGTTTTCTAAATCACAGGAGTAGGGCAAAGATTTCATTACCTCTTAAATTGCCGTGGTCCTTTAGAAGGAGGATGCTTGCTTGTCCCTCATATTTTTTTGAGGCTTTAGTTATTTCAGTTACAATTTGCTTCTTAGACTATTTGGTTCAGACACATGGAAAAATGCAATATATGTTCAATCCATTCTGGAAATTCAGTAAGCCGTGTGGGAGCGTATTGAATGCAAACTGAAACTCCAACCTTCCTAACCAGCAAACTATTGCTTTTTCTCCTTTGGGTTTACTTCTTAATGTTCTCAACTTTTAATAAGAACTCTCATCAAAACCTTGCCATCTGCCGACGTCAGCCTTCTCAGAACCATGACTCAGACTTTGACAACAAACAAGGAATGTTAATCATGTCCTCCACAGACTGTTTACTACATGTATTGGCTTAGACTGGAACATAAAAACATTTATTAAAAGCATGGCCGCATCATTTACTTTAGGCCTTTTATAGTTTGATGAGCAAAGACTACTACCAGGAACTGAATCTTTAAAAATTAAAAAAAGAAGAGCAGACCAAAAAAGGAGCGCTTATCTTCTTACCCTGCCGGTGCTTCTCAAAGTTGAGATGTCAGTTGGTATATTCATACCACACACACACACACACACACACACACACACGTGTGTGTGATATTCTAGCATATTGTTTCCAATTTCATAGGGTCTCTATAGGTCATGTACTACTCTACAGCACTTGACAACAACAACAACAACAAAGAAACTGAGTGAAGCCAAACAAGTGCAAAATCATTTTCAAGAAATGCTTAAAATGTCTTGCCAAGCTTTTTGTTTAAAGTAGCCCATATTGTTATGTGCCATCAGATCAGTACCACATTCTTCTCAAGGAGTCCAGCTTCATGATATTTGTAATATTTGTATTCCTGGTTGTCTTTACAGCTTCTTGTTAGAGGTACAATATCTATCTTTCAGTTTGTGATATCAGAACTCTTTGCATGCTGCTCACTACTTTATAGATGAGTGTCTGTAGTCTTGCCTGTTCGTTATTTGCTGTTGTTGATACAGCGCTTGTCTGTCAGTCTGCTGTACTGGTGTAATGTGTGGGTTGCGGCGATGCTAGAAACTGTATCACTTGTGTGACAGGTGACACAAAAGTCACTCATGGTGGACAATTTGCAGCAGAGCTCCTTGACTAAGACAGAACAGGAAGCAAGACTTGATGTTCACTTCTGAAACAACAGGCTTTGAAAACCTATTGTATGGTAGGATATTATACTTGACAAGCAGACTTTCCATCTTATTCATGAAGTTTCCCCTCATGGAAATCAAAATACTTTCACCCTCAGGTATTTTCTACTACCCAATGAACCTTCAGGCAGATGTTCCAGAGTCCTGTGCTCATTACCTCAGTGTTAAAATAGCTCCAATAGAAGATTATATTGCTAAGTTGTTATTACATTATAAAAACAAAACAAAATAAACAAAAAGCCCCTAGGCTTTGGGGTGGGGGCAAGGTGTTAATGTGAAAATGAATACAGAAGATTGGAAAACCAAAGCCCGGGCTAAATGACTCGGTCTACACTTTGACTAAAAGATTCCCCCAGATGGAAGGGAACATTGAAAAAACACAGGACTGAAGATACACTGTGGGTTGCTGACATATAGAGCTGAGTCAAAATCAGCTTTTCCTCTGGGATAAGTTTGGAATGCAAAGATAAAATAACTGACTCATAGCTGACACTCCAGAGGATTTTCACAGACTGTAAATAGCATGGGAGGAGATTGTTCATCGTTCTCCCACAAAGCAGCTTGGGATTCAAACCGCCCATCTTTGGGTTGGCAATACAACTCCCTAGCCAAAAAGGACCAGAGCTCCCTAAGAGATATATGGATAGTGAGTAGGAACTCAATGGACAATCAGTTATAAGTCAGTTCTCACTTGACAACGAGTGAGTGACTGACAGATATGTCTATTAAGGAATTCCAGGTGATTCAGATGTTTACACTCCCATAGAGCCTGAAAGGTTAATGGTTCAATTCCAAACAAGGATACCTCAGAAGACAAGTCTGGTGATCTACCTAGGAGTGTCACAGCTTTGCAATCCATTCTGCTCTACGCACACTGTGTTTCTCAGCATTGGAACTGACACACAGCAACTAACAATAATGTAATAATAGATTTAGTCCCAAACTAAAAAAATATGTCAGAGATGTGATAGCATGATTCCGTGGAGCACATTTACAGCTTATGGCCATGAGTGAGTCCTTTAACTTCTCTTTCCCCCAAGTTTGTATATGTTGATGGGAATGCACATGATATTGTTATTTGTTTAATGGTGAAATGAAATTATGAGCAGTTCACAATACCTAGCCCCTAACTGGTATTCAATGCTTATCATTCAGTTCCCTAACTCTAAATCCAGAGAGAAAATGTGGGGGAAACAGCTATAGAAATTAAAAAGAAAACAAAAGAGCTGGGGGAAGGTTGTTGGGAGATTATTAACGCTGTTACTGCTGATTATTAGACTTGGGCATGCAGTTCCCAGACAGGGACTGCAATCAGCAGAATTTGCAATTTGGAGCTCGCTACAATTAGTAGTGAGGCCAGGCCTGTTGATTATCCACGACTTGAAATGCTTGCCAGCCTTTCTTTACCCTCACTTGCAATATCTCATTCATCAGTTGTGGAAGACCTGTCATCACCATCTTCTCCAAAGGAGACACACACTATCTCTTATTCATTTCAAAGGAAAAATGCTTCTGAGTCTCCTAATGTCAAAGCAGCCCTGGTGGTATAGTGAGTTAAGTTTGGGGCTAGTACCCAAAAGATTGAGGGTTCAAATGTATCATCTGCTCCAAAGGAGAAAGATGTTGTCATAAAATTCGTAAGTAAAGATTTAGCGCCTACGAAACCCTATGTCTCCACAATTGCCTTGTCCCATAGGGTCGCTGTGAATCAGAAGCAACTTAAGTGGAGAGATGGTCTGGCAACAGTAGGCATTTTCTGTAATGTGCTGTCAGAAGTCTAAGACCATGAAAACAAGGAGGGGTTTTGTGTGTTCCCTTTTAGCCCTCCTCCTCATATTCTGAACAGAAAACGACTTAAAAATCCATCTGATTTTGCTTTTCTCTACCTGCTATACAATGTTTGTGATAAAATTATTGAACAACTTTTAATGCTCCCTCTTATTATGGCTAATATTTTGCCCTTGTACCATTTCTCTTTTGTATGAAATTCCAGTATTGAAAGTTCTATCTAGCAATGTATCCGAGTGCAGATCGACCCCACCTACCTGATACGTCCTGGGAATTCACAAGATGCAAGAAGATGGTTGGGTTGTGCTCAGCAGTGGGACCGCTAAGTAGACAGGGCCTTTCCTTTCTCAGCTATAAAAAGGGGAGGGGTAGAATTTGGAAATCTTCAGTTCCGTGGAATATACGTTATATGTTCTCTGGAATATAATTATTTGAAGCACTGTATGCCTCTGTCTTGATTAGTTGATTCATGCCTTTTAAAATAAGCGTTCAAATAAGATAACCAATTTATACTTAAAGATGATAGATTAAAATGCACTGTAGTGACTTACTGGTAAGGACTTGCAATGTTAAGCCAAAAACATGTGGTTCGGGTCCACTAGCTGCTCCATGCAAAGATGATTAATGTTCTGTGTAATTTACAGCCTCTGAAAGTCCACGAGAGGGTCAGTTATAGGTCACTTATGAGTGGGCAACACATAACAACAACAACAGCGATTGAAGTTCTTATTTTATGTCTGTTGTTGCTTTAAGTACCATCCAATTGGAACCGGCTCCTGGCTAACCCTTCAGCAGGTAAATGGCATGAGAACTGATTTTCCATCTTTCTTCTATAAAGTAGCTGGTGGATTCAAATTGTGTATATTTGGGTTGGCTTTACAACTTCTTACCACTAAGCCATCAGAATTCCTTTATGAGTTATATTAGAGGCCACCAAAAGGGTCTTGGAAAATGGAGACTAGGGTGTGCCTGATCTGGGCCATAGTCTTTGCAATTACTTTCTATACACCAGAGAGTTGGACAGTGAATAGCGATGATAGAGGATGGATGCCTTTGAGCTGTGGTGCTGGAGAAGAGTGTTGAATAGACTATGAACTGCTAAGAGAACAAACAGGTTCATCCTGGAGAGGGTGAAGCCAGGCTTCCTTAGAGCAAGGATTTTGAAGCTTCATCTGACATACTTTGGACATGTCACAAGGTGGGACCAGTTCTTGGAGAAGGACTTCATGCTTGGGAGGGTAGAGGGGAAGACCCTTGATGAGATGGATTGATTCAGTGACTTGGGTAATGGGGATAGGTGTGTCAGAAACAGTAAGATTGGCACAGGATAAAGCAGGGTGTAGGGCTATTGTATATAGGGTTGCAATGAGTCACAGGTGACTCAACAGCACATAACAACAACAAGAATAGAAAATAGAGTGAGTTCAGGATGGACAAGGAACTTTGAAGAGAGTTAAGACCTGAATTGTTAGTAGCAAGTACCCAGAGAAAGAGGAAGAAAATAACATCTCAATCAATAAAAACTGCACGAGCCATAGGCAGGAAGTAAAAGTGTGACGAGGGCACCCATGAGGAATTCGAGATTTTCTATAGGTGAAGAGTCAAGGCTGAGAGTGATGGCAAAACACGAGGCTGGGAAAGTTAGCTCAGAAAGAGCATGGTGTGATCTGTTTTACAAAGTTTAAACTATTGCGTTTAAAAATGAGAAAGCTCTTTAAGGATTTTGGGCAGCACGGTGATACACTCAGGTTTGTATGTGGAAACCTCTCCGGGCGTGGAAAGCCGGGCGTTAAAGACAACAGTGAGCCTGGAAGTGATTACTCACATCGCCAGTCAGTCAACCGGCCTCTGCATTCAGATTGGCTTCCAGTGCTCCTCCTGTCCTTTCATTCTGAACGAGCTGTAAATATTTTAAAAGTGGAGGCCTTTACATAAAAGCAAGGGCACAGATTTACTTTTAAAATTAAAAAGTTCTGACAATGTTGTCTATTTTCCTGAACTGTCAAACATCTTCTGCATCTACAGTGTGTAAAAGGCAGCCCTTTCTGCCGGCTGAGTGTCTTCTGAGTGTTGTGGTGTAACAGAAGTGTTTAATTTGATGGTGTTGCTCCTGCCTTAACTAGAAAGACCGTGAAGACTGAGAAGAGCAAACCATCCACATGCTCCTATCCAAAGCCCTGCTCTGAACACTATAATCCACCCTTTTCCTACTCAAGGAATTTACTTCAGAAAAATCTTCCTTTCCTTAGGTTTCTCCCCTCTACTGAGTCGTTCTCATTGACATTAAAATCTGTTTATGATTCTTTATGTTTATTAAAAAATAAGTCCTCTGAAGAAAACATCTTCCTGTCTATTTTTTTGTTATTGGTAATATTTTGACTGCTAACCAAGTGCTTCAGTGCTAAAGTCACCAGTGAACACTTCATCTCATTGTCAAAGCTAATTCTCATCGTACTTTACCTAACGCAGTTGTCGTAATTAGTAAATGCTTAATACTTGAAACTGTTCCTTGTTGACTTCCTGAACACGAAACTTGTTGAAGCTCTGTTTCACATACTTTGGGCGTGTTTCTAGGAGAGGCTGTTTCTTAGAAAGGTGGAAAGGCTATTGCTTAGACAGGTGGAGAGGTAGCAAAAGAGAGAAAGACCTTCCATGAGCTGTATTAACATAGAGACTTGAAGCAGTGATCTCAAGTGTATTAGAGATGTTGACTATGGCACAAGATAGGGAAGGATTCAGATCTATTTTCCATAGCATCATTCCATAGCACCTAATAACAAAATCCTGTTTAAAAGGAGTAGACTTAAGATTAGGAGTGGAAGTTAGAGAGATATGCAAGAAAAAGTAGAGAAATGCAGATATTATCTAGATAAGAAATGCAATCTAATGGAATAAAATAGGACTTCATTGCAATTCAGTCAGATTCTACTCCTATTTGACCCTCCAGCAGTTTTACAGAGGCTATAAGTAGCCTGGGAGGAGACCACCCATCTTTCTACAGTGGAGCAGCTGGTTGATTCAAACCTCCTGCCTTTGGTTTCACAGTGCACCACCTTACCTGTAAGACCACCAGAGCTCCCAATGGAAAAATCACTATTTTAAAACTAGGCACAATAGAGGGAAGCATGCACCATACTTGAGGGGGAGAGTGTAGAGGAGGCAATTTTTTTAATGGAAACTTAAAGGGTGTTTTTGGAAGATAGAAATTTGGAGGGTTTCAGATGAACTCTACAGCGAAGCTTTTGAAAACATACTGAATTTAAAAAAAGAAGAGAGAGTATCTAGGAATTTTGGTTATATCATCCTGGCAAAAAATACACACTGCGGTGGTGGTTAGAGATGATCAAAATACAGCAGAGCCAGACGGTGATGGGGTATCTAGAGGGACACAATTCTGTGCCTTCTACTCAAGGCATTTTCTTTCATTTGTAGTTCTTACATTTAATCCACCCTCTGCTATTTGGGAGAAAGATGAGCAGTTCCCTCACAAAAACATTTACAGCCTGAGACTCCTGATGGTGTGTGTGCTGCTGTGAGTTCAGACTGAGTCAGTGGCACTGGTGATTATCATTGTTTAAGTCCTTGGAGAGGGACATCATGTTTGGGAGAGTGGAGGGACGGTGCAGGAGAGGAAGACCCTCAATGAGATGGATAGATTCTGTGAGTGGAGTGGTGGGAATGAGTGTGTTTGAGACAGAGAGGTTGGCACAGGATAGAATGATGTTTAGGGTTCTTGTACATAGGGTCACTATGAATCGCAAGTGACTCGATGGCACATAACAACAACAAGTCATGGAATGAAAAAGAAGTGCTGTTTCTTCTCCCCTCCCCCAGAAAAAGTAATAATAAGTCATTGACATAATCTGTACCTTAATCCATAATCAAGTTAACCCAGATGTCTCAAAAGGATACGTTTACGGTTGATTTGTTTGTGCAAAGATTCGAACTAGGTTTATCCTTTAAATGTGGATTTAAGTCATTGAATCTAAAGATATATCTTCCAACTTTCCTTCCCAATGACATACCCTTATTTGAAAAGTGAATTTAAAACTTTTCTAACTCCCTCTAATAAATTGTCAGAGGGTTTATTGTATAATTCTGGGTTGATTTTGGTTTTGTGTTGAGAGGTTTTGTTTGGGTTTGTTGTTGTTTGGTTGGTTGGTTTTTACTGAGGTTTTCTCTAATAACCAAACATGGTAATTTAATTGCAGATGATTAATGGATCATGGGAAATAAAGTTTTGTTTCTGCTCAGACAGTTATGTTAATGCTTTTATGGTCCGTCAGCCCAGCAGCTGCAGGATGTGTTTCTGAAGAGAAGGGTGAACTTCAACATTGATAAAAGAATTCATACCTGCATTAAATCAGCTCTGGTACTGCATCAGTTCATTCAAGATGCATTTCTTTGCTTGTCAAGAACATTTATGTCATTATCTCTGAATTTTCCACATCAGGGGCCCATACTCGCCATCTACACCCTGTAGAATGCATGGAAGCCGATTCCACTGATGAGGGTAGGACTGGTAGAAGGAGGTGCCTGATGATGAAGACAGTGAGATCAACTACCACCTTTGCCACATATGCTTACTGGGCGATTAAGTGCAACCCTTGACCAAGAGCTGGTCATCTTCTTCTGTAAAAATTACAGCTAAGAAAACATTGTGGAGTACGTGCAATCTATTCCTTGGAAAGGGACATTATGCTTGGAAAGATATAAGGTCAAGACCTTCATTGAGATGAATAGACATAGCAACTGCAGAAATGGACTCATGCATGTCAGAGATGATGAGGTTATGACGGGGTTCAAGTGTATCATTCACAGAGTCACTATGAGTCATGCACAACTCAATGACACCTAACAACATAAGTCAGACTTAACTAGACAGCAGTAGGTTTGGGGTTTTGTTGTGTTTTATTTTACTCTACAGATAAGAAGGAAGAGAATGCCTCCGTTTTGAAAAATATTTCAGATTGATTGGTAGATGGTATTTGTAAATGCCTTTTGTCAATTGGGCAAACAGCCCTGCCATGTAACATCCTTTTCTAAGATGAACAACAAACCGGAACAGAGGTTTCAGGCCATCCGCGCTAAGCGGAAGCTCATTGTTCCTTTCCACTCACCAGCCCAGCCACAAACCGTTGTGCAGCACCAACTGGCACAGAGAGGACATCCTGCCCTTCACCCCGGAGCTGTCCTCCAACACTCGTTTCTGTGTGAAGATCTGCAACCAAGTCAAAGATGCCATACTCATGGAAAATGCCTGCTCTAGTCGCAACTTGACCAGACAAAAGTGCTGTGATGAGGCTGAGAAAAACTCCAGAGAGAGAAAGAGAAAGAGTGGTCTGTGTTGGGTAGGCTGGAGGATTCCTCTAGTCTGTGTCTCTGTTATCTGCTTATATTCACTGGAAATCACTTGTTAAATCTGAGGCTCTGAGAAGAACGTGGACTGTAGTCTTGCTCTCTGGAACTCTAGATCATTGGAATTGGGAGAAGAGGATGTGAGGACCAATGTGAGGGTCCCAGCGTAGCGCCATTCTCAATGGTATAGAGGAGCCATTGACCCTCTGTCCAAGAGCAAGAGGGATGAAAGGAGAAAGACCAAAAGAGTAGACTATGCGGGGCTGCTGAGAGTTGAGACCTGATGACTGAGGCTTTGGTAGGACCAGAGCCATGCCCGCAGTGTGGATGACCAGCACCCAACTGTCGTGACTTGGCTATTTATGCATAGTAGCATGGATGGAAGGACATGGATAGAAAGATGCCACGGGACTGCATCTGTGTACATAGCACCATGGATGAAGGAGGCCATGAGCTGCATCCGTGTATGTAGCAGCATGGATGGAAGGACGCCATAGGCTGAATCTGTGTACGTAGGTAGCACCATGGATGAAGGATGCTGCGGGCTGCATCCGTGTACATAGCACCATGGATGAAGGATGCTGC
>NW_006399841.1:7923188-7964737 GCF_000299155.1 Elephantulus edwardii | reverse complement strand
GGCTGCATCCGTGTACATAGCACCATGGATGAAGGATGCTGCGGGCTGCATCCGTGTGTCAGCAGTGCTACCAGCAGAGGAACCATGAGTCACCTCCACTTCCATGGGCACAAACACACATATCTAAACATTATGAGCTTCATTTCACAATGCTTTTCTGCCTTGGAGGAAAAAGTGAAAGGCAGACTAAGATTAAATGATGGAGTTATACTTAAGAATTTTCTGAAAAATCAGGAGCTTAAACTCAGAAAAAAAAATGCTGTTAGATAGATCTGATTGCTCCTGGTGCAGAGAGAGGTTCAGTCAGAAATCAAATTGGGTTAAGAGATAAGTTTCTATTTTCACAGAAATTCTTTCTTATTATGTCTGAATGAAATCAGGTCTGTCTGCTAAGAAGTGGTTGATAGCTTCCTAAATGTGCATAGGAGGGAAGCCAAACTCTTGTACAAAACCGTGCAAGATCGCCTCCCCATTTGTATCTCCAGGCTCCCCTGGTGTCTCCCCCCCCCCCCCCCCCCGTTCTTCCCTTTGACCAGAGCAAGCTCTTCACTGACCACCTCCTGGTTGTCCACATCCTGGACCTTTATATGGACTGAGTCCTTTGCTAGCTATGCTATTCCTCAGGATTTCTGTGGTTATTGTTTGTTCCTGATTTTTTTTTTAACTTTCTCCTTTATTTTTTTTAACTGGAATTATCTGGTTTATTAAGAACAAACATTTCTGTTTATTGTTCTTGTCCATGAAACTGTGTCTTTTTTTCTCTCTCGTGCTCTCTCTTTCTCTTCTGGTTTATTTACAAAACTTGAATATAAATTCAAACAAATTCTTTCAATTTCCCTCACCCCCCCACCCCTCAAATTTTACAACCCAATGATTAATCCCCCTGTACATCCACATCCCTCTGCTCTCAGCCTCTCCCACCCCTCCTGGCTCCTTATACTCATTCTACAATAACGTTTTTATACAACATTTTTCCTTATGGGACTGTTCACTCAGCATAATGTTCTCCAGTCCCTCCCAAGTTAGATAATAATTTACAGAGTTACTCCTGCATGCTGCATAGTATTCCAATATAAAATGAGCAAAAGACATGGAAAGAATTTTCAGAGGAAGCTATTCGAATGGCAAACAGACACATGAAGAAATGCCCTAAATTACTGGCAATAAGAGTGGTACAAATCAGAACCACAATGACTCCAGTAAGAATGGCAAAATTTAAAAGGGCAGCAAGTAATAGATGTTGGAGAGGATGTGGTGAGTAAAGAACACTTATACATTGTTGGTAGGATTGTAAAATGGTGCAAACATTCTGGAAGGCATCTTGGTGCTTCCTCAAAAACCTGAATGTAGAAAGTCCATATGACCCAGCTATTCCACTACTTGGAATATACCCTGAGAACATGAGAATTGAGACACAAACTGAGATTTGTACATCAATGTTCACAGCAGCATTATTCACCATTGCAAGAACATGGAAACAGCCCAAATGTCCACCCACAAATGAATGGATTGAGAAATTATGGTACATTAACTTCCTCCTTCAACTTTCAGAATGCCTTGTCTAAAAACTCCATCTAAAAGAATTATTCTATATTATGTTCATATATATTTTTTCTTCACAATAGTCTTTATTAAAATTCTATGTCAGTTTTACTTATCCATTATTTAATATCCTCTTCTCCCTCTAGAATAATGAAGAATGCTATTTACTTCATTCATTGTTAATCCTTATTTTATACTATTTCCCCACATGGTGCCTGGGACGTAGAATACAGTCAATAAAGTAATTTGATTGAATGAGTTACTCATCTACAATCATATGATGGAATGTTGTGTGTGGACAAAGAGAAATGCTGATGATAAATTAAGTGGAAAAAAGTAGATAATCAATAGCTTATTTCAAATGTAAAAATGTATGCCTGTCCACATGTACATACATATCCAAAAAAAAACACTATAAGGAAATGTAGCAGAAATGAGCACTAGTTATCCTTAAATATTAAATATTAAGGCACATAATCTGTGCCTGTCTTTATAATTTCTGAATTTTTTAATTCCTCTACTTTCTATACTTATATACAACTTGTAAAAAGTAGTAATATATTTCAAATATAGTATTTATATGAGGAAATTTGGTCCTTTTCCCCCAGTCTCTTTCACTTCTCATCTTTTCTCTACACATTCTTAATCCTGTCTGAGAGAGAGGAGGTTGTCATGGAAACAGCAGACTTTGGTTGAAATCCATCTCCGCCTAATGAGCATGTGATTGGGGCGAGTTAGTCAATTTCTCTAAGCTTCCACATTGTAGAATGGAAATAGTATTCACTGGAAATAATTAAAACTGTCTCACAAGACTATTAGGTGGATTACATGAGGTGATTTTAAGGTTTTTCAGAGTGCTATCACAGGGGGGCAAAATAGGGGAAGAAAAGTTGGTGAGTAGCTGATCTTAATCTCCAGTCTTTCCTTCTTATTTCACTAATATTTATTCATCGGTTCTCTTTCTCCTATTTGCCACATGATGGGTCCCCTCCATTTTGAGATTACATTCAATGAGTCTTCTACAAACTGATGTACGGTCAATTAATTTGAAAACTAGCTAGGATTCATTATTCACTAGCAATGCCCAAACTGGATGGGAGCTGGGAAGCCCAGCATCTTTGGGATACTCTGAAAATGTGCTCTGTCATCTTTTTTTTTTCTCACTGTGGCTCATTTGCCTTCATAACCCTTGGCATGAGGGAGAAATGACAGCCTTGAGGTTAGCATTCAAATAATTTCAGGGGAAAAATATCACATAAACAATGTTCTACATTATGCTTTCCTGGCCAAATAAGATGTCAAAACCATAAAAATTTGAAAAGCAGAATAAGTTTGGCATACACAGGGGGGGAAAAACAAAATCGAATTTCAAACAGGAAAAATATGTTTGTGTTTTCTGAGTCAGGAGAGGTTTACAGATTGAAATGTTAAGAGTTTGGTTGGCTTATCTCACCAGTACCAAGTGTTTTCCTTTCACAAGGGAAAAACAAAATGTAGCAAATAGTTCAGGATTAAATGGAAAATGGGGAGAAGGTAGATCAGAGAGATGCATTTCTATTTTACCACCTGGAACATTTTCCTCTTATGGTTTCATGGGTTTAGGAGATCTTGAAAATACAGCACCGTCTTCAAATTGAATCAACAGTCATGAAACTCAGTAGAAAATAAGTTAGGAAAACACCGTAGTAGAAAACAACTTCCTTGGCTTATATTGTGTTCTACAAAACAGAACACTCTATACTGTTCTACATTAAGATGACGAGAGGTAACTAGAATTTACCATCGTATGGGATTGCAGTGTGCTTCTTCAGAGAGAACGTATTTACCGGAGAAGGTTGACATAAAGAAGATACTTTCTTTTCTGCAGAGCCAAAAATAATCTTCATGTGATTTACTCACTACTGCCTTATTATTTTCCTTATTCTCACAAATTCCCAATTCCCTGCACAGTTCTCGTACTAATTCCATATCTCCTCCAGTTTCTTCTAAATTGACTACTCCAAATACGCCAGGTCTTTGCAGCCTGATGAAGGCTAAGGCTACCGTTGTTAAGATCAGCAATGATAAATTATGATTAATTATCAGTCACTATACTAAATACAATACCAATCCCCATAAGGTCAAGCATGGTTTCCATACTCTTGTACCTGTTTAGACTAATCCTAACCACCAATGATACTGCTCTACTATTGAGTCTGAAATTGGTTGCAATAGCTACCCAGACCTCACAGAGAACCATACTCAAGATTTTGAGGTATATTAGAGAAGTTAACAGGCCACAATTTAGGTTGACAGGAAGATAGTTTCCTCAATAAGAACATCTTCTCAACTTTGTTTATGGACTCGTTGACCTTCAGACTTGTGGCTTAGATCAAGGTTACGAAGCTCTCATAGTCCTTATAATTTTGCAGTTATTCTCAGTTCTCCAGCAAGCTTGTGCTAAGGCTCCTGGCTCCGGCTCTGTGGGGCACCAATTTCAAGTCAGCTCTGTCTCTTTTCATTTATGTTAGTGTCCCTTGTCTTACTAGAATCTCTGTCCATGAAGGAAACAGACTATATCTTCTGGTTCTCCCTCCTGGCTGGTAGTCAGATTCTATCTTCTCCTGGTTACTCTGCTCAATTTAAACCTAGTGAGATGGGGGGAACCCCTAAGTAATCCCTTCATGAGTCCTTTACTCACCTGGTTTACATATTCTATCTCAGCCAGGTATTGGAAATCAAGGCAATGAGCTAACAAAGCCATACAGCCTACACCACAACCATTATGTTCTAAGGTTACCATCAAGTTCATTATTTCAGATTCAATTAACTTTCCTGCTCCAATGCATTAATCCTTTAACAAATACTCCTGGGTACTGCATTCAATGTTGCTATCAACTGAAAACAAGCTCAAATTCACTACCAATGAATCAGAAGCAACTCATAGCTGATCCTCTAGTGGTTTTATGGATGCTGTAAATCACATAGGAGGCTATTGTCCATCTTCCTCCCAACAAGTCACTGGTGTATTTGAACCATCAGAGAGGCATGGTCTTGGAGTTATCAGTGCAATTTCCTACCCAGTGCACCTCCAATGCTTCCCATCACCTTAGGGCAAAATTTAAAGTAAATAAATAAAAACAATAAACCTCGCACTTGTGAAAACTTATATTCTCCTTGAAGGATATCACTAAACCATTAAGCAACCAAGCAGTGCTCTCTCACGCAGTGGTAAGCCATCAGGGGAAATGAAACAGACTCAGATGGCACATGTGAGGAAGACTAGGTGAAGGTCTACTTTAGGGACGAGGATCAGAGTGGACTTTATGTGGAGGTGGACTTTAGATGGTACTTGAAGAGGAATAGCTGACCAAATAAAGAACTTGAAGGTTTGGGGTTGGGTTTTTTGTTTGTTTGTTTGCAGTAGAGGGCAAAGTGCTACAGAGAGAAATGAGCTTAATCTGCCAAACAATCTAAAAGAAAAGAATTTTAACAAACATCATGAACAAAGCAGAGTGACACGACATGAGTTTAAAAAGAGACAAGAGCAGGGGATATTACAGTAAACGAGAAGTAAATGCCTGTAGGATCTCTGTGTTTATTTTCCTATAATATTCTTTCTCTTCTTTATAGGAAGCATTAAAAGAAGATGGAAAGAATATACAGAGTAATTGTACCAAAAAGAATTGGCAGACACAGAAGAATTTCATGAAACAACGTATGAGCAAGAGTGGTGGTGAAGGAAGAAGTTGAAGTTGCTCTAAAAGAATTGATAAAAGACAAAGCCTTAGGAATTGATGGCATACCAATTGACATATTTCAACAAACATATGCTGCCCTGGACGTGCTCACCAAGTTGTGCCAAGAAATCTGGAGGACTATCCCCTGGCCAACTGACTGGAAGAGATCTATATTTGTTCCCATTCCAAAGAAAGGTCATCTGACAGAGTGTGAAAATTATTGAACAGTATCATTGATAACACATGCAAGCAAGATTCTACTGTAAATTATCCAAAAATGACTGGAACAGCACATCATCAGAGAACTGCCTAAAGTCCAGGCTGGGTTAGAAGAGGTCATGGAACTAGGGATATCATAGCTGATGTCAGATAGATCTTGGCTGAAAGCAGAGAGGACCAGAGGAATGTCTCTCTGTGTTTCATTGATTATGCAAAGGCTTTTGACTGTGAAGATCACAACAAACTATGGCTGACTCTGAGAAGAATGGGAATCCCAGAACACTTGATTGTGCTTATGCGAAACCTATACTTGGACCAGGAGGCAGTCATCAGAACAGAGCAAGGAAACACTGCGTGGTTCAAAATTGAGAAGAGTGTGCACCAAAGATGTGTCCTATCTCTATATGTTTTCAATCTATATGTGTAAAGCTTCTCCAGGAGGCTGGGCTTCTTGAGGAGAAATGTGGCATCAGGATTGGAGGTAGTAGACTTATCAACAATCTGCGTTATGCAGATGACACAACCCTGCTTGCTGAAACTGAGGAGGACTCGAAGCACAGGTAGCAGAAAGTCAAGGATTGCAGCTTCCAAAATGGTTTGAAGCTCAACATCAAGAAAACAAAGATTTTCACCACTGAGCCAATTGGCAGCATCATGATGGATGGTGAAGAGACTGAGATTGTTAACAGCTTTAGTTTGCTTGGCTCTACAATCAGCACTCTTGGTACCAGCAGCAGAAAATTTAAATATTAATTGCCTTGGGAAAGTCTGCTGTCAAAGACCTCTCCAAAGTACTAAAGAGCGATGATATCAGTCTGGAGACAAAGGTACACCTGATACAGGTCATGGTCTTTAAAGTTACTTTCTATGCATCAGAGAGTTAGACAATGACTAAGGATGATAGAAGGAGAATTGATGCCTTTGAGCTGTGAAATTGGAGACGAGTATTGAATATACCATGAACTGCTAGAAGAACAAACAAGTTCGTCCTGGAGAATGTGAAGCTAGGCTGCTCCTGGGAGGCAAGGATTCTGAAGCTTCATCTGACATACTTTGGACGTGTTGCAAGGTAGGATCAATCCTTGGAGAGGGATGTTATGCTTGGGAGAGTGGAGGGACAGCACAGGAGAGGAAGACACTCTGTGAAATGGATAATTTCAGTGACTGAGGTAATGGGAATGAGTTTGTTGGAGACAATAAGACTGGCATGGGATCGAGCAGGGTTTAGGGCTGTTGTACATAAGGTTGCTATGAGTTACAGATGATTCAACAGAACATAACAACAACAACTTCTTTATAGTTTCCTCTCTTGTCTTGCTTAACTGGTTGCTCCTTTCAGATTCCCTATTTGGCCCTTTTCTGCTACCTATAATTATTTTCCGAGAGTTCCAGGGCTTTGTACTTACTTGTGTCTCTTTTATGCTTCTTGCCATTCATCCAGTGGTTAAAACTGTGGTTCTTTAAATTCACCTGTGCATAACTAGCAGACATTGATATAGTTTCCCATCTATTTCTCCCCTAATTTTCTCACTCTCAGGTCATGGTCCAGTCCTCCCAACACTCAATTGCTTAAATTTAGTATGAATGCAATCCTTCCACTTCTCTTACACCCTATTTTAATCTATCAGCTCAATTTACACAACTAACTGACTTCCAAATTATACCACAAATCCATCTATTTTTCTTCATCACGTTCAAAGAGCTTTCAGTCCTTACCAAAACTACTGGAACTCTTACCAGTTTCTAAGCTTCAAACTTGAACTGCAGTGCCATCTATGAGCTTTCAGAACCACAACCAGTAATCTTGTAAAACCCTAGCAACCCTCTTTGAAAATTCACAAATAACCTTTCATTGCACATAGAACACATTCCAAGCTTAAAGGTCAAAAGAGAACAGAGCTTACGCACAGACACTGGGCCCCACTGATCCCTCTTCATACTCAATATGAACTTACCACATCATTGTGTGCTCTCCCGAGACTCACTCTGCTCTTACTAGATTACAATGAGGCTGACTCTGTCTCATTTCAATTACAACATTTTCTTCCTGGACAAATTTTCATTAGTCTTCCAGGATATAGTGACTTCTCAGATTTCTCCCAAGTACTTTCAGTCACAGTGTGCCATTTGTTTCCTTCTTGGTACTTTCACCAATATAAAAATTATCATGTTTAATTTATATATTTTGTCTCTGTTTAGCAATAGTCAAGCTTCTTAACAGCAGGAATTTTGTCAAATTTATTTATTACACTTTACCTTACACCAATGGGAATTGACAAAATGAATTTACATTCCTTTCTTGCCAGCTCAAAGTTTGTTTTGTAAAGAGTTCCAGGGGTGCTCTTTACAACCCCTTTGTGGTCAGGATAGAAGGTGATTCTCTGCCCAGATTTTTGCTGACAATGGTAATTTTTAATTTTTCTTACTAGACTAGCATCTGTTGGATCTAAAAGGCTGTGTTTGGTAGGACATTACTGCTACCAAATATTAACTATGGTTTTGGTTTTTTTCTTATAGAGTATCTTGCTTCCTATCTTGCACCTAAAATCTATTTTTTTTCTGTTTGAACTCTGCTTTCAAGTAGTACACAAATCAAATAAGCAGAGAAATGAAGTAGCATCTTTAATATATAGGATGCAGCAAAAGACGAGTGGTAGTTCTTAGGGAGTTGTGCTGCTTACCCAAAAGTGCAGCTTCTCTGACAGTTCACAACCCCAGCAGCTCCATGGGAGAAAGATGGGTAACCTCTTCCTTCCGGTGCAATGTATGGCCTTCGTGAAACTGCTGAAGGGTCAGCTATGAGTCAGTTGCAACTCAATGGCTATGTTTGAGGTTTGTTTTATTTGAATAGAAGGATATATAGGAAAACATACTGACATGCTTAAGATAGAATTAATCCTCAATATAAGTAAGGAGAGATGAAGGCACAAAAGTGATGCTTGAACAAGGCTTTGGTGTGCTATCAGGAAAAGGGATAGAATGCTTCTGAAGTATTAACTGCATGAAAATTTAGGAAATGTGAAAGTGCATGGAATTTTCCAAATGCAATGAGTCACATTGAAGATGTTGTTAGTTACCATAGTCAACTGACTAGACTCATAGCAACCCTGTGAACAACAGAACAAAATCTCTGGAGGATGGAAGTGAGCAGTTATTCGACAAAGCTTGTGTTTGGGGAGTGAAATATCTGATTTCCAGCTTTACAGTTCCACGTTTCAAAGATGATACTATGGAATTTGCAAACAGACTCAATCTTGTTCACATATTATCTTCTGTTTAGTCTACAGAGTTTTAAAGAATTTTATCTTTGGTTGCTTCCCTATGTTTGCAGCAATGATGATGGTGATAATAATAATAATAATAATACTACAATAATAATGCAGCAGCAAACATGAGTGTGCCCATCAATAAATGAATGGATAGAAAAATTATATTTACACAATGGAATATTATACAGCACTGAAAAACAAGAGACTCATAAAATATTATACAACATGGATGACCCTTGAGGAAATTACGTTGAGTGAAATATCTGTCACAAAAGGACAAATACTGCATAACACCACTGTTATAAATCAAGACTGACATGAAGGTTTGGGAGAAAATAAGAAAAGAGGGGATAAATAATGAATACTGTATTGGAACAGGTAAAGGAAAGAACTGTTTAAAAAGTTTGTATGATTGTTGTTGTTGTTATGTGCCAGAGTTGCTTGCGACTCATAGCGACCCTGTGTACAACAGCCCTAAACCCTGCTCTTTCCTGTGTCAATCGCACTGTCTCCGACACAGGTACCCTGATTACCCTAGTCACTGAATCAGTCCACCTCATAGAGGGTCTTCCCTTCCTGCGCTGTGATTAGACATTATATGTAGAACAATAGCCCAGAATAAGAGGTACATTGTAAAGACTACGGGGGTGGGAAGGAGGTAATTGTGCAACAATGAACAGTATTTTTTTAAAGTGAATTGGGGGAGATGAAAGGGAGGGTAAAATGTGCTACAGTGAATGAATGAAAATCTAACTTTTCTATAAAAATTCATTAAAATCACAAAATTAAAAAATTTAAAAAGAACTTTAACTTAATATCAACATTTGGAAGGTAGGAATTTCCACATAAAACTCTAATTTTTATTTTTACTTTCCTTACTAGTTAGATGTGTCATGGATAGGTCAGCATTCCCAGAAAGCTGCCAAGGGTCGAGGATGCACTGAGGTGAAGTGAGGAAGGAAGCTTAGCTTTCCGAGAGCTCCCTCCCCATCTGCTGCCTTTGTTTTACATGCTGGACTTTTTCACTTAATGATTTACTCTATTTGAAAAAAAAAAGAAAGAAAGAAAAGAGGGGGAAAATAAGCCTGTTAACACTTTATTGAAGTCTAACAGAAATACAAAACTGTTGATAAATCAGTAGTACTCACTGAATTGTCACAAAATGTGCCCTTTTGTGTAACCACGCCCAAAAGGAAATACACTATTAGGTCACCTCTCACACCACACTTCTCTCAAGTTCACTTCCTGTCACTTGTTACCAACAACAAACAAATCATTTTTTAACTTATAACACTGTAGATTTATTTAGACTTGGTTTGTATATGTGCTTTTAAGCTTAGTATAATATTATATACTTACTTGTGCTGGATGTTTTAAAATAAACATAATATATTTAAAATTCCTTCATGTTACTCCTTTATAGTAGTAGATACTTTCTTTACTGTGTAATAGTCCGCTGACATATCACAATCCATTCTACTGTTGATGAAAATTAGGATTGTTTCAGCTGTTTGCTGCTTAATTCTGCTATTAAATACCTTCACCAGTCTTATAGGACATAAATGTGTATTTGTCTTGTATTACTTAAAAGAGACCTTTAAAAAAAAAAAAGAGACCTTTCAATTGACAGATTGTTTATAAACATTACTTTCTGATAAAGTCATAATCTTCTGCAGTAATTTTAGTAACGTACATTCTCATTAACAGTTTATGAGAGTCTTACTTTTCTATACTGTCATCTTTTGGAATTGCAGGTTTTTTTCATTAATTGCTTTATTTGGGGCCATTATATTCAGTCTATACTAGTATCTCATTGGGGCTTTGATTTGACTTTGTCAGATGAAAACACTGTTTTTCCTTCTTTCTAATTTCTAATTCAAACAAATATGTCTGTCTTGGTGAGGATGAAACCAAGTTTCTCCTCGGAGGCTAGGATTCTGAAGCTCCATCTCCCATACGTTGGGCACATGGCCAAGAGACCAGTCCTTGGAAAAGGACATCACGCTCGGAAGGGTGGAGGGACAGGGCAGGAGAGGAAGACCCAGGAGGAAATGGTTTGATACAATAACTGGGGCAATGAGGGTTGGTGTGTTGGAATTAGTGAGACTGGCTTAGGACAGGAAAGTGTTTAGAGCTGCTGTACATAGAGTCACTATGGGTCGGAGGTAACTAGACAGCACATAACAACAATAACAATTGTCAAGTCAAGACTTTTGCCTATATCTTTAATAGATAGACTTGCTTTTAAAATAAATCCCCTGCATATTTGGAACAAATGTTTTTATTGAGTATGTATATTCAAATATCCGTCAATTTATTGCACAATAGTTGTTAGATGCTGGCTGTTTCTGTGATGCTGGTCCAGCTATGCCAATGGTATTTCAAATATCAACAAAGGCACCCAGGCTGGTAAGGTTTTAGTGCTTTCCAGACTAATAAATAACTAGCACATAGGTCTAGCCTTCCACTTTTGAAATAGTTGGCCAGTGAAAATCTTATCAATATGATATATGAATATGAAATATATGTGTGAGAGAGGAAGACATTCAAAATGTGACTGGAGACGTGTTACCTGCTCCACGTAGACTTTGCTTCAAGAACATGAATGGAATAGAGCTTTTAGCCAATTGATCTTTCGGTGCTGAGGTGACCAGACTCAAAGTGAGAAGAAACAGTCACCGGTATCCATGAACTATCACAAGGTAGAATGTATGATGTCTAAATCTGGGAAAACAAGAAGCTGTCAAAAATGAAGTGAAATGAACAAATATTAATGTCTTAGGCAATGTTGTTGTTATCAAGTGCCGTCAAGTCATAGGCGACTCATAGCCACCCTTTGATTGAAAGTCCTCAACACTTACTTGACTTTCATCCCTTCTCCGGTTCATAGGGTTTCCAGAGGCAAGCTATTAAGGAAGCTTGTTTTAATCGGGGAGCACCACCAAACACTGTTCACCATGGGTAACCATTATCGCATTTGACACATCAGTGACACAGGGTTCAGCTTCACAGCGACCACAAATTACCTCTGTACAGCACGTGGACAAACCAGGGCTATACGACCTAGAAGAATGTTTGAACAAAAACCATGAAAAACAGGCCTGAGGGCTGCAGATTAAAAGTCACCCACCTTTGGCTTGGTAGCATCACTTTCAGTCCACTCAGCCAACTGATCTCTCTCTATGTTGATGTTATTGTTGTTAAGTGCCGATGAATTGTAAGCGACTCAAAGCAACCCTATGAACAAAAGTCCTCAACACTTGTGTGACTTTCATCCTTTCTCCAGGTTCATAGGGTTTCTGGAGACAAGCTATCTATGGAAGTGGGTGCCACTCCTGCTTCTGAGCTTGTTTTATCTTAGGCAATGGTGAACTAAAGTAGACTGATGTTAGCCATTTAGAATCAGCTAATCATACGTTCTCCTATCCTGGGAATGACAAGCTGATGATGAATGGCATCACATTCATTGTAAAAAAGAATATTTCTAAGTTTATCATGAAGCACAATGCTGTTAGTGAGACGATTATACCCAAGATGCACAAGCAAGACCTTTTGATGCAACTGTCTCTTCAAACTTTCCATGAAAGTGGAAAATTAAGGAATTGAGAATTTTTACCACCATCGTCACTCTGAACTTAATAACATGTGCAAAAAAGATGCGCTAATAATAACTGAAGATTGAAGACAAAGTTTGAAGACAGAAAAAAAGAAAGATTAATGGTTGTAAAATACAGCCTGGGTGGTAGAAACAAAGCCACATCTTAGAAGTGCACACAGCTGATGACTTAATCACTTTTAAGTACCTTAGAAAAGATTCAAATGACAACAATTCCATCTCTACTCTGTGGTATGTTTGCCTCGTGAATAATGCCAACACTCTCATTCTCAAGCTTCTTACTCACATACTACAAAAACTCCTTGAGGAGGAAAAAGAAAGTATTTTTTCCGCTAAAATGTCTTGAGAATGAATGTACTTCTGAAGTTTTATAAACACTTCTACAAATGTACCAAAAAAATTAAAACCTGTTTCCAGCAGAAAAACAAACAAAAAAACCCACCGTACCCATCTTTCCTTCTCTTTAGAAAAGGAAAGAAAATCTGCCCCCTGAAAACTGACTGAGCACGTCTGCAGAAGGAGTCATCCTAGGAAGATGAGAACAGGCGTAATAGTTACACAATGGCAGAAGTGTCCACATCCATTGTTGGGAACCTTGAGACTGAAACCAGAGAAGGCCGTTAATCTTGTACGAGCTTCAGTTTCAGCTACACAGCTCCCCTGCTAGTGCTTTTACTCTGGTACTAGCCGCAGTTACACAAAGTTTATTTGTCTCCGGAGATTCTAGTATGGGAAAGGCGTCTCTAATTTAAGAAAGCAGGAAAAATGTCTTCTACCTCTTCCCCTTACCATGAGTTTTGGCAGGTTTGGTGGGGAGAATGGAACTCTCTGGGAGGTACCTCTGTATTGCTTTGTTGCCTACAGAGTAGACATATTAAACAATTGTCACCGAGAAGTCGCCCTTGACTGGACCAGAGGCCAGCATTTGGCACCTCTCAACAAATCTTTGGCTTCTCCCCTCTCAGCAGGTGTGTCACGTGACCAGACTGCTCCATGGTGAAATTATACATCCAGCTCAGAGACTTCTCAAGAGCCGGCTATAAAAACACACAGAAATCTGCCTGGTTACTCCTGTGAAATTTTATTTCCCCAGTGCCCATTCTTTTTGAAATTAAACGCATTCCTTTGAGAGCTATGCGGGTTTGACCCATCAGCAGGAGTGTCACTTCGTGCCATAAAAAGGCAGCTTCCACTATTTCCTGCCCTATGACCGGGGAACACCGTTAGCATTCGAGGCCGTTATGAAGTAACATCACGGCTCCTACAGAAAGCTAAACTTGGGTTTTCTATTGATACTAGAGACATTTTGATCAGGCTGTCTTATTCGCAGAGTTGACTTAAAAGCATCAGAGAGACAAGTCCCACCCAGAACGCGCGCGCGCGCGCACACACACGCGCACACGCACACACGGTTTCCCACATTTCCAGCTCCCTGAATGCACTAAAAGTAATTCCCACAGGGGTATGAGGTTTTTCCTAATAGCCCAGGAAGCAAAGTAGTGTTCTCTTTACTGCTCGCTTCTTAGAGGCAACAGGCTTGGTGAGATTTTCTCAACACAGCACGCATTTTCATTGGAGTGTGGGTCCAATGGATGCAAACGTTTATCCAACAAGTGATAGTCATAGGATCTGTATATTCAACTGCATGTAAATTATACTTTAACACGAGAACGGAAGAGAGGAAGGAAAAAAGAGGCAAAGGCAGTTATATTCGGGTGTGTACTTTGAGAAAGAAAAAGATCAGGGATTCTCTTCAGAGTCTTCATTAAGTCAGGGAGGTGGCTTGAGAATGCTCTCTATAAAGCCTGCTGCGAGAATTTTGACTTTCTGTTCTTCATCTGAGCCACTTATGTGTCTGTGGCTTTTATTATACACTTTCCCCAATCCTTTGAAAAGAGAAGGAACATATTATCAACAATTTTCAGAATCTACTCTCAAAATCAACACTGCAACTCACAAAATGACATTTATAGTGTCCTCTCTTGGCCACAACCAATTTTTCCTTGCTTGACTCTGACTCAATAGTTCTTGACAGAGTGGTGGTCATTTTCTGAAGCCCAGTCAGTCCATCAAATCAATAAGGGAAAATGAAGGGCTACTGACTACAGTCCTCAATATGAATTATACCTCAACATCAAGAAGATAGAAATCCTTATTGTAAACCAACGAACAATAAGCTGCATCATGATAGATGCTGTCTATTGTCATCAATTTTATCTTTCTTGGGTCCACAATCAGCATCCTTGGTATCAGAAAATATCAAAGATCAGAAGATGTATTGTACTGGAAAATTCTGTAGTCTGGGATCTCTCCAAATTACTGAAGAGCAATGATGTCAATTTGAAGACTAAGGTGCACCCAATTCAGGCCAAGATTTTTTTAGTCACGTGCTGTACATCTGACAGCTGGACAGTGAATAAAGATGACAGAAGAATTCATGCCTTTGAGTTTTGGTGTTGGAGAAAAGCACTGAATATCATATGGAATGCAAAAAAAAAAAAACAAACCAAACCTCAGAAAGATATGTCTTGAAAAAGGTGCAGCCTGAGTGCTCCTTGGAGGCAGTTTTGGCAAAGCTTCATCTCACATATACTTTGGGCATGTTGCTAGAAGTTGCTCCTTAGAAAGGTGGGGCGTTAGTGAAAGACAGGAAGACACTCAATGAGGTGACTTGACATGGTGACTGCATCGATTGGCTCGTGTGTATCAGAGAGGATAAGGGTGGCACGGGATGGGACAGGATTTACGTCTGTTATTCATAGAATTGATATGAGTCCTACTCCATGACACCTAACGATAATCATGGTCTCTTGTGCAAAGAAAAAGAGAAAGTGCTTATTATAAACAACTTCTTGGAGCTTATTTTCACCCTGGGAATCTCTGAGGGCTCTTTTGCTTCATGGTTTTGGTTATTATCACTAAGAACTAAGGAAAAATATTAGAAATACTAAGGTGCCGTTTCAAAACAAAACAGTGAAGCTTTCTCCCAAAGATGGGAGAAATTGTAGAATAGAACTTCCTCAGTTTAGTGGGGAGTTGTGGCGGCCCTGTGAATAGGAATCTCAGCTGCCAATCCAGGCAGTTCAAATCCACCAAGGACTCCTCCCCTGTCCATCTCCTCCCATGAGATTTACAACCCACTAGAGGTTCAACTAAGAGTCACTTCCAACTCTTAAGACATTTTAGGGGAGCACGTTTCCTTGGATCTCTTACAGTTGAAGAAAAGAAATTAGTACTGAGTCAATAGTTCCATTAAGTTTTGTAGCCATTAATAAATGTATCAAGACCCATGTTAGTTGTTTCTCTGTATGGCTAGGTTGTACTGAATAATAAATCATTAATATAGCCCTTATTCCCAAAGATATTAATGCCAAATTGTTCCTTTTCAGAACAAAAAAGACACTGAGGTGTGTGTGTGTGTGTGTGTGTGTGTGTGTGTGTGTGTACACAATTCCAGCAGTAGAATGCTTTGGTACTCTTTCAGTGGTTTGTCTTGCAAGCCATTATTTTTAAGAATTTTCATTCTAAGATGGGAAATTGAGGTGTCATGTTGTAGAGGAGATCTAGAATCAAGAAGTCTAGTCACACAGTTTACACTGTATTTCCTGCATTTTCCTATTTATGAATATAGAAAGAAAAAGCCCAGTCTGAAAAGTGGTGCTGCTGGGAAGAAAGTCAAGTGGGCCAAGAATCAGAAAATCTGTTTTGCAATATGTACTTCGACAATCCCCAAAAAACTCGCGAGTCTAGAGTCTTCATTAAAAATCATAGTGATTAAAAAAAATTGGTAGTGGTGCTTGCTGCATTGGCTTTGAAGAGAATACTGGGAGTTAGATGCATTGAGTTCAAGTCCCAGCCCTGCTACTGGAGAATACTATCCCATCAGCCGCTACCTTGGTCTCTCTGGAGTCTGACTCTTGTGTTAATTCAGGACCCTGTTGTAGGTAATTTCTAAGGCTTTGTCCAAGCCTATTATCCTCAGTAGAGCATAATGTGTATGACACACATACTTATTTGCAGTTACAGGTTTTTCAATAAGTGAGTAAGCAAATTTTTACTTCAAAGTGAATCCTTTGTGTTTGCCATTCCTGTGATTTGGACCTTTCCAGTATAGAGTTGCTCTATCTTAATTTTAATACTCATTTAGAGACTAAGAAGTGACATTAGCAAAAAAATCCAAATGGTTTGGCACTTGCTCTCCCTTCATAAGCTCAGCTTCCTTTAGCTGCAGTGAAAGTCTTACGTATTTAGGGAATTAGGAGTCCTAAGGATTCCACCTGGCTAGTGAAGGAAGGTCGGTTAAAGGGCAGAGGACAGCCAAGGTAAAGATTCAAAGCTTATTTTTAGTTGGAAGTGTCAGCCTGCTTGCTTGGCTTTTTCCCCCCAGCATGCTTTCATCTAACCAAATTCTGATCTCCGAGTTTATGAGGGCGTTTTGAGGTTGGGCACTTCCTCCTCAGTCTTCCTCCCTGATCATCTTGTGTAGAGGGTCTAAGGTCTAAGACATGTATTTTAAACTCAAGCAAAACTCCTTGCTCTCAAGTTGGAACTGACTCACTGTTGACTCTTCGTTGGGTTTTCAGAGGCTCTAAGTTACAGGAGAGGAAGTGATTCATCTTTCTCCTGTGGAGCAGCTGGTGGATTCGAACTTCCAGAGAGACGCTGACTTTGGGCTAGCAACCCAGCTCCCCGTGGACTGTGCCTCTCGAGGGCCCCGTGTCATTTCAAGATCTTTTTTTTTTTTTTGCTTTTTAACTGATGTTTTATCCCCCCTTCAATGAAGCTCCTCACTTTGAAAACAATTCCGTAACAGAGGTGGAAGAGGAAGCGCCTCTAACAATCTCAAAACATAAACCGATCTCTACAGAGAACCCATCAAGAGGGCCGAAGGATACGGTGTCACGTGTCTCTTTAAAATAATTTAAAATATATTAAATCTCCTAAGGCAGATTTTGCTGGAATGAAGCGTCTTGGCTGGGTTAACCTGGCGCCCCCGAAAGGGGAACAGCGCCCATGAGGAGCTCTTTGCTCATTGAAGTGAAGGGAGGGTCATTTCAAGTTCTTGACATTTTATTCCCCCGTCTGCTAAATTAATGCAGAGCACAGTGAGAATTTGATGACATATTGTAATAACTGGCATTGATCAAGTGCAATGACTGTTATAAAACAAATTATGAATAATTGAATAAAAACCCATTTTAAAAGGAGTTCCTTAAAAAAGAAAAATTCTCTTTTCCCAATGATGAGTATTTCTGTCATTGGGAATGTTGTTGTTGTAGTGTGCCATCGAGTAGACTGTGACTCACAGCAACCCTTTGAACAATAGCTCTGAACCCTGCCCTTTCCTGAGCCAGTCCGTCTCGGACACATCTGTCCCCTTTGCCACAGTCTCGGTGTCAATTCATTGTGAATATTATTTACCATTTTGGAGGGTCAGTTATGAGTTGATTAGAACTTAATAGCAATGAGTGAGAGAGGAAGAGATCCACACAAATAAGATAATCCAAAGAAAGGCAGATACTGCACAAATCATAAACTGGGGGGGAAATAAAGCTATAACAGAGGACAGCTGTTTACTTGTTTTGAAAGTTTTAGTAGTGAACCAAACTAATAAGGTACTACCATTCCTAATAACCTCAATAGTACATGACCCTAAAAAGAGAAAGAAAAACAAATCTATATGCTGTGTTGTGTGTCTTGCAGTATTTGTTGAATTTCCACTGCCTGATCCAAGGAATCATAGAACTATTCCTAATTTAAAAAAAAAAAAAGAAGATGACTGAATTTAAATACAAGAAACGTGGGCAGAAGTTTGATCCCTGCATCTTGTGATGTTAATGTGGTGAAGCCTGGTGCTTGGGACAGAGTTAATGATACTTCCTGGAATTTTAAAGCCCCTTCATATGTATGTCTGTGCTCTAAGCACTTTCCCTAACCTATTAGAGAACCTTGGAGCACTTGAGATATTAAATTCTTGATGGCTGGGTAGCAGTGCAGATTATAAAGGGGTTTAAAGACTTGGGCTGTGAGGCATGCCCAAGACATTACCGACTGTCACTTCTTCCAGAAGAATATTTTCGATGCTGTGGGCTGACCAAAAAAAAAAAAAAAAAAGCTAAATCAATCATTTCTGCCACAAAAGGAGAAAGCAAGCAAGGATGGGCTTGAGGAGCAGTCTACCTGCCTTCCTTCTCCCTTCCCCATCCCCTTCCTCCTTCCTTCTCTATCTTTATGCTCTTTCATTTTCATCATTTGTTTATATGACATCTACTGTGTTACAGACATGGTCCTGAATAAAAGAAAATCTTTGCTCTTGGAGAACTTAGAATCTGAGAAGAAAATGGGGATCAGAACACAGAAATACATATTGTATTTTCCTTTAATCGTAATCGTTAAAAAGAAAACAGCAAGATGCTATGAGCATGTGTGAGAGGATGGGGGTGGTTTGAATTGGCGGCTCAGGAATTGCCCCTCTGGGGTGATGGCTGGGCTGCAGCTCGCTAAGAAAATGGAGTTGGGCATTTGAACTGGGAGAGGAAGAGTAATCTTGACTACTCTCTTAAACGTGGAGCAGGGAGCATCAAGACAGGACAAAGGAAGACCCGGCTGAGAATCGGTCCAGTTAGACATGCCGTGACCTGATTCGTGTAGCCCTGTCCTGTGCCAGCCTCATAATTTATGGCTTAAAGATGCAATGTTTTGTATAGTTTTTCTTTAAAGGGGTGTTGACATCTTCATTCAACTAAGCAACCAAGAAAATCCTAAAACTGAGTTGGAAACATGAGGAAACACGTACCCTTTATTAACCCATCAAAGAGCACAAGACTACTTTCTGAACATCTCTTGATATTTTTGAAGGAAATCAAGCAGAATGTTTTTCCTTAACTTGCCTTGGGAAGAATTAAAGAATACTCTGATTTTTATTTCTTTCTATTTTAATTTTGACACATGTTTTATGAGTTGATAGAAGTGTGCCAAATGAGACTAAAACCTTGATGATTGGTCAGAAGATGAAAACCACTCCCCATGATTAGAACAATAGTTATGATTCAACCTAGGGCCTTTGGTAGGAAATGTCACAGGAAGAACAATGGCAAATACCAGTCAATCTTCTCAGCAGACAGATGTACTCTTGGGTGTTCTGTGATTGTGTGATCTCTTGGAACACAAAGCACATTCTTTTCACTCAGAAATATTCATGTTTTTTAGATAGAGGCGAGAAGGCTTACTCTTTCACCAAATCTGTGGGTCTCTGGCCCCCCTCAGAATCCTGAGAATAAATCTATCACACAGAAGAAAAATGAGCAAAAATCCATTAAGATTATGGTGTATAAATGGATCAAAATAGCTTCTGCAGAGTCACCCAGGAGATTGTACCACAAGTTGCTGGATGATAAGTATTGCACCAACCCTAGGACCTCTCTGCACCGTAACAAACTTTCATGATTTATATAAGCTACTGAGAGGTATTAAGAAAATCTCCAGCTAGGCCAAAAAAGTCTGCAATCCAACTGGAGGGGTACCCCAGACTTGAAGACGGAAGGCTTTCTCTCTTAAGTCCTTCTTTTAGGGAAATTCTCCATTCTTGTGAGTTGTTTGGTTCATAACCTGCCAGATGTTTTGTGGCTCTCATGCATTTCATGGTTTAATTAGTAAATTCTAGCTTTTCTTCCTTTTTTAATTTAAAAGTCTGTCTTTTCTAATCATCTGTGGCTTGTAGGCTAAAGGACTTTGCTGTCAAGTCCCCTGGTGAATGTGAAGTCTTTGTTGGTGAAGGACAGATAAGGAACCACTCAGAAGTATGAGAGGCCACGAGAATTGGAGGGAAACAAAGATACACTCTTTGGCTTCTGTAGAACTGCACATGTTAAAGAAAAAAGAGCTGATGTGAGTGTCCGGCAGACCCAGTTGCCATTTTCTTGACCCCAAGGAAATGCTCTTCAGAGAGCTCACTTGTTCTGATACTAAAATATCTGGTCAATCCCACAAAGCCGTGTTTTTAGCCCTTATGAATGCATTCTTAGGACTTATATATAGCTCTGGGTTTTGGAATGAGATTGCTGGGTGACAATAATATCATTATTGTTCTGAAGTATCAAAGAATCCCTTCATGGAAAAAGAAGTCATTTGAACAGGCTTATATGCTGAGCAGAAAAGATTCATAAGCCGTACTGAAGTGCTCTTTCATCAACGCTTAATTTTACCCAAGATCATTAGAAATTTTGCTATGGGGGGAAAATTATCAAGGGCACTTAAACTTAGACATTCGTCGGTTTAAACAAATTTACTCATCATGCAAAATTTCAGAAGCAGAAAGAATATGGAACACCAGGTGTAAGATTAGAAGATAAATGTGCAACATATGGGGAATTTAGGAGCCAAGAAGGGTCGCAGCTAATCTAGAAAATAATCACTGATAGAGATACGCACTTACATTTCCTCTTTCTCCTCCCATTTATGCATTTTAAAAGGATGTATATTTGTAAGTCAGTCTAAATTAAGAAAGTGTATAATGACAGGATAAATGGGTACCCTTCACACTTATCACTCAAAATTAACTGTGAAAACAATGCAAGTAGTATAGATACATTAGTATCTGATGTCCACAGTGGAAGACTTTTAGTTCACAAGGGGAAGACTTCTCATCAACAGGAAATACAAAGCCAATTCGCATGAGATCAAACATACTACCAGCCAACCATCCTTCTCAGGACTGTTCCTGCCCTGTAATTGGACCAGCACTAATTTTTTGTTATGGCCACACAGAACTCCCAGACCATACTCATGATGTGGAATTTATTAGGGGAATTAATAGGTTACAATCCAGGTAGGAAACAGGATACAATCATTCATTCAGGACAACTTCTTGGGTGTGGTCCCAGGTCCTCTGACCTTGAACCTCATGGCTATAGGCCAGTGTTACACAGATCTTTTAGATCTGCCAGTTATGTCTTCTCCCACCAGCCTTTGAATACACCTCGGCGAAAGCCCTTGGCTTTGCCTTCATGGAGTAGTGACCCACTTCTGTTCTATTTCACAAAAGTCTCCACCACCTCTCAGCTGCTTGTGCTGTTGCTGTTCCAGTCTCAGTCCAGGTCTGTCTCTCACAGGAATCTCTGGCTAGGAGGGTCATGCTGCACCCTCTGCTTCTTTCTTGATGGCAGCTTGGTAAAATTGACCAATCTCTTCCTTAGTGGCTTCCACACCTTGTTTGCATAATCCCCCTTAACAGGGACAAGTCATTTACATTCTTAGCATCATCTTTCACATCCTTGTGGAGAGTTCTGGTGACCTCGCTGTGCACAGGGAGCCGAGCTGCTAAACCAAAGGCTACAGTTCCCTGGAAGTCCAAATCTTCCAGCAGGAGGGAGAAAGGTGGGTCATCTCCTCTCATGCAATTCATCCCCTCACAAACCGACGGGAGGGTAGTTATGAGTCAGTTCTGATTCAGCAGCTAAAACATGATGGTGAGGATGACCCAGTCATATGAAAAAAATCAGAGCCAACAGCTAAGAAAGCCATTTTGAACAATCTATTGCACTCCTTTAACATTTTACAACATTTCATAATTCTCTCTCTTTCCTTCAACAGATAGGTTAATGGGTAAATACATAGGTAATAGGAATATTTTGTTGCTGATGTTAAATGATGTCAAGTCAAGATAGCAACCCTGTGAACAACACATCTGGACCTGGTGCTCACCATCTCTGACGCATCCGAGCGCCTGGCTGCAGTCACTGGGTCAGTCCGTCTGGATGAAGATCTTTCTCTCCTCAGTTCCTTCCCCTACCGAGCATGATGGCCCTCGCCAACGAATAACCTCTCTTAGCGACATGCCCAAAGTATGTGAGATGAAGTTTCACCATCTTTGCCTCCAAGGAGACCTCTGGAGGCACCTTCTCTGAGACTTGTTTGCTTTTTTGGCTATTCAAGGGATCTTCAACACTCTTTTCCAACACCACAGCTCAGAGACATCATTCCGTCTTCATCATCCTTGTTCACTGTCTTCCTCTCACATGTGTAGCAAGTGGTTGAAACAGCCATGGTATGAATCAGGGGTCCCTTAGTCCTCACGGTAGCATCATTGCTCTTCAATAATTTGGAGAAATCTCTGACAGCAGACTTTCCCACTGCATACTTCTTCTAAGCTCCTGTCTGCCTGCTGGTACCAAGTGTATTATTGATTGTGGGTCCAAGTAAGATGAAGTCATTGACAATCTCAATCTTTTCCCCATCTATCATGATGTTGCCTATTGGTCCACTGGCAAGGATTTCCCCCCCCCTTGACATTGAGATGCAATCCATATAGAAAACTGCAGTGTTTACCTTATGCAGCAAGTTTGTCATATCCTCCTCACTTTCAGCAAACAAGGTTGTATCATCTGCATAAAGAAGCTTATTGAGGACTCTTCATCGTATAATGATGACACATTTCTTTTTTCATAGAGTTGAGCTTCCTGAATGATTTGCTCAGTATACAGATTAAATAAGTATAGATAAAGGATATAATTCTGACACACACCTTTCCTAATTTTAAATCACACAATGTCAAATGTAGATTTAATTCTATAATTGACTACATAAATGTATAGTTCAGACATTATGTCCTTCTATTCCTAAATACATCAGTGTGAACTTCCTATCAATAAAAATATTACTTTATACAACTTAAGGGTAATTGTAAAAAATTAAAAATTAACATTGTTCCAGGAATTTTAGAAAACATAAAGATGATCAAATTTTACCAACTTTCCCAAAGGTGGCCTTTGCAACAAACATTGATAATAATTCTGAATCAGGCATACATCAGACAGTTCCAGAAGAATGAACACATTTTTCCTGGAGGGATTACAACCAGAACACTCCTTAGAAGGGAAGGCTGGGAGGCTTCCTCTCATTTACCTTACACTCTCCATGGAAAAGGACATTGTGGTTGTCAAAGCAGAGCATCAGTGGCTAAAGGAAGGACTTTCATTGAGGTGACACAATGACTGTAAGAATAAGCTAAATCTTAGCAAGAGTTGTGTGAATGGCATGGAGCCAATGTACTTAACTGTGTTATACACAGGGTTATTTTGAGTCAGATCCAACTGGTTAACACCTAACAACAGCAACAGTAACTTAGGGATCCAATTTAAGATCATGGATTAAATTTCACTGCTATCTCAAATTTTTCAAATCTCAAACAATCCCTAAGTTTTTTTTGCCAACCACATACTTGATGTTTAATGACAATAAGGCCTCAACTTGGGCTATCTTGAGTTTGTACATAATTAGGTGAGGCCTTTTTGGTTAGAAAGGCATGAAAATTGGGTTGCAACCTTGCTTCCTTTTGAAAGAATTTATTCTCAAGCTTTTGTCTTATGATTCTCTCCTTAATGTTCCTCTACCTCACTGGCTGTTCCTTCCTGACTTCTCTAACTGTCACAGAGACCTGGGGTGATATAGAAGAGGAAGTGGAATAGGAATCTTCATCCTTTCTAGGTGTTGCTGTGTAATTCCCTAGAAGTGAGTGTCATTCATGTCCATTACTCTTCTTTCTTTAACTTTTTTTAAATTGTGTGTGTGTGTGTGTGTGTGTGTGTGTGTGTGTGTGTGTGTAAACACCCATGAAATCGGATCTGATTGGTACAGGAGGAGATTATCCCTCCTTCTTCAGCAGAGCATCTGGTGGATTCAAAGCATGTACCTCTGAGATTGCAGTGTGGGCTTCTTGCCACTAGGCCACCAGAGCTCCCTCTCATTACTCTTCTTAATAAACTCTAGACTCATAGACCCATCCTCCAACTTGTATTGCTTTTTGAGTGCAAAAAATGCATCTAAAATGGTAATATTATTGAAATCAAACTATTAGTTTCTCTCCTTTAAAATCTATTGACTTTGAGTTGAAACATGAATAATAAGGATTCCAGGTTTAAAAAAAAAAGTGTTAGGAGAGAGAAATGTTCCAAGCAGAAAGGACTCCATTCCCATCAATTAACCTTTGTATGTTTATTAAAATCCTACAAGAGAAGAAATGACAATTATCTTGGAAAATATAATCTAAAACACAATGTAATCAATCTTTCTAAGGTGACTATAACATTGTAGTTGCAATCTTAAAAAGCCTCACCTTACAAAATACCATGTTGTGAAAGCATTTGATTAAACTGAGAAAGCTAAACTGGGGTACTCTTCCATATCATCTCCATTATGCATTGCTTTAAAAATGAGCATTATTCAAAGAGGGTTGCAAAATTACACACAAAATTGCAATACTATTTACAATTACTGAGATTGAATGAAAAGGTTCAATACAAACTAATGGGACGCAGCTTTTCAACGTAGCCATGCATTACTGTGCTTCCTGCATTAGTTCTTTTCCTGTGAACATGAAGTTAGTGATCATGTCATGGTAATGGCGGTCTGCGTAATATACATTGTGTTCCTGAATTAATGGATCACATTACACAACTTACCATCGGGGACACAAAGAGTAGAAACAACATCTATAATTAGCCTCTGCTCCAATGCTTTCCCTGACAAGCAAATTACTGTCTCACAAAGCAGTTCATTTCATTAAAAAAAAATCCATGATTATTAATTGTTTCATATAAATCCAAGTCCTACCATCTAATAATTTTCACCACTGACTATAGGTTCAGCTCTCTGCAGTCACACAGAAGGCTTAGCTTTTCTGTTCATGGTTACAGACATTTTCATGCCACTGTTTCTGTTACTTGATCCATCCTGAGTCCATACAATCTTTGCTGTTAAGTATCTTTTTTAATCAAGCAAAATTAAAGGAGCTATACCGTACTACTTGTACACAGGACAAGAACTAACTTGGGTCAGATCAATGTCTTGGATCTTCCTGTTTTCCAGTCATTTCCTGGCATCGTAGTTTCAGGATGATCTATGCTTCCACACACACCCCTGTTTGCTATATATATAATATTTATTGAACAGTATTTGTTCACTTTTGACTACAATCTAAGTCTTAACTATAACCGAAGGTTTGGATGTCAATAACACAGCTGCCTGAATTTGATCCAAACTCAGTTGGTCGTATTATTAAGATTCTAAACCTAATAGTTCTGGTTTTCTCAGGAGATTTCCTGTGGCTGTTCAACAGCTGATGCTTCACGCTGATACTCTCAGTGCCTTCATGGAAAACATGCTATTCCTGAAGTTTAGAGGGAATTTTCTTTCCCAAGGTCTCATAAAGTGAATTGTTCTAGCCATTGAGAAGCTGGGCTCCTTTCTGGTTCGTTTAATGAATCATTTTGGAGTGTAATTGTTGAGAGGACAATTGGATTTGTTTTGACATCTGTATATGTCGGTGGCGTCATGACTACAATCAGGATAGTGAGCAAACAGCATCCCTGGAAGTTTCCTTGTACATTTTATAGTTTGTTCTTTTTAACATTATTTGCTCTCCCCTCTTTGCAAAGCAGGTGCTATTAATCAATTCTCTGACACTGTTGTTTGATCGATTGCATATATGTAGAGTTTTTCATTAATGGAATCATGGAGTAGCTTAGTGGCAAGAAGCTGCACTGGAGTCCCGAAGGCACCCAGTTCAAGGCCACCAGCTGGGGATAGGGATGGGCAATTTCCTCCCATACAATTACCTGCCTCTGAAAACTCACCAGAGGTTCAGCTATGGATTGGTTTCTGACTCGACAGTACACAACAACAACAATAATATGACTACTCATTTTTGTCTAACTTCTTTCAACTTCTTGTTCTTATATGTTGTTGAGTTGAGCATGTCACATAACATTACTATGAACAACAGATCTGAACCCTGCCCTGTCTTGTGCCATTCTTACAATTTCTGACATACTAGCGCCCATTGTGGCAGTCACAGTGTCAAAATCCACCTGGTTGAGGATTTTCCTCTCCTTCACCGAGCCTTTGCCTTTCTGAGCATCATTCCCTCCTCCAAGGAAATGACCACCGTAGCAACATACCGGAAGTATGTGAGAGAAAGCTTTGCCATCTTTGCCTCCAAAGAGCACTCTGGTTGGACTTTCTCCAAGACCTGTTTGATTTTTTTGGTAGTCCATGGATATTCAGTATGCCAACACAACAGCTTAAAGGCATCAGTTTTTCTTCTGTCATTCTTAGTCATTTTCCAGCTCTCACATGAATAAAAAGTAATAGGAAGGACCATTATCTGAATCAGATGCACCTTAGTCCTCAAGCTGACATCGTTACTCCTCAATAATTTGGAAAGGTCCCTAAATGCTAACTTTCCCAGTGCAACACGTCTCCTGATTTCTTAACTGCTGGTAACAAGGGTGTTGATTGTGAATCCAAGCAAGATGAAATCATAACTTCAATTTTTTTCTCTACATACCATGATGTTGCCTGTTGGTCCAGTGGTAGGAACTGTTGTTTTCTTGATATTGAGATGTAGTCCATATTGAAGGCTGTGTTCTTTGATCTTTTGCAACAAGTACTTCAAGTCCTCCTCACTTTCATCAAGCGAGGTGGTATCATCTGCATAACCCAAGTCAGTAATGAGTCTTCCTCCAATCTTGAGTCATCTGTTTTATTATACATATAAAGAGTTCATTTCTTTTTTTGTTGCTTTATAATATTTGACTGTACAGATATACCAGGTTTTTAAAATCTATTACTCTTTAATGGAAAATTGAACTGTTTCAAGTTTGGAGATATTAAAACTTACATGAATAGAGAAGAATTGTTTTCATTGTTTCTTTAGTTCTTCAAAAGCTAGATGATTCTTTCAGTGTAAAAATGCTTTTCTCTCAAGAACTTGCAACAAGTTTCTCAAGAGCTTATGTATATGAGAAACATTTGCTGGCACCAGGTTTCAGTGTTTCAGGTGCTCTGGTTTTTATCAGGAAGAATTTCTTGGCCCTTGGGATTCATGGATTTTGTCTTCATACAAATCGTGTAAATCCCAGAGCTTTGTTTTGAGTTCAATTCTGGGAACTCTAAATGACACACATTGTTGTTCCTGCAAAGCCTAGAGTCTCTTGTGAAGAAATATTCCAAGAATCTACCTTCTCAAGGTAAGTGTTACTTTTAGATTTCTAATCTGATTCACTTTTTAAATAGAGAAAGATACCAGGGAGAAGAGATTCTCTATTCATCTTTGTAGGGCCAAGTTTCCAACTTTTTTGGAACATCTAGAGTTCTCATGCCTATCATATATTCTTTGCCCCCTTATTACTCTCCCCTTCTTCACCTCCAAACCTCAAGTCCAAGTACGTGCAATAAGAAGAAGGTTGACAATTGCTAAGGTCAGTTGAGTGGATATTTCATTTCTGTTTCCTCTTCTTGCGTCAAGTTCTGCCCTTCTGCCATGGACTCACTTAAACTAAATTTGTGGGAATACGGGAAATGCCAAAACCTTGCCTTACAAAGATGTGTATATAATAGAGGCTGTCGGCTCTGGGAACAGTGCCAGGTTATTTGAGAACAGTTTCTGGGCTATCACGTGTTTGGAAATGTTCTGCATTGGGCAGTCCCTCCCCTGTGAGATTACATGAGTGATTGCTATTGATATAACTCAGCCTCGCAGAGGGCACGCATATCACGGAGCAGAGCTAATGGTTGACCAGGAAACCACTCCTTCATGTGTTCAACAACATTCTTTCCTCTAGTCTTTGACTTTTAGGCAAATTACCCCTCTGCAGCAACAGGAAAAAAACATCCATCAAAACCAATTCCTTTTCTTCAGTTGCAACTGCTTAAATTTATATTTAATTTTCAATTTCTTTCACGTTGAAATGATTTCATTCAAAAAATGTCAAGTCATAACATGGGTTTTGTTTAACATCTTAGGTCACTCTAAAGATTTTATCCAACCAGGAATTAACCCAAATCTGGGAAACAAATGCAAGTCTCCCAAACCCCATTCTATTTTGAAAGTTCTACCCCGTTATCCTAATTCAAACTTTCTCAGCATCATTTTTCTCTATGTAATTCATACTCTACTGAGGATGGAATCATTAAACCATAGCAAGCAGAGATATTCCTGCAAAAGGAATTAGACAAGCAGCTCCAGGTTGTTACCTAAGAAATGGTTTTGTGTTGTGCAAATGTGGCATCCGTTTGAAGTGCATGAAGACTTCCTCACTAATAAAGGTTTCAGATCTTCCTAGACTTATCTCAGGACATGGGATAAGGAAGCTAGAAAGCAGAGATGAAGAATAAAGAAAAATGGATGCAGACAGACAATGCTGCTTTAAATTTAAATCTTAAACATTTATTAAAGCTTCAACCACAACTCTAGCTTGCAACTCAAATTTGCTTGGTGGAAAAGAATTTAATCTGTCTATCTATCTACCTATCTATCTATCTATCTATCTATCTATCTATCTATCTATCTATCTTTATCTACCTTTCAGTCTATTGACTCTTATAATGGAAAAATTGAAGTGATGATGTCTTAAGCATTCAGGCCCTCCAACATCATCAACTTGCCTGTCTCTTCTATGTTGCTTTTAACCCAAGGCACCCTTTCCTCTCCTTTTTGGCAAGATAATTACCCTCCATAGATCACATGAAAGTTTTCTTACTTAGGATTCAAACTAAAATCTTAAATGTGTCAGTTGCCAAATTTTTGCCTCTCAGCTCCAAAATCACCCTTCTTATCCCTCCTTGTGATGCAGGACCATTTCTCCCTTGTTGGCTGGAATGGTGTCAGACTTGGTCTGTAGAGGGTTGGCATTGCTACCTTTCTTGCTTTTGTGGTCAGCAACCAGTAGACGCAGTGGAGCTGACCTCCTCAGGAGACTTGCAAGCGTTTAGGTCTGTAGAACCTCTGAGGCAATTCTAGGCAAATTACAGGATTGTCTCAGGATTCTTTGAGGCCAAAGCTACACGTGTCTCAACTAACTCACCATCAGCAATGTGGGAGAGCTCCCCGTGGGTTCAGAAGCAATGTTCTCCTTCCTACGATTGTAGCAATGGGCTCTTTGTGTCAGAAAGGGTGAGGATGGCACAGGATATAACAAGGTTCACATCTTTTTTTCATAGGGTCGCTATGAGTCATACGCTACTTGATAGCACCTAACATCAACAACAACGTGGGGTTACCAGGAGTTAGATTCAACTTTATGAAAACTATAGTACAAATAGCAAATCTGATATTCTTTCCCTAAGGCCAAGAGTAGCAGAAACTACAAGTATGATAAAGTATGGAGTACGTGCTAGGACAGCAGCTACCAGATGACCCATCTAAGCATTAATTAGCTGCCTTCATTTGGACCGCTTACTGTGTCATATAAAGCACATTTCTAGTTCACATCTGTTTCACCTTGTTGTAGTTGTTTTTCAGCGTACAGCTCCTCCACTATACATAGGCTCCTTAAAGGCAAGAAGTGTCTCTTGTTTATTATTTTTTTCCAGCAAGTAAACAGTAAATATTTTTAAGTGTTTGAATGAATTAATGGCCTTAGATATTATAACACTAACTTGAACTTTATCACTAATAATGAACTTTTAATATTTTTTAAATGCAGTCATAATAAAATATATTTTTTTTAAATCAGCAACTTAAACAATAGAAATAGAGACACAAATATGGATGCTGTAATGAATGTACAAGCTGATAAAATATGATTAGAGAATCCTATCGATGGCGGAGGTTAGTCTGTGGAGACAGACATCATGCTTGGCTTGGTAGAAGGTCAGTGAAAAAGAGGAATATTATCAGTGAGTTCAGCTGGCACAGTGGCTACAATAACGAACTCAAGCGCAGAAGAGATTGTGAGAATGACACAGACTCCGTCAGTGTTTGGTCCTGTAGCCAACCGGCCACTGTGCCAGCAGCATGGCAAACGCAACAAGAACAAAGGCAGTGGGAGAATCAGAGAAACTTCAGAGGTACAGTGGCTTTCCACTCTTTGAGTTCACCAGGAATGGATTACGAGGGTTGTGGTAAGGTCGGTTGTTCGAGCACAGGCTTTGGATAATGATGAGTCCTGAGTACGAGGACTAGAAAGGAAGGAAGAGGGAAAGATAAATCCATGAATGTGGGTGACCAGGTGACCAAGGAGAGGAATGGAAGACAAGAAGCAAATTTGGAGAAGAAAATGACAGAATTCACTAAATCTGGTGGCTGAGTGATAAGGAGTTGCACTGGTAACCCAAAGCCACTTAGTTCAAATCCACCAAATGCTTAATGAGAGAAAAGTGGGGAATCTCCTCTTGTACAATTTATAGCCTGTAAAAACCCACTGAAGAGTCAGCTATGAGTTTTTTCTGACCTTATGGTAGATAACTATATATATGTGTGTGTGTGTGTGTGTGTATGTATGTATATATATATATGTGTATGTGTGTATATACATGTATATGTGTATATATACATATGTGTGTATATGTGTATATGTGTATATATATGTGTGTGTGTGTATATATATATATGTATTTTGGAAGCAGGAGTGACATCCAGTTCCTAAATAACATGCCTCTGGAAACTCTATGAACTTTGATAAATGTCAATAGTTGTAGAGGGGCTTCAGGTCTTTTGTCCATAGCATTGTTTTGAGTTATGCTGAACTAAAAGGCAATCAACAACTCTCTCTCTCTCCCTTTATGTATATTATGGGAAGGTGGAGGGACAGCGCAAGAGAGGAAGACCTGCTATGAGGTGGATTGATTGGGATGGGTGTGTCAGAGGCAGTGTGATTGGCACAGGATGGAGCAGGGTTTAGGGCTGTTGTACAGAGTGTCGCTATGAGTCGTAAGCAACTTGATGGCACATAACAACAACAACAACATATTATATATATATTATATATTTATATATTTATTATATATTTATATGTATAAATATATATACAATTTTTTGTTCCTAAATACATGAAAATGAGGAACTTTCTTTTTCCAAGTTAGCCCAAATATTCTCTCAGCTTCTCACAATGCAGGAAGGTAGGTGATTTGTTAATAATTATTAGCTCTGTGTGCATTTTACCACGAACAGATGGCTCCAACAGAACTAGTCTACATCGTGACTTCTCCCATTTATTATGTGCCCAGTGGGTTTCTTGTTTTGACATCTCTGTGGCCGACTGAATTTCCTGAGACAGTTGGTTTCTCTGTAAGGGAATAAACCATGATGGACAACAGCCAAATCTTTGGAGGAGGCTGTGAGCGATGCTAAGGACTAGAGTTGGGAAAAGATAGACTTTGTTTTCCTGTCCTCCTGCTTTTCACCTCTGAGAAATATACTTAGTTCAGGCTGTTCTGTAAGGATATTTGCAATCACTTTCTGCTATAGGATCTGGAGCAAGCTTTCAAACATGGCACCTTGTAGCTGGCTTTTCACTCTTTGATTTCACAAGGAATGAATGACAAGGGCTGTGGTAAGGTTGGATGTTCGAATACAAGCTTTGGATCATGATGAGTCTAGTCTTGAATGTAATATCTACCATTTATTTATTCTCTGTGACCTTTACATTCTTCTACCCTCAGTTATCTGATACCTAAAATGAGGATTATAACCTACCTAATAACACCACTAATTTATGCCTTCTTTCACAGGATGTTAGATTTATCAGAAACTTCCATTTTTCAAATGCTTCAATATAGATTGTATTCATCTGTGTGGTATTCTATAACATGTTTGTTTATTCAATTGTTGACGAGCATGAACTAATTTCCTATTATAATAGGAGGACTAGGAATATTTTTGTATGTTTCTTTTAGTGAATATGTCTTTGCATTTCTTCCAAGGGAATTATTGGTCATGTTTTCATGCAATTTCAAAGGTGCCACCAGATAGTTTTCCAAAGAATATTTGTAAGTTAAAAGCTAGACATTTACTGCACAGGAGACGGGATGCCTGATAGGAACCTATGGCAGAGGCCTTAGTCTTCACTAGACCCTGGCAGCCTTAGATTTCAGAATCATTAAAATTTACTACAGAACTTGGGAGAAACTGATGGGCATTATGCTGAGTGAGCTAACTCAGTCTCAGAAGGATAAATGCTGAATAGGACCATTATTGTAAAAATAGAAGGATAATTAGTAAAACATGTATGGAGTTCCAAGGGGCAAAGGGATGGGAACAGAGAGGAGATGGATGGGCAGGGATGGAAATCAAAGGGTCACACAATTTGGTGGGTCCAGAAAGAGGGAGTAAGAGAAATAGGAAAGACCCAGGAGGGATCTGGAAAGATGGGCTAGTGACGGGCATGGGTCAATGATGAATGATTTTATAATACATAATGAATTCTAGTGATAATATGAAACACAATGTGACTGAAGGATTGTGTGAAACACAGTGTGTACAAACTTTGTATGCAAACCAATATGAAATAAAAAAAATGATAAGAAAAAAGAATTTGCTGAAAGGGCTTTTCCAACTGAAGCAAAGGCAGAAATGAGAAGAAAGCAAGTATGGGAGGCAGAGCTTGGAAATGGATAAAATTAAGAGATGCAAATCAAAACCATAATGAGATACTTTCTCACTCCAGTAGCAGTGGCAAAGGTTAACAGGACAGCAAGTAATAAATGTTGGAGTTTATGTGGTGAGATAGGAACTCTTATACATTGTTGGTGGGATTGTAAACAGGTACGGCCACTCTGGAAGGGAGTTTGGCGCTTCCTCTAAAACTTGAACAAAGAAATTCTCTATGACCCAGCTATCCCATTGCTAGGAATATATCCCATGAGATTGAGAACTGAGGCACAAACAGAGACTGGCACACCAATGTTCGTAGCAGCATTATTCACCATTGTCCAACCACAATCAAGTGGATTGCGAAATCATGGTACATTCACACAGCTGCATACTACACAGCATGCAGGAGCAAAGATTGTATTATTGTAGAGGGAGCATGAGGCTACAAGGAGGGAGGAGGGTGAGGATGGGTGAGGATGGGTGGGGGTGGAAGGGTTGTTAATCACAAGGATGCACAATTCTTCGATGGGTGGGTGGGGTGAAGGAAATGGGAAAGATCCGGTGCGAAAACAATGTATTCAAACTTTGTAAATAAGCAATTATAAAATTAAAGTAATTATTAAAAATAAACAAACCCAGTAGGAACTGCCTCAGCTGCAGGAAACCAGTTTGCCTAAGAGCATACCTTTCCCTAGTGTTCTGGATTGAATTCAATCTGTCCCTAAAATACATGTACTTAGCAATGGCACGTAGATGTTATGTAATGAACCCCATGATCTGACAAACCAAACAGTTGAAAAAGGATTAAGGATGGGTTGAAATGCCCCCAATCCTATCACAGCCATGATCAGATGTAAGAGGGGGCCTCCCTGGGGTCACCTGTATCACCTTTTATTTTGTTGTTGTTATGTGCCGTCGAGTCGCTTGCAACTCATAGCGACCCTGTGTACAACAGCCCTAAGCTCCGCTCTGTCCTGTGCTAATCACACTGTCTCCGATATACCCATCCCGATCATCACAGTCACTGAATCAATCCACCTCATAGAGGGTCTTCCCCTCCTGCGCTGACCCTCCACCCTCCCAAGCATGATGTCCCTTTCCAAGGACTGGTCCCTCCTTACAACATGCCCAAAGTATGTTAGTCAGAGCCTCAGAATCCTTGCCCCCAAGGAGCTGCCTGGTTTGACCCTTTCCAGGATGCATCTGTTTGTTTTCCTAGCAGTCCATGGTACCCTCAACCCTCTTCTCTAGCACCACAGCTCATAAAATGAGAGAGAAGGGAGCAGACAAGAAGAACCCATCTGAGACAGAAAAGCCGGGAGTGGAGACATCGTTAGGACTCAAACTCCCTAGAGATGAAGCCATGTGGAGAATGCTGGGCCTAGGCATGCTGAGGGAAGCAATGACCTCCATCCAGAAAAGAAATGGACTTCCTTTCCATAGAGCTGGAATCTGAGTCTGTGCTTCTAGGTTCCTAAACTGCTTGTTAAAGATGTCCAGTTTGGGCGGTGTCTCTGTTACAGCAGCTGGAAGTGACCAAGACACCTGGATGCTGGCCAGTTATTGTGGCTTTGAATAGTGTGTCAAAAAATCGACTGCACTTCAGTTGCTGTACTTGGTGTGTCCTGTCAACGTTGTGATTCTTTTAAAAGCTAGCCAAAAGCCCTAGTGGTATAATGGTTAAATGCTTATGTACTAAATGAAATGTCAGTGATTTAAATCTACCAAGTGCTCCATGAACTTAGAGAAACAATGAAAGTTAACCGAATGTTCAGATCTTTCATTCATAGGTTCGCTATGAGTTGTCAACAACTAGACAACACTTAACAACAACATAGAGAGAGCTGTGTTGGCCTAGTGGACAGAAAGTGATGCTATCAAGCCAAAGGACGGTGATTTTTATCTGTGGCCCTCAGGCCTGGTTTTAATTGTCTTTAGTCAAACATTTTTCAAAGTGGTATAGCACTGGTCTGTCCATTTGTTGTACAGAGGTAACTTGTGGTTGTTGTGAAGCTGAACATTGTGACACTGATGTGTCAAATGCGAGAATGTTTACCATGGCGGACAGTGTTTGGTGGAGCTCCCCGATTAAAACAAGCTTGGAAGCATGGGTGGCATCCACTTCCAAAATAGCTTGTCTCCAGAAACTCTATGAACCTGGAGAAACTATGAAAGTTACACAAGTGTTCAGGTCTTTCGTTCATAGGGTCACTATGAGTCATCTATGATTGGATGGCACTTAACAACAACAACACAACAAGTGATCCATGCAGATAGATGAGAGTTCACTTCCATAAAAATGTACAGCCCTGGAAAGCTTTTGTGGAAGTCCTACTGTGTTCTGTAGGTTTACTAGGAGTTGAAGTCAAATGGTATCTGAGTCATATGGGACACAGTAATTGTAAATCAATCACATGCAAACCCATGAGAAACCACCTAGAAACCAGAAACCTAGAAACATCCAAACTGGTAACAAACCTAAACAGGATATTGACTTTGGGTGAACAGATTTGGACTTGAATTTGTTTAGAGTTTAACTTAAAATGGCAAGGGAGTTTTAATTTGTAGTCTTTTATTTATGCCAGGAATTTAATAATATTTAAATTAAGGACATTTTCATATTGCTGCTACTGTATCATTTGTAATACTTGTATGCTGTATTTTGTGCTTCTATCTATGGAGATATATTAAACAATGAAACTCATGATAATTTTAAAAAAACAGTAATGTAGGAAGTAATATTTCAACTCAGAATACAGGATAGCTTCAAAGCTAATTAAATAAATGTCCAATCTCACTAATTTTAGAGTCTTCTCTTGGTGACCACTAAATTGTCCAGCCACCAGATAGAAGCGCCAATGGTGGTTAGTGTATTTGTTATAATCAAATGACGGTGGGGGTGAAGTCACTTCATTAAACCTACAGAAATGTTTGCTCAAAGGATTAAGAAATCACAAAGGTCATGTTAGGCAGACTCCTGCAGGCTTTCACGTTCTCATTAGAAAATTGCTGCCAAAATAATCTCTCTTCCTTTCCCTTCTCCCTCTCTCTCTGGCATTCATTTTATCCACTTCCTACTGCCAAGTGGGGAAAAGCAGTATTGCTGATGCCACGCTAGGGAAAATAGAGAGAGGAGTTAGCACACACGGCTTGGTCTACTTCCATGTGGAAGGTACTCCATGCTGACAATTCGGAGCTGTTTCCAGAAGCGAGCTTAAGAGTCCATGGCTCTTTGACACCTAGACAAACACTGGAAATAAGGCATCATTTCTGGGCAAGTATTTGACTCAGCAGGCCCAAATTTGCTCTTGCCTCAAAGTGAAAGCTTTTGGAAATCTCATTATGGTTATAACTTGAAGAAATTTACTATATGGAAAGTGGACATTCTATCATCAGTAGTCTAGTATGTTTCTATCTGTAAATATTCTGAGCTGAAGAAGAGAGAAGGAAGTTATTAATTGGCAATAATGATGGAAAGCACGAATGAAGATCTTAAATTACAGATTAAGGATAAGGGTATTTTCAGCAAATAGAAAAAGATCAACAATCTAATCCTATAGCCTTTGGGGGGGGGGGGGAATTACAAGGACAAGAGCTGAAATCAGTGACACAGAAACAGATAAACAGTTGAAACCAGTAATAAGACCAGGAGCTGTTTTTTTCAAAAGGGTCAATAAATTCCCTTATGGGAATTTTCGAGAAGACTAGAAAGGCTTTCAGGACTGGAGAGGACACAGTCAGAGAGAAGAACTGGCCCTTCAAAATCTCTTCTTCTAGATAGAACAATTTATACCTTATTTTTGCAGCTAAGGTATTGATGATATTGAAAGTATGCAATTCAGCACTCATTCTGTTTTCAGTAGGTCAGAAGTCAATCAACCGCAGTAACTTTCAGGCTAACTGAGTTTCTGAGGTATCATAATACGGTTTATATTCTTTAAAGAACAGTTAGGATCTCCCCTCTACTCCTTCCATCATCTAATTTTGCTGAGCAATTTTTTTCTAAAGATTATTGAAAATAAATAGTGGGATAATCATTATTACTGATCTAACACATATAAAGGCCGTTGGTATACTTTTCTAACGTGGCTTGTTGAATCATTTTACTACGTATGAATATTTATGAGTTTTTGTATTTGTTTTCAAGATCTCTAACCTAACTTCTTCTCATGCCTGCATCTCAATAGCTCTGCCGTTAAGTCTCCTACTCCTGGGGTTTCAAACTGTGCTCTGTTGAAAACGGAACATTAATGGTTCAGTAGTAGAATTTCCAACATCCAGGCTTGAGTGGCCAGTTCTTGGTCAGCACACCACACGCTCACTCATCACCAGTTTCTCGAAGGCTTGATTTTCATAATAACTCCTTCCCTAAGCAAACCTTGTCTTTTCTTCCAACAATATTAAAGACACATGAGCCCTGGCCCAACCTAGAAATCCTTCCTCAAAACCTGCCATTTTGGGGAGCACTGGTGGCCTAGTGACAAGAAGCTAAACTGCAGTCCCAGAGGTATGCAGTTCTAATCCACCTGATGGTCTGTTGGAGACAGAGGGGCAATCTCCTCCTGTACCAGTCAGATTCGATTTGATGGTACACACACACACACAAAAATTAAATAAAATTTTTAAAAATATTTTTTAAAAAACTTGCTTTTTTGGAGGTGAGGTTTTCAAAGGCACTAAAACTCCATCGCCTTTTCACTTGCTATAAGTAAAAGTGAAGTTTGCGCATCCACCTGCCTTTTCTAAGTACTCTCATTGAGGGGAAAAGCCCCTGAGCCCAGGTGGTACTGGGTGACACAGAGAGTAAATCCTGAGACAGACTCTTGCCCCCTGAGCGTCACGGGGCACTATGAGAGGGACTACAACGTGGATTCTGTGCCCACGTGTGGCTAATTGTTCAGCCTGCTGTCATGAATCATGGTGACTCAGTCTCAGGGAAGCAAATTCGATAGGCAGTGAAAATATCACCAGAATCCCATCCTGGAGGTCACAAATGAGCCAGTGTTTTTCCCTCCACATCATGAGATCATTCAGATCTTTATCCTTTTCCACAATCACTGTGTGCGTGCACACACACACACACACACACACACACACACACACACCCCCTGCACCTCTGACCCCAACACACACATGCCTCAGGGCAGCTCAGTGACTGCTTTACTTTCTACCTCAGTCCTTTTCTCAGGACGAACTTGGTCTCTAACGTAGATCCCAATGCCAGGGGACCTTTTCAAGTCAAATGGGTAAAGGGTAAGGGCTCTACTGCTAAATATACTGATAAATACATGTATGGATAAGGCATGTGCTGGTTTTGAAGTTAATTACCTGAATTGACAACCAAATGATGGTGCTGGAATTATTATTTTTTTTTCTTTCAGCGAGAGTTGAAGAGTTGAATAAAAAAAATTAAAAATCTCAGCAGCCTGCCCTGTCTGTCACCAGAGCTCTGTCTCTCTGAGAAGTCACAGTAACACACACACACACACACACACACACACAAACACCCCACACACACCTCCCCGAGGTGCTCAATGAATTTTATCCATTGCCTTTTGGGCTTTGTAATTACAAACCTCTAAAAACTTTGCTTTGCTCTTTTGAAAACTTGGAGTGAAATCTCATTGCCAACACAAGCAAAGCAATGCCCACAATACCTGTGGGGCAAATGGATTGTGAAAGAACAGAAACATAGGCAAGTGGTCTTGTTCTCTTCACTGGCATTCCAGTTTGGCATTCCTCTCATTTCCCACTAAAATGAATGCTAGGGGTGGCGAGGCGGTGGCGTTCTGCGCGCGACCTTCAGCGCTCTGGCCGACTAGGCTTGGCGTGCTTGCCCAGGTTCCCCTAGCCCAGGTAGTTCCTGCATATCCTGCTTCACTTGTCAGAATTGTTTTCCATTTTCAAAGCCCCATACAGTTACTTTCAAACTGGAATAGGGATTTATTTCAATTAAACACTGAAAAGGATGGGAGACAAGAGGCTTTTGTTTCTTTCGTTGCATGTGTATTATTCATCATTCGCTGTTTTCAAAGGACAAAGCAATGTGGTGATGCTTTTTCACCACTACTCAGATGCCATTCAGGGACTTGAGTTTTACTGGCTTTCTGTGTTTCTTTGCATGAGATTTATTTTGTTTATGAGTCTCTTTTTAACTTTGCTTGATTGTTTACTTAGTTTTTAGTTTAATATTTCTTTTGTATCTGAACAATTACTCATTCATTTTGTTTGGTGTTGTGAATATACTTAGTTGATCATTGTATGAATGGAGTCAAGAATACTCCTTGCCCCTCGTTAACTGCTCAGTCTACTGACAGCTCATTTTCTCAGCATTCGGTGCTGAAATCCAAAACACTGATTATGTGTCATATCACCCACTGGACCTGCAAGCAGGCATCAAAAAGCCATTAGGTTTTGTCCCAGTTTAGCGCATTAATATTGGCCCAACTTCCCTTGAGGCTCTGCAAAGCTACTCGAAATCTTGGAAGATGTGTCTTGTCGGTCCCTTGCAGGGCTTGCAGTTCAACCAGTCCAGCTGCAACCACAAGAGCCTCAATCTCAGGCATCAGTGGGTTTCCCCAGCCTTGCGGCCTCGAGGTTGTGAGCAATCAGCCAGCTATGCTCTCCACATGTCTGGGTGGGTCTGAGAACAAAAGAAGTGCCTCCCAGGGCTACGCCTTGTGCATGCCACAGGCCCAGACATCCCCCAAGCGTGGCCCTTAACTTACTTCTAAGGAAGGTTCTGAACCAAAGCTTGCATACAAATATCATCCTTGATAAAATGGCTCACTAATCAGAGCAGCACTTTACAGAAAGCAACGTTGTCATATCTGATAATGCCATTCCTGCTTTTACCATGGTTCACTGATGGGTAACCAAACGAGTATTTACCTGGTGGACTGGAACCCAGGCAGATGTAAGGCCTTCAGGTGAGCGGTGAAACACAGCGAGTGCTACCCCGCCAGAGCTGATTTAAAACTGGATGGACAATCTCCTCCTGTGCGATTAAACTGCCCTTGAAAACCTTCTGGAAGGTCAGCGATGAGTCTGTTCCTACTCCACAGTACACAGCAACAACTCATAGTGTTGTTGTAAGTGGATTTCAGGCCCCCTAACAACCACAAAGTTCAGTTCTCAATCTTTCTTTCTGAGTCTAGAGAGATTCATGTTATGCTTTCTTTCTTATTTTGAAATCATGGTTTGTTTTTGCTTTGCTTTATGTTAGCTATTGCAGTAAAGTTTCATTAATGTTTTAAAAATATTCCTTTTAGGTCATTGAAATCACTATGGCTTTGAAGTGAGAGAGATTAACTCGGGTCTCAGTTTTTACCACTTTCTTTTTTAAAAAATTACTTTTAATGAATGTTTACAGAGACTTTGGATTTCCATAGTTTTTACCACTTTCAAAGCATGTGACTGTGAAGAAGTTAGAGTCCTGGGGGCTTAGTGCACTGTGAGTTGGACTGTTTGTTAACCCTCAGGTTGTGGTTGGAACCCCCCAGCTGTTCTTCAGGGAGAGGTGAGTGGTCTCTTCCCATCAAGATTTACAGCCTCAGAAACCCATGAAGAGTGGCCAGGAGTTAGAATGGACAATAGTGGGTGGATTGGTTATGTCTGCTACGAAATACTATTTTTGAGTCTTAGTTTATCTTCTATAAAAAGGAGTAGCAACTTGTACTAGAAAATCATCAGGATTGGAGGGAGATTCATCAATAACCTGCATTATGCACATGACATAACCTTGCTTGCTGAAAGTGATGGAAGACTTGAAGCACTTGTTGCAGAAGATCAAGGAATGCAGCTTTTGGTCTGGATTGCATCTCAAGGCAAAAAACAACAAAGATTCTTACCACTGGACTGATGGGCGACATCATGATGGGTAGAAAGGAGATGAAGCTGTCAACAACTTCATCTTGCTTGGATTCACAATTAACACCCTTGGTACCAGCAGTCAGGAAATAAGGAGGCATATTGCACTGGGAAAATCTGCAGTTATGAACTTCTCCAAATTATTAAGGAGTAATGATGTCAGTTTGAGGACCAAGGTGCATTGGACTCAGAACATGATCTTTTAAATCTCTCGCTATGTGTCTGAGAGCTGGACAATGAGTAAGGACAGGGAAAGAATTGACACCTTTGAGCTGTGGTGTTGGAGAAGAGCACTGAACATCCATGGACGGCCAAGAGAAGAAACCGATAATGTCCTGAAGAGAGAGCAGCTGGAGTGCTCTTTGGAGGCAAGAATAAAGAGACATCGCCTCACATACTTTAAGTATGTTGCTAGAAGGTGCGATTCTTGGAGAAGAACATGATTTTGGGAAGGGTGGAGGGTCGGCAAAGGAGAAGAGGACCCTCAACCAGATGGATTGATGCGATGACTGCTGCAGTGGGCTCCTGTGTGTCGGGAAGTGTGAGATGACACAGGACAGAACAGGGTTCAGATCTTTTGTTTATAGAGATGTTCTAAGTTGTACTCGACTTGATGGCACCCAACAACAATACACATTCTAAGACATTCAAGTCTCGAAGCATAATGAGAACCTGTGTGTACCAGGTCCAGTGCCAAGAGCTGGGGAAGAGTATGTGACACGGTTCTCACAGGATGCTCATTTGTGTAAAGGTGATAGGAGAAAAAAACCAAAATATTTTGTTAAGAGTTGATATTTCAGGAGAGCTCTGGTGGCCTAGTGGCAAGGAGCTGCAACTACAATCCCAGAGGTGCACGGTTCGAATCCACCAGATGCTCTGCCGGGGAAGGAGGGACAATCTCCTCCTGTACCAGTCAGATTTGATTTGACGGTACACTCACAAAA
>NW_006399841.1:7897407-7922968 GCF_000299155.1 Elephantulus edwardii | reverse complement strand
ACACACACACACACACACACTGGATTAACTCAGCTTTAAATCCCACCAGGCAGATAGTAGTTTGTTGAGTGGCTAAGACACATTTTATAAATTCCCTCACACAAAAGACTACAGTGAGTCATGCCTTCAGAAGTGCCTGGAGATGGATTTACGCCACATGACAGCCATAATTGTTCATTTGGAGCAGTTACACAGTCTGTTGAGTAAATAAACACAAGTTGTATAAATCACATTGATGTTGTATTTACACAATAGACCATAAATACCCCAGAGAAGACCAAACACTCTGATACAAGACCATTTCATAAATAACATAAATACACTGCAAGCTTAAGTTAATCAAGTGAAGCAGCCCCAAAAGAGGGCAGGTTTATCAGGGAGGCCTGGCGAGATAAGATGAATGGCATACGTGCCTTTTAGTGTTCATTTATATTTGTTAAGGCTCTTGGTTTGTGAATAATTAGAGTCAATTTAAACACCTCTAACAAAACATAGGCAGGGTGATGAGTGAAGGATAAAATACCTTCAAAATAGATGTTGCTGCTGTTGCTGTTGTTGTTGCTATGTGCCTTCAAGTTGCCTGCAATTCATAGAGACCTGTGTACTATAGCTCTGAACCTCACCCTATCTTGAGCCAATTTCATTGTCTCCAACACACCTACCCTCATTACCTCGTCTATCCATCTCATGCTGGGTCTTCCTCTCTTGCACTGTCCCTCCACCTTCTAAGTATGATGTCCTTTCTCCAAAGTCTGGTCCCTCCTGGCAATATACCCAACATATGTGAGATAGAGCTTCAAAATCCTTGCCTCCAAGGAGAAAGTTGGCTTCACCCTCTCCAGGACAGACCTGTTTGTTGAATTTTAGCAATCCATGGTATGTTCAATACTTGTCTCCAGCACCACAATTCAAAGGCATTGATTCTTCTTCTAACATCCCTTGTCATTGGTCCAAATCTCTGACACATAGCAAGTAATTGTAAAGATGATGGCTTAGATCAGGTGCACCTTAGTCTCTAGGCTGATATTGTTGCTCTTTGGTACTCTGTTTAGTATAGTCTAAAAGTCATAATAAAGGCAATAATTCTCTTTCTATCATCCCTAGTCACTGTCCAGCTCTCCAGTGCATAGTATTGAATGCGGTCTTCCCACATCTCCTACAATGTTCTTTGCCATTTCTATGTGTCTCTTCTTGGTTTCTGCATTCTCTCAGAATCCCCAGTTGTGGTCATGGCCTCATCTGGATTTCACTTTTCACTACTACAGCGTCACTTCCAACTCATAGCCACCCTCCCCTGGGTTTCCGAGACTAAATCTAAATTGGAAGGAACTGCCCATCTTTCTCCTGTGAAGTCTCTGGTAGATTTGAACTGTTAGCAAAGCATGGTTTTCCAGTTAGCAGGGTAACCCATTATGCCCCTGGTGGTCCCACTTAGTTCTCATAATTTTCCCTCAAACATTTTAATCTCTGTTAGAAGTTACATATATATTTAAGAGTGTTATATTTTATTGGATATTACATTTTTCTTAGCCAAACTAATTACATTGATTCCAACCCATAGCAATGTTGAGAGAAGAATTAGACTGTCCACAGTTTTTAAGGCTGTGATTTTTATAAAAGCAGACTGCTGCAGAGTTCCTCCCTGGTAGGTGGTGCCTTGATAGGACCAACCTTTCAATGAGTGACTAAGTACTTTACTGCACCCCCAAAGCCCTTTCGTTATAGAGTTGGAAGTTCTGGTGGTCTAGTGGTAAGAATCTGTGCTGCAGTCCACAAGGCACAGGGTTCAAATCCACCAGCTGTTCTGCAAGAAAATGAATAATCTCCTCCCCTGAGATGTCTTGCCTCTGAAAACCCACTGGAGATTTGGCCGTGAGTCAGTTCCAACTCAAAAGCATACAACAAGTTAGAGTTCTACTTTTCATTATATACTGTTTTGGAGTTTACTTTCTCTGATTCAAATATAGTCTCTCTTGCTTTCTTATGCTTAATGTGTTAATATTATTTTCATATTAGTCATATAATACTTTAATATTTAAGGAATTTCTTATAGATGTCATATAATATATATATTTTTAATTTGTTAACACCTTATTGAGTATCTTTGCTTTCTAATTTCAATGGTTAGTCCATTTATATTAACTAATTATTTCTTTATTTATGTGTTAATTCTTCCATCTCAGTATTTGGTGTTTTTCGTGACTTATTGGTTCTTTGTTCGGGTGTTCTTATGTTGCTGCCTTCTTTGGGATACAGTGTGTTTTTTAAGTACTGAAAGCAACTGTTTACTCTCTTTTCATTAGGACCCTATTCCTTTCTGGAGTTTGATTTGTTTAGGCACGTTATTTTTTTACCTAGTTTCTTTTTTTCTTTTTTTTTTTTAGCTTTTTGATGTTTATTGACAACTGTAATTTTACAGGTTATCCATCGTGTTCTCCTTTTTAGAATAAGGTAAATTTTCCATTTAACCTTTATTTCACGTAATTGCTCTTCTGTGTTTTCTGAATCTGAAGGATCTGCCTTAGTCCTGGAGGGCTGCATAAGGCATAGAGTAGACACTTTGACTATCAGCAGAGTGCCCTATAAACTTGCATAGAGATTCATAGGTGTCTAGGAGTACATGACAATCCTCTGAAAATCCCCCGGAGGGTCAGTGAGAAATCAGTTCTAATTCGACAGCACACACTCCAACAATGCAGGGTACATGTGCCTGGGATGGTCTTACTCCTCGTTGACTTGAGGAGGAAGTGAGAAAGATCATCTTCTTACCACAAACCCTGAGGTAGAATTTCTTTTCCAGCTCTCTCACAGAATCAAGCTGAAACTGCCTCTGTATAAATTCATAATTGTGCCTACCACTTCCTCCTTACCTGTCCTTAACAGAATAAAAATGCTTTCATATGAAACCTTGCCTCAAGGTCTGCATCCGGAAACCTGCCCCAACACATGCATTATGCAATCCTGACCTTACAGACTGAGAATTAAAAGTTTCTGTGAAGCTGAGAAAAAATAGGTCACACTAATCCACTGTCTTCTTTCTGATTTTCAAGTTGATACTTAATTTTCTAACTTTTTCCTCGGCTGAACTTAATGATTAATATTGACTCAGCCCCACGGTCTTGATAGTGACTTTGAAATATATCCTTTACAGTTAGGTAATGTGGGCAACGTTGACAATCAGAACCAGAAGACTTGAACTTGTGTTCATTACTGCCTTGGAGAAATAATTTTTCAATAATTTTAAAGTTTATTAATATATAAATTAATCAGAAGCATGATTATTCTTTTTTAAAACTTGTTGAACACTCTTATTTTTATTTTATTTTTTAATAAATTTTAATGAAGGTTTACAGAGACTTTGAATTTCCATTGTTGCACTTTCCTCCCTGCCCACCCCTCTCCCCCAGTTCACTCTTCTCTTTGAAAAGTAAAAAAAAAAAAATTCATTGTTGTACAATCTCTCCCTCCAAGTCCCCTATACTAACAGCCTTCATTCTGGATGGAGACGTAAGCTAAAGTCCACAGGCAATAGGCACATATGGAAGATTTTGACACCAACAGTAAATGGAATCTTACCTGTACTCATCACTCTACATTTCCCCATCTGACGCACTGCCTCCTCTATTCATACACTTCAGGTGCTTGGAATTCTTGCTGTTCCTCACCTGGCTTCTCCTTCTGGGCTTTGCACTTCCTTTCCTTCCTCACTGGAAGTCTCTTTTCAAAAGGTTTAGCATGATGGAGTGGACTTGGGGGGGAGGGATTGTATAACAATGAAAGAATTTTTCTTTTACTTTTCAAAGAGAAGAGCAAACTGGGGGGGGCGGGGGGCAGGGAGAAAAGTCCAACAATGAATGAATGGGAATCCAAAGTCTCTGTAAATTTTCACTAAAATTAATAATGCTGTTGTTGTTGCTATGTGCCGTCAAGTCGCTTGCAACTCATAGTGACCCTATGTACAACAGCCCTAAACTCTGCTCTGTCCTGTGCCAATCTCATTGTCTCTGACACATTCATCCAGTTTAGCCCAGTCACTGAATCAATCCACCTCATAGAGGGCCTTCCCCTCCTGCGCCTGCCCTCTACTCTCCCAAGCATGATGTCTTTCTCCAAGGACTGGTCTCTCCTTACAACATGACCAAAGTATGCCAGACAGAGCCTCAGAATCCTTGCCTCCAAGGAGCAGCCCAGTTTAACCCTCTCTAGGATAAATCTGTTTGTTTTCTTAGCAGTCCATGGTACCCTCAATACTCTTCTCCAACACCAAAGCTCAAAGGCATCATAATAATTAAAAAAAGGGGGAAGGTTTAGCTAGATGAACCCTGTACATTATTTGTCCTTTTTAAAATATTTTTATTGGCTTTCATACAATGGTTTGTTTGCGTTGTGTTTGACTCCTATACATTGTGTTTTTTACAATCTTTCATCTACATTGTGTTTCATACAGTCATTCATGTACACTGTATTTTATATAATGAATTACTATTGATCTCTGCCTTTATTACCCCATCTTTTCCAGTTTCCATCAAATCTGTCCTATTCCTTCACCACCACCACCCAGTCCACCCATCCTTCCCCCTTTTCTGCTTCCTCATATCTTACCCTGGCCCTTTGTATATTTATACCCATCTTACTAACTATCCTTCAGTTTTTACAATAATGGTCTTTTGCAGTATTTGTCCTTAAAAGACCGAGTTAGTTTACTCAACATAATGCCCTCTAGACTCTCTCATGTTGTTTAGCATTTTACAAACTCGTTATTCCTTAGTGCTGCATAGTATTCGTTATGTGAATATACCACAATTTTCAAATCCATTCATTTGTTGATTTCATTTGTTTGAACTATTTCCACATTGTAAATACATTGCAGGGGTTTTTTTTGTTTTTTGTTGTGTATTTTTTGTTTGTTTGTTTGTTTTTTTGACTGCTGCTACCATAGGTGTTGAGTGTAGATTCAAGTAAAATAAAATCATTGACTTCAATCTTTTCTTCATCTATTATGATGGTGCCAATTGGCCCAGAGGTGAAGATCTTTGTTCTCTTGATGTTTGGATGCAATTCATATTGAGTCTCTGCTCTTCTGTACTAAGTGCTTTGAGTATTCTTAATGTTATGCAAGAAAAGTTGTGTCATGAGTCTAATACAGTTTGTTGATGAGTCTCCAATACGTCTCATTTTTCTTCTTATAATTGAGCTTCACAAGTTATTTTCTCAGTATGCAGATTGAATAAGCATAGATAAAGGATCCAATCCTGATGTACAATCAGTGCAAAAAGACAGAGCAATCTGCTCAAAAGAATATGCTCACATATCTCCGAGGAATTGCACCATAATCCTCAGAGGCAAGGATGGTGAAACTTCATCTCACATACTTCGGGAGGGACCAATGTCTGGAAAAAGACATCAGACTGGGAAAGGTGAAGGTCACAGAAATAGAGAATGACCCACAGCAAGATGGGTGGAGACAGTGACTGTACCAATAGGGTCAAGCATGGTGGAGAGTGTGAGGTTGAGACAGGATAGGACAAAGTTTTGATCTGCTGGTCTTGGGTTCAGTATGAGTCATTATCTACTCTGTGGCATGTAGCAATAACACGGGCAGTCTCTTCCTGTGTGATTTACTGCCTCTGAAAACCTGCCGGAGGGTCAGCTATGAGTTGGTCCCAACTTGATGCAGCACTATAACAATAACAATAAATTGGAAATAGGGAGCTCTGGTGGCCTAGTGGCAAGAAGCTGCACTGCAATCCCAGTTGTACGTGGTTCAAATCCACCTGATGCTCTGCTGGAGAAGGAGGGGCAATCTCCTCCTGTACTAGTCAGATCTGATTTGATGACACACACACACACACACACACAAAATAATAAATTTTTTTAAAAAAATTTAAAAAACCCAATGTGGTAGACATCATGTATTGATTATGCTGAGATGTGATACTAGCAAAATGAGTAATAAGGAATGATCTAGTTTGGGGAAAGAGACAAGGAGGCCCAAGAAAACCTTGCATAGTACTGAAGATGTTTTATGTCTTGATACATAGACATTTAAAAACTTTAAGATGTGCACTTATGATTCCTTCCCCCCATGTTATAATTTAATTTAAAAATTGGAGAGAAAGTCAAAGTTTCTATAGCGACAATTAACTAGAGCAAGTGAGATCACGCTGACCTGGTAAATTCAGGAACTATGATGTCTACAGCTTGAAAAAACCCAGCCAACTATCTAGGTGAGAATTCACAAGCACTTCAGAGGCTGGCAGCTGATGGGAAGGCAAAGCTAACCCCTGGTATGTATTTGAAGCTGCCTCAGAAAGCGCTGAGCTGGGCGAAAATGTGTACAAGTGTTCTGTCATCTTCTGCTTCTACTGCCTCAGTCCCATCCGTTGAGCGGAATGGCTCGCTCTTCTCCTCAGACCTCGCTGTCCTGACCACCCCACCTCCCTCTCAAACAGGGAGGAGACAAGAAATGCCTGTCAAGCCTGCATCAGGGGAAGAAGGCTGCTTTACTGCTGTTTGAGGATGGAATTATCTTACATTAAAAAGATTACAGTGAGGACAGCAAGTCTTTTCCTTTTTTAAATAACAAGTCATAAAAATGTCAGGCCATTTGTACATGGAAATATCTGAGAGGCCAAGTGGGCTGGGTTGATCTTTATTAGAGAGACACACTCTGGCTGTGAAGGAGCTGGAGGGAGGCCTGCCCTCTTTAAGGAGAGAGTCTGGGAAGTAGGTGGACATGGGAGTGGCTGTTACCTCAAGAGTGACCTCAGGCCCTCAGAGGCCAATTCCAGATCAGAGACCTTCTTGAAAAACTTTGATAACTGCCATTTCTGCTACAGCCAAATCACAGGAAGAGACCAGTGTGTCAGGGAGTGGAGCTGAGCGAGTCCTCCATGCGGGCCCTGTGGCATGCCTACTGAGTGAAGTCATCCAGACAGCCCTAAACGGAGTTATGTCTCCACGGCTTGCCTTGTTTATGGAAAAATGAGTTTCAGGGCTTGGCTTTGCTCAAGTACAGGCCCTCTGAGCTGCTGGCCCATTGGCTGTTTTTTTACAAAGTGGTTCTTGTCTCCCAGTGCAAGTGTCCTGATCTTGGGCCTCTGCTTACAGCTCAAAGGCTTGGCCTATCAGTTTCCTTCATTTCCTGTGGGCTTGGCCACCACTCCGTCTCAAAGAGAAGCTTTTACAACTAGGCCTTCAGCTCACTTGGATGCTGGTCCTTCATCCGCATAAGGAAGCCAAAAAACACAGGAGTTTGTAAGGGCTGTGGAGGCAGAAAAGGTGGCAAGAGTCATTGTGGCTCTTTCACAAGTATAGCTAGCCGTGTTCAGCCCCCTCTCTCCATACACAGAAGCCTCCCTGAAGAGCCACACCTACTCTCTCCTGTCTGGGACTCAGGCACCCAGGGAAGATTTTGACTCTTCACACTTGCTTCTGAAGAGCAATTTCTTTCTCCTTATTCTTGTTCGGGAGAAACGAATTTCCTATTCCCATTTTCTGTGTTCATCATGACCATTATTTCAAACGAGGACAAGACTGTTTTAAAAATTGAGAAGCGCCTGTAATTGTTTCTTCGCTGCATGTGTCTGTGGAGCAGTCAGAACTTCCAGAATAAACTTGATGGGATGTTGGGGGACTTGAACTGCTGCTGACATTGGACTCAAAGTTCCTCAAGGAAGGAGACGGCAGCTACAGAGCAGGGCTCAGCTCGGAACTGTCACATACACTTGACAACTGCAGTCTCTTTCTCCTTCTTCCCTTAAAATAAGTTTCTTTGTACAAAACAGAAAAACTTGTGCTAGTGAATTGATTCTGGTTCCTGTCAACCATCCGCAGGCGTTTTCAGATTTACATCTTAATGGGAGGAAACTGTCCATCTTCCTCCCATCAAGGGGATGGTGGGTATTAAACGGAATCTGTTATCAGCCTGACAGCAAGCCTCAGGGAACAGCTTGGCTTCACCTTCTCCAGGATGAACTTGTTCTCCTAGCAGTCCATGGTATATTCATTACTGTTCTCCAGCACCACAGCTCAAAGGCATCAACTCTTCTTCTGTCATCCCAAGTCATTGTCCAGCTCTCTGAAGCACAGCAAGGAATGACAAAGACCATGGCCTGTATCATGCACACCTTAGTCTCCAGACTGACATTGTTGCTCTTCAGTACCTTAGAGAGGTCTCTGATAGCAGACTTTCCCAATGCAATGCAACTTTTCATTCTGTTATTAAGATTGTATAGGTCTCACAAGGTGATTGTTAGGAATAGATAAGTTACAGAGTGAAAAGTACGCAAGAGTTACTGGCATTTGAGTGCTGCGTACGTGTTTACTATTGGGCATTATTTACACATTGAACTGGCTTTTAATGTAGAGGCCAGCAGTTCATTCCATGACAGAAATATGTGGCAATGTGTTAATGTAAACAAACATATTCACTTTGTGTTTACATGCAGTTTTATGTGTGATCTCTCTATTCCAAGTAGAGAACCTTTATCTTTTTTAAATATTTATGTTTTATTCAACATCTGATGGTAGTTGTTTTGATAACTACAGTGTATTCATGGTCAATTTTAACTTGATATTTGGAAGCCAATGATTAAATGAGCCAGTTTTAAGTCTTTCATTCCCATTTTTTGTTTGTTTTCTTCTTGCATTTTGGACTATGTTATTCAAAGAAAAAAAAATGTGTGTCCATAATCGTGCATACTTGTTGGAAATTTGGAAAAGTACAACATACTAGATCTAGATTTGTTTCCAGAGTAACCAAATAGAAAAACTTTTTTAAAGGTAATAAAATGTTGTTTTTATGTAAACAATGGATTTAAAGGGAAATGATTCATCAACACCTATTGATGAAGGCAGGCTTTTGTGAATTTCTGAAAGGTAGGCCCTGGTGGCTTGAGTGAAGCCTAATTCTAGAAAGCTTAAAAAAGAAATAAAATTAAGAGTCTTGGAAACTCTAAGAAGCACTTCCACTCTGTCCTGTAAGGTTGCTATGAGTTGGAATGTATTCCATAAAGTGGATTTTATTTATTATTCATTGAGACTTAAAAGCTGATAAGAACTTTCAACAGACAAGCAGAGTTGAAAGACTGAAGGAGAATTCCATTTTTTTTTCAGACACAGTAAATGTTTTTTGAGATTTTTTTAAATTTTATTTTATTTTAATGAATATTTAGAGAGATTTTGGATTTCTATTCATTCATTGTTGCATTTTCCCCCTGCCCGCCCCTCCCCCCTTAGTTCGCTTTTCTCTTTGAAAAGTAAAAGAAAATATTCTTTCATTGGTATACAATCCCCCTGCCCTCCACACCCTGAGTGATAATTCCATTCTTGAAGAGTCTTCCCTGTGTGCTGACTGACCCCCAAACCAGTAGAAGATCTGATTTCTAATTTTGGCAGAGCCACTGAAATGATGAGGCCTTGAGTAACATGATAACCTCTGTGAGCCCCACCACCCTTGTCTCTAAATGCAGAGACTGAAGTCTTCACGTAACACTCAGTACCACTGAGTCAGTCCCAGCTCACAGAGGGCCATGCACAGGGTTTCCAAGGCGGTAAATCGCAATGGATGAAGATTGTCTGTTTTTCTTCTCTGGAGCCTTGGTGGATCCAAACCACGGGAGACACGAAGTCTCTGGGTTAGAAGCCCACCTCAGTCTGCAGTAGACTTATACCAGAGCCCTTCTTCTTTGAAATAATGCAGACTTTAAAAGAAATCTCCCTCAAATGTGAGTAATGACTGCTAAAGTGCAGGAAGTAGTTGGATGAAAAAATAAAAAAGAATGAGGTGTGGATGCCATTCACTTTCTTATACAGGAAATTGCATCTCTGAGCCTCTTCTTATCTGAAATGGGAGATGAATAACGCCTATTCCACAGGTATCTTCAGGCAGGCTGTTTACACAAAGCAGGTGTCCCAGGCTAACCCACAGTTGACGGCTGTAAATGTTCTTTTTCCTTCCCCTGCCTGTTCTCCCATCTGTGTGACATTACCTGGCCCTCAAATGCAAGAAGTGCTGACAGCTGAAGGTCATGTCTCCTCCTTGCCCAGAGCTGCCATGGAGGCCACCCTCACCAAGGTCACAGCAAGGGACTGTGAGGACAGGCTTTCCAGACTGCACAAATGTGCTTTGTTCCGGCAATGTCTGCTGGAAATTGACAGGGAGCCTGCACAATGGTGTTCCGGGGTCGGCCCCAGATGGCTCTCCCACAGAGAATGTCACAGAAGGTACTCATAACTGGCAGCTGCAATTGGTTCTAAATAAGGCTGCCCTACATAGAGTGCTTCTCATAAGAGGGACAGAAATGAAGTTCTATGACTTTCGGGGCACATGGAGGAGGAAGCCTGAGAAAGGATTGTTCCTTGTCCTGCGTCCCCGGGCGTGTGATATGTGGAATAGAGAATGCCCAAGAGATGTGTATGAGACGAGGGACAACACTCAGGTTGAGGATGGTCAGAATGTGGCTGTACCTGGCTTGCCTTGTGGCTTTTGAGGGAGCTCTGGTGGCGTACTGGTAAGAAGCTGTGCTGCAAAACCAGAGGCAAAGGGTTCAAATCCACCAAGCTACTGAGTGGGAGAATGAAGCACAATCTCCTCCCGTGCGATTTGCTGCCTCTGAAAATCTGCTGGAGGAGGATCTCCGGGTCAGTTCCAACTCAACAGTACGCAACCACAACAAAAGCTGGCTGATTAGGGCACCAGGGCGTATTTCTGCTCTAAGAATCTGGGGGTTGGGACTGGGGAGGGAAGTGGATTAATAGTAATGGGATTCAGAGGCTCTGCCGCTTATTTTGTGCTTTCGAGTTACAATGGGCCCTGAGCGCCCTTGATTGCCAATCAAGAGATGTTGTAGATGCGCTGAGCTCACAATTAGCTCTCTTCTCTTCCACACCGAAGATACAGTCTCTGTGTCCGTCACAGGCAGGAAATGTGCTCACAGCAATGGGTAGATGTTCTGATTGGTAATTTCTGTCAGTGGCACAAGAAGTCTGGTAACCTTGGACTATTAGCTAAAGTTTGCCAGTCTGAACCTGCCGATAGTTCGTGGGAGCAAGAGCTGAGAAACAGAACCTCAGAAAAGGGATTCCCATGCAAGAGATTTGCTGAAGGAATGCTCTTGAGGTGAGCCTGGCAAGGCATGCATGGGAGAAGTCAGGCAAGGATGTGGTTTGGAATGGAATCCAGCATCAGGGAAGCCTGGAAGGCAAACTCTACAGTGGGGATTGTCCTCCTGGGCGAAGGGAGCAAGTGTTCAAGCAGCTTCCTGGCTGAGGGCAGCTCCAAACGGAGATGAAAAGGTAGAGAGCGAAACCCCAGGCACCTCTGAGCCGTCCCAGGTGCCTGAGGACAAGCAGGAGTTGTAAGCCTTTGGCAACAGAAACTCCAGCAGCTGGTGGAAGGAGTATAATAGAGATACATTAAAAAAAAAAAAAAAAAAGAGGAAACCCTCCACTAGATTAACTGCCACAGTTCCGCAGTGTTGGACCTAAAACCTAACAGAGTTAACGAGAATACTGCAGAACAGGGCAAAGGTTCAGGCTGTTGAAATCAACTTGTCAGCATCTGACACCCCTGTCCGCCTCAGACGTTTTGGGTTGGGGGGTGGAGGAGTGTCAGCTCCTTCTGACTTTCTTGATCTGAACAAGCATGCCGTTTCTGGTAAGGTTCAGAGAACTTCCTGTCGGTCCAGTCATCTCCTTCACACCCCATACAACCCTCCCACGGCTCTCTAATCTCAGGTAGGTCCCTTTGAATGGATAAGCCATGATTCATGGCACAGAGTTGCCGGAGTCAGGCTGGAAGAAGTAACAGGACTGCCACTACTATCTAATCCCCGCTGAAGCCACAAGCAAATGCATGCTAGGTATTTGCATGATGCAAGAGTTGCTGCCTGCTGAAATTAAAATAGCCACTATTTTTTTAAAAAAAATATTTTTTAATTGTGATTTTAACAAAAGTTAACAGAAAAGTTAGATTTTCATTCATTCATTGTTGCACAAAATACCCCCTCTCCTTTCCTTCCCCCTCCCCAAGTTAAATTTTTAAAATACTAGTTTATTTACAAAATTTGAAAATGGCAATTCTTTTTTTTTTTAATTTTTTTTTTTAAATGGCCATTCTTAATGAGAGGAAAGGGACCATACCTAGTTATACTTTTCAGGGAAGCCTGGCTTGTTCAATAGTTAACCTTCAGCTGCAAATGGATAAATAGGAGGGTGAAACCCATCGGTCATTCTTCAGGGAAATGACAGGGCAGACTATCTCCCTGGAAGGTTCACAGCTTTGGAAACCCTAAGGGATAATTCTACTCTCTTCTTGTTCTACTCTGTCGTATCTCACGGTGAATTAGAAAGAGGGAGGACCCAAATGTCAAGGTGATTATAAAAATTAAACAGCATCTGGCACGTAGTACGAGATCAGTCTGTTAAATCCATTATTCAGAAGTTCCCTGCCCTAAAGAAGAGTGTTCAACAAGGGTGTATCAACAAGGGTGTTGATATTTATAGAGAAAGAGAAAATGTATACACTTCAGGCTTTGTTTTAGGTGTTTGGGCACCCATTAGCTAAAGAAATTCTCACAATAATTTTGTTACTGGGCTGTTACTATTATTTCTACTTTATAATTGAAGAAACGTAGAATCAGATCATTTATTCATTTTTCTATAGAGAAGTCAGGTAGCAAGTAGTGAAACTTTCCCCTTCCCGCTACATTCTCATGGGGCCCTGGTGGCATAGTGTTAGACTAATAACCAAAAGGTTAGCAGTTCAGATCTACCAGTTGCTAGTCTACTTTCGTGAAGATTTACATCTTAGGAAACTTGATGGAAAGTTTTCATGAATCAGAATTGACTCAGTGGAGTGGATTTGCATTGGTCCATATCATCAAAGCAAGTTCTAGAATGAACCATTGTCTGAAACCCTTCCTGACCATCGTATTTCTAACCCACCCAGCACTTTGTAGAAAAGACTACTTGAGAACAGAATACTGCTGGGTATTATCAGTGCTCCAAGCTGTTGTTCGATGCTGGCAAGTCTATTTCAACAGCCTGAACCCTTGCCCTGTCCAGCATGATTTGTGTAATCTCTGCTACATTTTAAAAATTGCAGTCAACTGTAACAGTTTATCTAGTAGAGGGTTTCCTCTTCTTTTGCTGGATCTCCATGGTGTTCTTTTCCAACGACAGCCCTTCCTCTAAGACAAAGACTCACTATTCTTGCCTATAGCCTGAAGTGCAATCTGAATAGACTTCTTTGAAGCAGATTTGTGTGTTCCTTTGGCAGTCCATGAGATATTGAAGACTCTTCATTGACAACAGTTTCCAGGCATCAATTCTTCTTCATCTTTCCTTCTTTGCTATCATCTAGCGTTCACGAGGATATGAAGCAATTGAAAATACCGAGACTAAATCTGGCACAGCTTTTAAACTGACATCATTTCTCTTTAGCATTTTAAAGAGCTCCTCCTTGACAGTCAACTTGTCCAATACAACACGTCTTCTGCTCTCTTGACTGCTGCCTCTGTGGTGCTGATTGAGGATCCAAGTTCTTGACAACATCAACCTTTTCTCCATCTGTCATGATGTTTCCTATTGGTGGATTTGTGAGAATTTCTCTGTTCTTTTTTTTTTAATTTCTCTGTTCTTGATGTTGAAAAATATAATCATGTTGAAGGCTGTGGGTTTTTGGGTTTTTTAAATCTTTATCAGTACTGAAGAGCAATGGTGTCTCTCTGGAGACTAAGGTGCATCTGATACAGACCATGGTCTTTGCAATCACTTGTTATGCATCAGAGAGTTTGACAATGACCAAGGAGGATAGAAGGAGAATTGATGCCTTTGAGCTGTGGTGCTGGAGAAGAGTATTGAGAGTACCATGGACTGCTAGGAAAACAAACAGATTTATCCTGGAACGCGTTAAACTGGGTGGCTTCTTCGAGGCAAGGATTCTGAGGCTCCGGCTAACATACTTTGGACATGTTGTAAGGAGAGACCAGTCCTTGGAGAGAGGGTCATCATGCTTGGGAGGGTGGAGGGACAGCTCAAGAGGGGAAGGCCCTCTATGAGGTGGATTGATTCAGTGACTGGGGTAATTGGGATGGGAGTGTCAGAGACAGTGCGATTGGCACAGGACAGAGAAGAGTTTAGGGCTGTTGTACATAGGGTCACTGTGAGTCGCAAGTGACTCGACGGCACATAACAACAACCACCTCAGTAAGTGATTCAAGTTCTCTTCATTTTCAGCAAAGTTGTATCATCTTCATATTGAAGGTTGATAATGAGTCTACCTTTAGTCATGATGCCACGTCTTTCATAGCCCAGCTTCTTGAATTATTTGCTCCTCTTACAAGTATAAAATTGTATAAAAAACCCACAATTGTCATGCACACCTTCCTTCACTTTAAGCCATGTAGTATCCTTCTGTTATATTATAAGGATTCCTTTTTGATTAACATACATTTCCATGTGAATACAATTAAGTTTTCTACAGTTTCCATTCTTCCCAATGTTACCCATAATTTATTATGATCCACATAGTCACATTTCTTTGCATAGTTGATAAAATAGAAATAATTGTCTTTTTGATGTTATATATTCACTGCTAAGATAGAACATTATGATTCTGTCTAGTCCAGATTTTGAGAGACAGGGTCAGAGCTTCAGCCCCTAAATAACTTGTAGAAGGCCAGTACACTAGCTGTCAGCATTTCATGATTCATCATAAAACCAACCCATGTTTGGCTAGTGTTTCTCTTCTTACGACCCAGAACCCTCCTCATTCTTCCTGTAGTTAGATCCGGAGTCAGTCGGGATTTTCCTTGTGTGTTATTTGGAGGACACATGCCACACTAAAACTTTCTCTGCTTGTGAGCCTTGCATATTCGCCAGTAGCCTCAGGAGACTGATGGAAAAGGCATAAGTTCTTAGGCAAAATATGGTGCTAGAAAGTTCTACTTTCCTTTTGCTGCACTTGTTAAGCTGTTTAAGGCTGTTAATATGGCATCAGGACTAAAGGCATTAACAACCTAAATATGATAATGATACAACTTTGCTAAAAGTCAAGAGAATTTGAAGCACTTGATGATGAAGGTCAAGCACTACAACTTCAAATATGGCTTATGCCAAGCTCTTCTGATTCTAGGAATGTAAATAAGACCATGAGGCAGTCGTTATCAACTAGAGGAAAATCTAAGAAGAATGCTTAGTCACTTGGTATTTTTTTTTTCTTATTGTGTACCATTGAGTCAGATTCGACTGACGCAAGAGGAAATTTCCCCTCCTTCTCCAGCAGAGTGTCTGGTGGATTTGAACCACACACCTTTGGGACTGAAGTATAGCTTCTTGCCAGCAGGCCAGCAGAGCTCTCTTACTATTTTTCTTTTTAACTCCATAATTAATGTAGGAAAGTCTGCTGTCAGGGACCTCTACAGGATGCTAAAGTGCAAAGCTGTCTGTCTAGAGACTAAGGTGCGCCTGATCCAGGCCATGATCTTCCCAATTACTTGCTATGCATCAGAGAGCTGCACATTGAATAAGGATGACAGGGAAGAATTGATGCCTTTGAGCTGTGGTGCTAGAGAAGAGTATTGAACACACATACCATGAACTGTAAAGAGAACAAACAGTTCTTTCCTGGGGTGGGTAAAGCCAAATTGCTCTCTGGAGGCAAGGATGTTGACACTCCATTTGACATACTTTGGGCATGTGGCCAGGAGAGCTCAGTCCCTGGAGAAGGATATCATCTTAGAAAGGTGGAGGACCAGCCCAGGAGACGAAGACCTTGGATGGTGTGGATTGACACAGTGACTGGGGTAGTAGAGGCAGGTGTGTGGGAGACAGAGGTGTTGTCCATAGGGACACTGTGAGTCACAGGCGACTTGACAGCACATACCAACAACAACAACAACATATCTCTCATTGTCATGGAGTCAGAAACAACTCATAACTGACCCTTCATTGGGTTTCTGAGGTTGTAGATTGCACAAAGGAAGTTGTCCACCTTTATCCCACAGAACCCTTGGTGGCTTTGAACCTCCAGAGAGGCTCAGCCTGGGGGTTAACAGAGTCACTTCCTACAGACTGCTTCTTGAACTCCCTAGTTCATAACTAGGTAAAAATAAGAGTTGAAAGGAGGAAAAGAGTATGAAGTTTGCTGTGATATCAGAATTCTCTCAATAGTTTGTGTGGGCTTACCTCATTTAATCTTAATAATCCCATAAAATACAAAATAAAAACAATTATGCTCATTTTACAGATGAGAAAGCTGTGGTCTAGAGAGGTCCAACAACTTGAAGCTCAACGCAACTTTTAGAAGTGGACCTGACACTTGTTCATAGGGCTGCCTGATTCCAAATAGTCTCAAATTCTTAACACTCGTAACTTTTACAGGGTGCCAATTTCAAGTGGATTCTGTTAGCTTACTCTTTAAAGGTGTGGATACTCTATAACTCCAAATGTTTATTTCAAATATATACTTTCTAGAAATAAATAAATTTAGTGCCTATCAATTTTTTTTTAATGCACATTAGGGTATGGCAACCGTGTTAGGTAAATAGAATTCTTTAAGTTATGTATGTTTTTTTGAAAAAGATCTCTAAATTATCTGAGGTCATATTTTTACAAAGTACCTATGGAGTAGGGAGCTCTGGTTATATAGTATACACAGTTGCTCTGCTTACACAAAGGACCCACCTCTCTGGAGGTTTTAATCCACTCGTGGCTCATTGGGAGAAAGATGGATAATATCCCTGAAAACCTGCTTGAGAATCAACTGTGAGTTTATCCCAACTTGATAGCAAGGAGCTTTGAACTTGAGGAAGTATCTGTTGTTGGACTGACATCTGACAGCTAACTCACAAGTCAATGTGTCCCCTCTGCAACGGATCTACAAGTTATTACATAACAAAGATGTGATGGGTAAGGTGATATTTGGTGTGTAAGAGAGAAAGAAAAAAGTGCTAGAGAAAGTCAAGAAAACGAGAGGTGATTTCTGGTTCAGAGTGTAGGTCAAACCTTGTTTTGATGAACATTTTAAAAAAACACACATCCTAGGAGTTCATATTTGTATATATATTAGTTTTTAAAAATATTTTAATAACTAGCTGCTTTGGTACCTTTTTATCAGATTGGAAATTGGATGTTTCACTGATTTGAAATATCCCTTTGGTCATTTGTAAAATTTCCTTTTGTGTAAAAAGAAAAAAAAAAACCAAAACAACCCAACAAACAAAACACCACACACCAACAACACAACAGAACAAGACAACAGAAATGCACTGTCCCCCAACCAATTCTGACTCACGGTGACCCTCTATTTAGTTTCTGAGCCTTAACAGGGATAGAACTGCCTAATCTTTCTTCCAAAGGTATTGCTAGTGGATTTGAGGAACTGACCTTTTAGTTACCAGTCAAATATGTAACTAACTCACTATGCCACCAGGTACCTGATAGAATCAGCATTCAGTAACTTCCCTCCAGGAGAGCTGATCTGTAGCAAAAGGTGATGGGAGAAGATTCAGCTTTTTGTCCCTGAAAGGCTAACTCTAAAGAAATAGTCCAAGATGATACATGGTTTACTCAGTTTTGTTTTTGTACGTGTTATCTTTTTTCTCATCTTTTAAAAGTTGAGGCAAAATTTTGTAAAATAAGAGAATATGATTGGCAGCTCCTGAGTGACTGCCGTGGATGGTTTTGGCTTGAATCTCATGGCCCTTTTGAAACTCTCCAAACATTTCAGTCTATTCCAGTGAAAAAGGAACTCTCATCTAGACCTTGAAAGCTTGAGCCATGAGCCACTAATTGACTCAGCAGACTGACAAATAAGTCCTTCAATTGCATCATGTATGATATTTTTTAAAGCATTTTGATCTATTTGATCTTGTAGTAGCATTGTGAAGGGCAGTTTTAGAATATTATGCTAATTTCTCTCTCTACCTTATCAGATCTATTTTCCGGCATTCCCTGACCTGTTCAATGCTGATGTGAGGTGGAATTCTATACCACTCATTGACTTCCAGTTAGGTTGTTTGTTTGTTTGTTTTGTGGATTTTTTTTAAATTAGTTTTAATGAACGTTTATAGAGACTTTGGATTTCCTTTCATTCATGTATCCAGTTAGGTTTTGTAGCATATACCTTGAAGATCATTCTATCACAGAAAATACAGAGCTTTCCCATTGTTTTTTCAATAGCGTCCTGAATATCTATTCTTCGGATATACAATAATTTGTTTGAAAATCTTCTGAAGGTCACGTGTCTCCTGTAATTCATGTCTTCCAATGGCTACGGGAGAGAAAGATGGGCAGTTACTTCCTGTTAGGAGTTACCGATTTCCAGCCTCAGAGACTCTGTTATGATTGGCGGTCTTGGTGGTGATGCTATGTGCCCTTGAGACAATTACAGCTCATGGCGATGCTCTGAACAATACATCAGAGCCTTGCCCAAGCCTTGCCAATCCTCACGATTTCTGCCATGCTTGAGCCCATTGTTATAGTCATGGTGTCAGTTCCTCTTGTTGAAAGCCTTCCTCTCTTTCAGTGACCCTCCACCTTATCAATATGTTGTCTTTTTCTAAGGACTGTCTCTTTCTAAGCACACGCCCCAATTATGTGAGACAGGATTTCAGTGTCTTGCCTCTAAGGACTACACTGAGTTTTTTTCCTTTTTCATAAGCGATAGAAAAAAGTTGTTTCTGGGTCCCATTTTAGGACATATATTTCTGTTGATTTTTAGCTTTACAGAGAAGTAACTACAGTGGTTTTTCCTTTTCATTTTAAAACCGTTTAATCATTTAAATTATTTTCCATATGACAGGCAATATTTTGGGGTTTGCTTCTAGTTGAAAACTTCACAGACATTGGGATGGTGCCCAACTCCAGAACATTTATTTTGCCCAAAGATTCTATTAAAAAAGTTGCAACTGTAGAACAGAATTACAAATTCTCACAGAATTAAGAATTTCTGGGGTCATAGAAGCTGATGACTCTCTGAAACTATTGCTGAGATTATCTTTAAAACTAATACCAAAATTACCCTCTGGAGTCTTCTTTAAACTAAGCAGTCGTAGTGCTTGACTAGGAAAGAATCTCTGTTCTGAGTTTTGTGATATTTTAATAATCAAATGGACCCAGAAATTTAAAATATTAGATAGGCGACATGAGGAGCAGTGAATTTATGTTACTACGGAAGGATAACGCAGAAATTGAGGGTGAAAGTGATGGTTCAAACTGAATAATGTAATCCATGTCACTGCATTTTACATGTAGAAACTGTTGAGCTGGTATATGTTCTCCTATGCATATTCTCAGCATCAACAGCAAAAATAAATAAATTATAAGACAAAACAAACATGGACCTTTGGCCCACGAATCATAGTTTGTTGTCTTTTTGTACAGAAGGTCAATGTTTGTTAAATAATGTTTGCTTGCAATATACACCTATGGTGAGGATTTCTCTCTCCATTCCCCCTGATTTTAATAACCACGTTTCTTCATTGTGCTTTCTATAGGGTCAGTTGACATCTGCGGGCCTATTAATCAATGACTTTGCCTGCAGGTTTCTGGTTAAGATTTGTCAACACAAATCTTTTTTAAAAGACCAGGAGGCAGAAGAAGGATGTGGTCAAATTTATTTCCCTATATTTTTTTTCCATTCTGAGTTATTGCAGCCTGACTATAGCACTAGATAGTTCCAGTCATGCTGTTACCATCACTTATGTCTACAGCTAGCTTCTTGGAGTTCTACTAATTATTTCTAGTCCTTGACCTTTCAGGATTCAGGATGGTAATGGCTTCCTGATACTGATAGCCTTTAAATTCTCTTTGTTAGTTCCCCTTAAAACAAAGTGGCTCCGAATCTCACATCAGTAAGCAGTGTCTTTATTGAACTTTCTTACTTTATTTGAAGATGCCATTTATTCTTGCCAAGAACTCCTAATTAATACATCATCTTTATTATCATGGACTTCAGAAGTTACGCTACCGATATTCTGATTCTCCTCTGGTGTGCGAGGTCCCTGTGACTAGGCTAAAAGGCTCAAACTCCCTACCTTCAAGTCAATTCCAACTCATAGTGAACCTCCATCAGGTTTCCGAAGCTCCAGATAGTAATGACAAGAGAATGTTCATCTTTCTCCCTGAGAGCTGCAAGTCGAGTCAGACCTCCGGATTGGCAGCCTCCGGGCGAACATTATAACCCTCAATCCACTACTGCAGCAGAGCTCGCTTGGGTAGACTGTAGAAACCAGTGACAAAAACACCGATGCAGCTTTGCCTTCAAGGTATTCTGTAAACGTGTTATTGACATCTGTAATCGGTCCGCCAGCTATAAAGATCTGCCGTCTCCTTCCATAAGCTTTGCAGCCTCTGAAAACCCACTGGATTGTCAGCTGAGATGCAATAGACATTGAGTGAGTTTGCATTCAATCAGTTGACTTGAAGGAGGCCATCCTCGACAATCCAATGTGCCTCATTGATTCAGCTGGAAGAACTGTACGGCAAAACTGAAGAGAGAGTTCTTCCTCCAGACTGTAGGTAGAATTAGCTTCCTCACAAGCAGTTCAAACCTGCTCTTCTTGACACTCCGCAGATTTCAGAGCTGCCGAGCCAGAGCTACATGTGTGTAGGCCACATCCCTGTGCTAAATCTCTTCTCTGTTTTCTTTAGTTGAATCCTGAACTGGTGTGTGAACTTACTGAACTTACTTGTTACCTCTTTCTCTTGAGGTTTTCACTGCCTGGGATCATTCTGTATAAAAGCTGACAACATTTTGAATCAATATTTACCTTTCTTGTTTAGTTTTGTTGTTGTTGGGGTGTGTGTGTGTGTAGTATATACATACATATATACATACACACACATATATATGTATGTATGTGTGTGTATGTATATCTCATATACATGTATAACATACACATCTAAACTTTGAAATACCGAGACTCCTGTCTTGATTAGATGCCCTGGTCACTTGCCTGCTTTCACCTCTGTTTGCATTGCCGTGTGAACTTGCTGTGTCTGCCAAATGTGTCAACTGGCATGAGCAACAGTAACTTATTTCATCTGATGTTTGTTACTCAGCTCAATAAAGCCATATTGATACTTTGCATGAGTATTTAATAGCTATATGGACTGTCAAAATAGAGGTCCTGCTTCTAGCGCTTAAGGCCCTTGGGTAACCAGCCTCCCCTAAGCCCTTCAATCGGCATAATCAGAAACTAATAAAAGGAAGCTCTTGTCGCCCAGTGGCAAGAAGCTGAGCTGCAATCCCAAAGACACACAGTTCGAATACACCAGATGCTCTGCTGGAGAGGAAGGGATTGCAATCTCTTCTTATGCTGGTCAGATCTGAGTCACCGGTACACAAGAACAGACAAAAACAAAAGAAACAAACAAAAAAATAAACTGTAATAAAAATGGAATTACTTAGACCCTGGTGGTGTAGTGATGCACATGTGGTTGCTGATCGAAAGATTGGCAATTTAAACTGACCAGTCACTGAGGGAGAAAGAGAAGGCAATCACCTCTTTTGAAAATAAAAGGAATAAATTTTAATTTTACGTTGGCTTGTTAACTAAGTTGGCATGCAGTGTGCTTCACGCTATTCTTCATTCACATTGCATTTCATCAGTCATTCCCATTCATTCCATTCTATAGAATTCATCAACAATGAACTGTACCCACAATTGCCCCATATTTCTAGCTCTCAACACCCCCCTGAGAAAATTTTGGGTCTATGAGAGCTGTCAGTGTTGACTCAAAGACAATGTTTTTGATTGGTTGTTAGGCTTTTTTTGGTTTTAAGGTTTTTAGCTTATTTCTAATAATTTGGAATTTCTTAGAAAGGCCACAGGACTTGAGTTTTTACAAATATGCAGCTTGACATAATGGATACAAGAATGTAAAGCATCAGTGCTTTAGACATACCTTGGAGGACCTACACCATAGTTCTAATTTTATATTGTCTCTGAGTTTGTTGGCCGTAATTATATGTCATTAATCTCTGTTATAAGAAACCGAAGTTAAAAGCCACTGACTCGTCCATTATTGTTTTTGCGTACTGCCGAGTCAGAACCAACCCATGACTGACCCTCCAGCAGTTCTCTCAGAGAGGAGATTGCCTATCTTTCTTCTGTGGAGCAGCTGGTGGATTTGAACCATGTGCCTTCAAGTTGGTAACCTATCTTATTACCACTAGGTCACCAGAGTGGATTGGATTTTGTAGTGTGGTCCTTGCCATTTTGAGTATTCACACCTCGTGACAGCCTCCTGTTGGACGAAGTGTATTCACATAACACTATGACTTTGAGGTTGGTCATGTGACTAGCTTTACCTTATGACGTGCAGGCGGAAATGACAGTGGACCATTCCCAAGTCTTCTGCCCTCTGGTTTTTATACTTCTGCTCATACTATAGAGGACAGTCCCCTGGTAGACAGTCCTCTCAGCTTGGGATCCAGAATTTAAATATATAGACGAGGGATGCACTGACTGTACGTCCTGGGTTCAAAGGTAATCTGAACCTGTCCTGACCGACCCACCCCAGGCTATGACGCTTCCATGAGTGCACTGATCACTATTTAAATTCATCTGTTTTAGCGTTGGTCTGTTACCTAGCATCATCAAGGTGGGAGCTAGGAGATGCAGAGTTTCTCTCCCTCATTTTATAGATGAGGTAATGGAAGGAAGGTTCAAGAATTACAGTGACTTTCCTACGGATCTTTAATCCAAATTGTAATTTGAAATAATGGTACTTTCATGGAAGATTTGAAGAAGGATTTGAAGCATTCTTCCTTCTAATAACAGAAATCAAGTCTGTATCTAATACCTCTTTGAAGTAATAGCATTGTCTCCTCAAGGAAATTCCGTCTTATCATGCCTATAAGGACAGAAACAAAGGTCAGTGGAAATATTTACTTCTCACAGAGTTTGGTGGAACTTTCCGATTCAGACAAGCTCAGAAGCAGGAGTGGCATCCACTTCTGAAATAGCTTGCCTCCAGAAACCCTATGAACCTGGAGAGAGGATGAAAGTTAGACAAGCATTCAGGTCTTTCTTTCATAGGGTCACTATGAGTCATCTACGACTTGATGGCACTGAACAACACAACTGCAGATTAAGGGGTTAGTATCTTTCTCTCTCTTCTGGAAAGTAACTTAGCTTAGTGACTTTTGAGTAATTATTTCATGCTGTAAGAAAAGTGTCACTAAATGTTATTGTGTTATTGTTTATAACTAACATTATGATTTATGGGTCCCAATGCCTTTACTTAATACTCCAAGAAATCTCTTGTCTGCCTGACTTACAGCAGGAAATTGGAGAATAGGGAACGAAGGTGGAATTGTGTGCTACATTGATTGGATCCAGTTAGAATTCAGCCTTGGAATGGCTCTCTAAGACTTTAAGGTATGAACGGTGGAATTGCTATTATGTACAAGAGGACTTAACGGAACTCCTCTTAACCTAAAGGGCATTGCTTTTAATTGTCTCTGCATGTCACAGAGCCCGGAACTATTGATTACCAGTGTGTTTCTTGGAGACCTTGTTTGGCTGAATATCCTGAATTCATTCTCAAATATCCTCCCTGTTCGGCCATACTGGGCATCCAGAGCTGAGGGACGATGACACAGCAACGTCAATACAGAAAACTCCCACTACGCAGTGCTGAAAAAGTTACCACAGATAGCAGAATCCTCGACACATTCCCTGCCTCATCTCTATGGCCCAGTTCCTGTTATCCATTAAATAGGTTTTAAAATAGTCCACATTTTTTCACTCCTGCAAGATCAATAGTGCTGGAAAGTTGGCGGGGACTCTTATTTAAACAAAGCTCCCAAGTTTTCTGGGGGCAGGTGTTTCCAGAGTTCTTGGAGCATGGCTTTTTGGATAGGCTATTTGCCAACACACACAGCAACAGGGGAGAACATAAAGCCTTTTCCTTTGCCACAGCTGAGGTGCTGAAATGCCTTAGATAGAAACCTGGATACCCAGCGCAGGTCTTTATTTGGGCTGTAGGTCAAAGAACAAACAAGAATTCAATCCAGCGTCTCTCTCCCCAGAACTCCAATGGGCTTCCAAGCAGAATAGGACCACGTATCAAATTGCGTGCACTCCCCAAGCATTTCTGTACAGCGTGCGCCAATAAGTTTGGCTCGCTTTCATTTGTTGTTGCCCAGTCTTCTGAGAATACCATTCCCAAGCTTTCCAGCTAAAACATGCTTGAAATTGAGTCTAGTTGGAAATAGTGGGCCTGAAATTTAATAAGATAAAGGCAAAGCAGGTACGATTTTATCCTTTGCCCATTAGCCTCCGGGCATTGATTTTCGTTACTCTTAAATCCAAAATTGAAACCTGTGACTGCTTTAGAGACATGTGACTTATTTTATAATCTGTTCCCCGGCATTTGGGCTGATTCATACTTGCTGCTGTTAGAGTCTTATCCTCAAACATTCAATTACACTCAGCCTTGGCACAGCAGTCCCCACAAGAGAGAAATAATCCCTTGTTTCTCACCCTGAACTGAATGTAAATAAATAGCGAGGCAAACTTAAAAAGATTTAAAAAGTCTAAGACCAAATGCACATTAAGGAACATTTAATCATGTTAGGAGAACGTTTAGGGGACTAGTTTTTAAAGGTCAAAGGAAGTAAAAACATTTCTGGCTTAGAAAATACTTAATGGTCATTAAATTGTAACACAGTGAAAATGGAAGTTTCAGTTATGCCTCTAAAAATGTAGAGTATTGGGCATTGCAGAGAACCATTGAAGTTGCAGGTCTTGCCTGTGCAGAAAGGGTCCTGAGTTTCAGCATTTTTATTTTTGTGCTCTCGGCTTGAGGGTTCACGTGAGGATTCCATATTATCTCTTTGCTTGATCTCCTCCATGTCTTGTCATTTATTTTCTTTGCAAGCTTCCTAATAAATTTGAAAACACAAATTTCCTTTGTAGGTGTACTAGATTTAGAGACGTTTGAAGTGAAGGGTATTGAACATGATAGTAGTTGTGGAGTTTATCCCAGTAAAACTCTCAGTTTCAGGAAAACAATCAGTCATGCCATTACCAAGGAAAGACCAATTTTATCCTTCAGGTTAAACATTTCATAAAAGAGGGTGGGGAGAGAGGAATTACTTTGTCCATGGCAGTAAAAGTGGTTAGAGATAAAAACTTGGATCAGGCTGATCTGAGTTCAAGTTCTGGCAGCCTGCTTGTAAGAAGCTGTGCTGTAATCCGAAAGGCACATGGTTCGAATCCATCAGCTGCTCCATGGGAGAAGGATGGGCTGTCTCTTCCCTGTAATTTAACTGCCTCTGAAAACACACCGCAGGGTCAGCTATGGGGCGGTTCCAACTTGATGGCACATACCAACAATAACAATACAGTATTGTGTTAGGGAACTCTGGTGGCCTAGTGGATAAGGAGCTGCACTGCTAACACCAAGACAGGAGGTTCAAATCCACCAGCTGCTCAGCAGGAGAAAGATGGGCAAACTCCTCCCAGGAATGTAGAGCCTCTGCAAACCTGCTGGAGGGTCAGCTACACTCAATAGCAATGGGGGGGGGGATTAAAAAGCACCC
>NW_006399841.1:7883748-7897001 GCF_000299155.1 Elephantulus edwardii | reverse complement strand
GGGGCAGGGAGAAAAGTCCAACAATGAATGAATGGAAATCCAAAATCTCTGTAAATGTTCATTAAAATTATTAAAATAAAAAAATAAATAAAAGGCCACAGTTTCCAACTCCTACGGAGTAGTTCTGCACACAGGGAGCTGTCGTGCGTGCAAGCTGACAGCAGCTGGACAACTTGTGAACTTCAAGGTCAGCGTCCAAACGAGCTACTCAAGATGGGAAGAGTCACACTCTTTGAGAAAAGTTTGACTGCAACATTGACCTCACCATAACTGTTGCTTTTTCATCACATGGCTCATAAATGACTGCTTCTGATAAACTTAAAAATATGAATATGTAAAAAGGATGAGAACTTGTTAATCACTTGGAGAATCACTGGCTAGAAATAGTATGAAGAGTTCAGTAAAACCCTTTCAGATTCAGTCAGAGGCGTCAAGAAGGCGTGTTTGTCATTTACTTCGCAGCAATTTTTTTTCTACCTCTAAGAATATTTTCTCACTCTGTTTCATTAAAGTGACAAAGGAAGGAGGTTATGGGGAAATTGATTTCTAGATGATAATCAGAAGCAAACACTGTGGGAAGATTTGGGAAGAAATAGACTGTGTTTTTTTTAAAAAAAAAAAAAAAAGAAGAAATGGAGATTCTTGGCAGAATATTGTTATCAGCCAGATGATTTTGGGAAGAGTCAATAGGACTACTCTGGGTCTTCTCCCAGAAAGATAGCAGGCCCTGGAGGATATACGCAAGTGAGTTTCATTAAACAGGATGAATCAATACCATTTTCACTGTTAACTCCCTATGACTAAATTGGAAAGGAATTGGTAAAGCATTAACTTTTACTTTTATGAGTTGCCTCCTTTTTCCTTTGATTAATAGAAAATCAGTGAAAACAGTTTGACGTTTCTGAACTAATTGTTTTTGAAAAGTCCTGACATCTAAGTGACATAGTATTTTAATGAAACTTTAACACATTGCTTTACTGTGTATTTGGAAGGCTGTCAGCCGAGCTAATTCTATGTTTAAGCGTCCCAAAGCCCACTTTAGAGAGAATACAACTGAAGCTTACAGAGATTAAGTAAATTACCATAGGCCATGCCATCAGTAAGTGGTTGGACTGGAGTTTAATATGGGCCAGGCAAAGTCCAAAAGCCATGTTCAAGTCGTTACATAACACTACCCCTCTTGGTGTGTGTGTACTAGCATATTTGTTAGGCTCTCCATCCACCCATCCGTACAAAATCAGAGCAGTGGAAGATATGAGTAATTGTAGAACTATTTCAATGTATAAACACACTTAGCATGAGATTCATGTAAAATGCAAGACCACACTCCTAGGTGTGTCATTCCATTGGGTGTTATACTAGTACCTTGTTGAGACAATGAATAATTTTAGAAAGAAACCTTGAAACCTTTGGTAGGTAAGAACCTAACAGATCCATCAATACTAGAAATACAGAACCTAGAAAGAGGAAATATTTTTAAAAAGAAAAGGAAACATCAATAAATTATAGACAGACTCGGAGATAACTGCTGTGGGTCTTAGGGCTTGATAGATCAGAGAAGCTGACCCCCAACCCAAACCCCTGCTGTTAAATTACAGAGAGCCCCGCATCTGGCTGGATAATATGGGAGAATAAGGTTGAAGTTAAAAGCAGACACTAAACTATTTTCAATGACTAGAAGGCAAATTTTTAACCTCCTCTGTTCTTGACAGGTTCCTCAATCTGTGAAAAAGTATAATGAATGTCAGAAAGAGACTTCCACCACGACATAAGGTTTATGTACTTATTTTTTAGAATTTCCAGTCAATCACTGTTGCAATTTTCTCTCTGCTCACCCCCTCCCTCCAAATCACTGGTCTCCTTAAAAAGAAAAACTCTTTCATTGTTATGCAATCCCTCCCCCCAAGTCCACTCCACTATGCAGCCTTTACTCTGGACTTTTGTAATGACAATACCCATTCATATATACCTTTAAAACAGATCTCTCCCTCATCTGTTTCAATGCAATATACATCATTTCTCCCCTCCTTTTCTGTCTTCCCTTAACCCTGATGTCAGTCCCATTTTACAACAGTGGGCCTATGCAATATTTGTCCCTTTGTGACTGAGATATTTCACTCAGCATAGTGTCCTCCCATCATGACATAAGATTTATTTTTACTGCCCTTGCATCCTCTCTCCATTGAACTTGCCTTAGTTTTGGAGGAAAACAGGCTTTATTAATAAATGAAGTGGAAGCAGGGAGGGAGAACCGATGCTTATTAAACACCCACTAAAGGTGAGTTTAGGGACCTCTCCAAAATACTCAAGAGCAACAGTGTCTCTCTGGAGACTAAGGTCCGCCTGATACAGGCCATGGTTTTTGCAATCACTTGTTATGCATCAGAGAGTTGGACAATGACTAGGGAGGATAGAAGGAGAATTGATGCCTTTGAGCTGTGGTGCTGGAGAAGAGTATTGAATGTACCATGGACTGCTGGGAAAACAAATAGATTCATCCTGGAGAGGGTTAAACCAAGCTACTCCTTGGAGGCAAGGATTCTGGGGCTTCGCCTGACATACATTGGACATGTTGTAAGGAGAGACAGGTCTTTAGAGAGGGACATCATGCGGGTAGGGTAGAGGGACAGCGCAGGAGGGGAAGACCCTCTATGAGGTGGATTGATTCAGTGACTGGGGTAATCGGGATGGGTGTGTCAGAGGCAATGAGATTGGCACAGGATAGAGCACGGTTTAGGGCTATTGTACATAGGGTCGCTATGAGTCGGAAACAACTCGACGGCACATAACAACAACAACAACAAAGGTGAGTCCATAAAAAGGTGTGCTGCTAACTCACAGTCTCACCTCTCTAGTAGCTTGAATCCACCAGCCTCTCAATGGGAGAAAGATGGGCAATCACTCCTTGTGTGGTTGACAGCACTGGGGAACCCATGAAGGGTCAGCTGTTAGTTAACTTCAACTCAAAGGCAACAATGAGTTAGAGTTTTGAGTTAAACGTGAGGTGTTCTACTGTGTCTTATGTACCTAACCCTTTCCCGGCATCCCTTTAAAAGTAGTTATCATTCATCCTCCTCTTTCAGTTAAAGAAACTGGAGCTTAGATAAGCTAGAGAGAGTGACTCATTTTACTCAGTAAATAGCACACGAAGGGTGTGCTAAGTCTAAATCCAAAAAAATATCCAGTCCGTTGGCAAAACAAACAGACTCCGCACTTAACTCCCTCCGTTTCGCAACCATGATGATATTTCTTCTGACCTCTGTTCAGTTTGCTAAATTTTGAAATGTGCATATGCATCACATCCTTTGCATAAGGCTGAACGTTTATAATTTTTAATGAATTCAAAACTTACCCTGAAGCACACACGAAGCAAAAGAGCTTCACACAAATATTAATAAAACCATTAAAGCCACTTCTTTGGGGAGACGGAAGAGCCCTCCTCACATTCCTTAAGAGAGTTGAATCCTCTAGGATGTTTGTGCATTGTCTTCTTAGGACCCTGAGTGCCTGCATTCCTTTTTTTTTTTTTTTTTATTTTTTGGTCTGTTTCACTACATGGTGCCTACACCTTTTTTATGAAATCAAGAAAGGATTAAGGATTAGGTTAGGTCTGTAATGTTCACTAAATATGCTATCTATCCTGTAGTTGCTTTGAGGATGTTGTCAGGAAGGATCAGTGCTTGGGAAAAGAGGTGGAGGGCCAGAGAAAGAGAGAAAGTCCCTCAGCAAGGTGGTTTGACACAGTGACTATAACTAGGGGCCTGAGTGTGTCAGAGATCACGATGATAGCACAGGACGAGGCCATGCTCAGATCTGCTGCTCATCCGGTCACTGTGAATCTTAGACGAGTTAAGGGCACAAAACAACAGTAACAACAGAGAGTGAAACTCGCGATCTACTGGAAGTCATAAGAGGGACTTCTAATCTAGTCTGCAGGGATCAGAAAATGCCCCTGAGAAGAGATGAAGTTTAAGCTGAGCCTGACGGACAAAGAAAAGTTAATCAGACTTTGAGAGAAGGCTGGTTTATGGGCTGTGAACCAAGGGGTTGGGGCAAGCAGGTATTTTTGGCCTAATGAGTTGAAAAGAAGGTAACCGAGCCCTCCGCTTTCTTGCCAAGAAGTTTGTTTTCCCTGGACAAGCATTTGAGTGCCTCTGCATTACTTTAGACACTCAATGAATATCCATTTTCTTTTTCTTGGTAATGACTTGGAATGTTAAACAGCAACTCCGTAGCATACAGGTTTCCTTGTGAACTTATTATAATGAGAGAAAGAGAACTGGATTTCAATTAATGAGAAAGATGGGACTGGACTTGAGTTTGTGACTTTAATAAGGTTTGCAAAATAATGTAGGAGAGTGGTCCTCAAAAGTGGACCCAGGGGTTGTGATATCTGAAATGTCTATAGTATGGGAGACTCTCCTTAAGAAAATCAAGTGGTGGGGAAACTTACTTTTTGCAAAAATGCTCAAGTCCTATGTCCTGTGAATACATTTCTAGAACCCTTCCTACCACTTGGAAAGCATCTTAGGAAAATGAGGGCTGTGGATGCTTGGGTCTCATTAGCTTCACTGCAAATTCCCTTTAATGATACTCTTTCCACGAGAATGCCAACAGTGATAAAAGCACCCTAACCAGGTTAAAGAGCTTGGACACCGAGCAGAAGATCAGCCGTTCATACCCACCAGATGTGCCAGGGGAGAAGGAGGCGGCGGTCTGCGTCCCCAGAGCGCAGCCTTCATAACTACGGGACAGTGACACTCTGTTTGATAGGGTCACTGCTAGTTAACATTGAGTCAGTGCTGATGGGGTTGGCTTGTATCTGGTAGTCAGATAACCAAGAACCAAAATGACTTGAACTCCTTCTTTTTTAAATTTCAAAATTTTTGCCATTTGAACAATATGAGAGAGTTTGGAGAAGGGGGAGGAAGTCATGAAGGTTTGCTTTTCTGAGGTGTGTGCACATGTTTTAGCTTTTTTAGGTTGATTCTTGTTTGCTAAGAGGGCTCTTCCTTGGCCAGTTTTCATAATCTCTGTGTCCCAGCAAAATTTCATTGGCTCCTGAGACAAAACAAAACAAAACCAAAATGAATCATAAAACTTGCTGTGAATAATTAACAAAAATATGTTTTTTAAGAAGTTTTTATCTTAAAGGAAAACACCAGAGAGATACTTCCTACGTTACAGTAAATGACTAAATCAATCTTGCTTTGGACACAGAAATTCTATGAACCAATTTCATTTTTAACAGACGCTCCTGACGTCTGGACTGGGATGTGGGGTGGAGAAGGGAGACGGCAAAAAAGGAAGATCTAGGAAAGCGAGTAGCTAGTAAACCTGTTCTTCAGAAAAGGAAATGCATAGTGAGCCTGGCATGTAGTGTTTGCCTTTCTTCTGTGGTGTAAACACTATCTGTGATGGATCGCAGGTGATGTCGTTGAGCTGACATTGCAAAGTCATGGACACAAGCAGTCAGCACCAGCCAATGAGGATCCCTCTAGCAGGCAGAGCTCACCTCGAGATTCCCAGCCTCTGTGAGCTTCCTTGTGAAGCACTCTGAAAGACCTGCTACTTAAAATGCACCTAGGCTGTGAAAAACAGGTGCTTCCCTTTGCTTTCAGCACCTGTAATAATATGCAGAGTGTGCATTTGCAAAGTCCCACATGTCCTGTGTTCACTTTGCTGGATTATGAGTGATTCAGAACCCTGTGAGCTCAGCTGACCAGGGCTTTGTGGACCCCAGATAGGGTCCCTGGCACTTTCCTCATCAAGTTCCGTGAACAGCGGCTGTGACCTTCACAAGCATGGTGAGATGTGTGCTGATAGAAAAACAGAAATCATGATGCCATGGTGCCTTTTTACCAAGTACTACTTAAAATACATTCTGAGTGAGATTAAACACGCATTGAAGCCAACACAAAATGCAATTTATTTGTGGCCAGAATGCATTTATTTATGTATTATAAGTACACGTGACTCACAGCATTAATATTTTTGTTAAGTTAGTGTGCAGTACTAACCATTCCTTTTCCCTTCCCTCCTTCCCTCCTTCCCTCCTTCCTTCAAGAGAGGAAGTGGTGTAAAAGGTGACAGGAGGAAACCCAGTGAAGGTCTGGCCACTGCCTGGCCTGCAGCCTGCCTGGACACTTCAGGACAAGAATCAGAAGATGCTGGACAAGAATCCTCATCTTCTACACAAAAGAGTGCTCAAGGATCCAGAGAAGCCTGTCGTGGGAGACTTGGGAAACCTGTCAGGGGAGACTGGGGGAAACATGCTGGATTTTAGCCTGGCAGCGTTGAGAAGCCCTTTGCAAGGTTTAACCTGGTTAATGACACCGTGTTTGCATTCACACTCCCTTACTCTCTGCTAAGTCCATTCTGACTCACTGTGACCTTTCCTTGGGCTTCGTGGGCTGTAAATTGCAATGTGAGGAGACTGCCCTTTTTTTTGGTCCCTCAGAGCCAGTGGTAGATTTGAACAACTCACAAACCCACCACCAGGGCTCCCTTGTGTTTTTTCATCTGTGTTCTAAAAGTCACGCTAAGGTCATTGAATGAAGGTGTATTGGAGAAGAAGCTGTAGATGACGAGAAAATGCAGACAAATTCCACGGGTCTGACCAAAAAGAAGGGCTAGAAAGAAAGGACAAAGAAGAGGAAGGAACTTGGACATTCGAAGGAGGTGGAACTGGTGGGGCTTTGGCTTCAAGCTGCTGGAAGGTGATGGACCATTTAAGTGCATCTCCACTGTCTGCGTCGGGGTGGGGAAGGGGCTTACAGGATGGTGATGGAGGAGACACACAGGAAGACAGAACAAGAATTCAGGAAATCCTAAAGAACAAAATGCAGCAGGAATGTCGGCTTAACGACGGATGTCATCACGCATCCTTGTAGGAATTTTTCCTTTAGAAACCTTCACAGGCATTAACCCTCTTTCATTCTGACTCTTGTTCATGCTCTGGGGAGGGCAGGTCTGGCACTCTGACCCCAGTTTAATGCAGCTAATGGAATTTAGCATGACTGGGAAACATACTCAAGATCACATGGTTCAGCGAAGGTAGAGAAGAGTCAAAACTGCATCCCCCATCCTAGGGGTTGTAGGCCATACTCGCATTGCTACCCCACAGGCAACCTCTCTCTGGCTCTTCAAAGCCCCCAGTGGTTCCTCAGGAGAAAGATGGGCAATGTTTTCTCATGTGATTTACAGCTTCTAGAAACTCACAGGAGACTCAGCTCTGCCCTGGTTCTAATTTGACAGTGATATGCTTTGAGTGGAAGAAAGATAGGCAGTCTTCTCCTGCTGAAACTGGGAGCCTCAGACACCCAGGTGGAGACTCACTCTTGAGTCACTCACTTGATGGCACTTTTAGAGCGATACTCAGGCCAAGAAGAGAGTAGACTGAAGACTAGGGTTTGTTGGTTGGGTTTCTTTCCCTTTCCCATTGGGATTATTTACATCACTGGCACCATTATCTGACTTTGCACAATACTTTACAGGTTTCCACATAAATCAATGGAAATCTCATCTGAGGTCTTATACAAGTTACTTACAATAATATCCAAGTTGCTCCTGATTAGTGTAAATATTTAAGTGCTTCCCTAATAGCCAAAAGGTTGGTGGTTTGAACCCACCCAGGAGTGCCTGATAGGCTATCTCTGAAAGGTCATGGGTTTGAAAATGCTATGGAGCAGTTCAAATCTGTGCACATGGGGTTGCTATGTAGAAGAACTGACTAGGCAGCAACTAAAAGCAATAAAAATGTGCCCGAGCTGAGGCCTTGATATTTTTGGAGTGCAAAGGGACCATTCCCTTCAAAGGGTGCTGAAGTGCTGGAAGTCTCATTTGTCGTAAGAGGAAGAAGTCCATGCATAGTTCCTGTTTCCTCTTCATGAAAAATAGAAAGAAAAACACTGAAAACCTGCCCTTTCCATCAGGTCAAGTGACAGACACTGACCTGCATGACATTCCGTCCAGAAAGCTGCAAAACAAACAGTCACATACCCCTGAAAGAGCCAAACCGGGGACCCTAAACTTCCTCTCACCTACAAAAGGACAGCTTTTCCTCTCTAAGCAGAACTCGAGAGCAGGGAAGGAGTTATTTAAACCTCGAGTCTAAATTCAAGGTCAAGGAATGTTCCACGTCTCTGCAGCTTCTCAGAGGGCAGCATACAGGTGGGAAAATATTAGCTTAGCTTTGCAAACTCAACCACGTGGACAAGCTGCATTCTCTTACTCTGCTCTTTGTTCATTTGATATAAGTGAGGAAACACCTTCTCACATATGATTTACAAACATGCAGGTTGAGAAGGATACATCATGGTCATTTTCTTAGAATAGAGGAAAACACAGAGAGCTAAACCATGAGTAAGGATGACAGAAGAAGAATGCTTTGAGTTGCTGTACTGAAGATGAAGTATGGAACATACCACGGACTGCCAAGAGAACAAACAAGTTTATCCTAGAGAGGGTGAAAACATTTTGCTCTTTGGAGGCAAGGATTGTGAAACTCTGCCTCATGTACTTTGGGCATTTTTTCCAGGAGGGACCAGTCCTTGGAGGACACCATGCTTGGAAAGGTGCAGGAACAGTGCAGGGGAGGAAGACCCTGGTGAGATGGGTTGTGACAGTGACTGTGGTAATGGGAAGAGGTGTGCTGGAGACAGTGAGATTAGCTCAAGACAGAGCAGAGTTCAGAGCTATTGTTTATAGGTTACCATAAGTTGCAGGTGACCCAATGGCACATAACGACAACGGTGCAACTTCACTTTTAAAAAATGTAAAAAATATCATGAAGATGATAAAAATGAAGAGACTGAGCACTCTCATCCTTGTACCATGTTCTTTTGTTGTCCCAGACACCAAGTTCCTCCTGGATTTCCTCCTTCCTCCAAGAGTTCACCTCAGAACTCAGCTCCTTCTCTTCGTCACACCAGCCTCAAGACCCAAACTCAACCTCCTCCTCTTCCGCTTCTGACTCAACATGCCAGCTGATTTCATCTAATCCCGTACCTTGCATAATCTGCTGCCTTAAAATAGAAAAGACACTTTTCTGTATTTGTCTTTTTAGTTGTCTTTGTTTTCTTCATGTACTAGATGAGTTAATGTCTTTCTACAACTAATGGTTTTCGATCATTAACGCTCGGTTCTTCAAATCTGTTCTTCAGATAATGTCTAAATTCAGGTGGGATATGTATGTGCAAGGTTGTAGTTTGATACTTAGGAACATTTTCAAGTTCTTCAACTTGAATTTACACCTGAAGAATTGATTGCACAGACAACTTGAGAACTTGATTCTTTTTCTTTTATTATTGTTATTGGTTTGTGTATAATATTTCATATGTTGTATGTTACTCATATGCATTATGTTTTATACAATCTTTCAATTACATTGTATTTCATACAATAATTTATCTTTAGTTTATATAATCAACTACTATTTATCTATGCATATTACTATCCTGTCTTTTCAAGTATATATACAAGGACATGTATCAGTATAATTTAAAATCGTAAATATGAAGGGTAGTGAAGTAAAAGAAAGGGTACAGAAAGAAGAGATGAATGAGTAATTGCAGTCCAATTGCACTTATTAACTTGGACAATATCATTTAGATGAGGATCACATGATTTTTTTTACTTTGAAAGCAATTGTCAAAATTTATTACCATTATTTCTTGATGTTTGCCATGAAATCAGACAGCATTTGAGCAAGTGATAGTTTCTTACCTCATAATAACCTCTTTCCTTAGAAGACTTTTTTTTATATTTTAATGAAAGTTTATAAAGAACTTGGATTCATTCATTGTTGTACATTTTCCTCTTTGCACCCCCCCCCCCAAATTTGCTTTTTTCCTTTGGGAAAAAAATTTCTTTCATACAGTCCATCTCCCCACAACCCCTGAGAATCAGATTTCTTTTTTTTTTTTAATCTGTGTGTCTCGAGTTAATTTCCCCAAGAAGCTAACTGAAATTTGAGGCACAGGGTTTTTGAGGAGGAGGGTCTTCCTGGAATATACTCTGGAAAGAGATGTGTGATCAAAGAATGGATGGAGGCAGACTTCGAACTACGTAATACAAACCCAACAGTGACCTCAGCCAGCCCCACCGCAGCTTTTGTGAAGGGAGACGCCCCACACTTCACAGAGATGAGACATCCCATGAGGCCTTTCTACCCCAGCTCCAGCAGATCAGGGCATGTGGGCTTTCCCGGTGTGTAAACTCCTGCAGAAAACATTTCCCAGGGAGAGACTTATTTGCAGGCCATCAGGGGAAGTATTCTCAACAGCTGCATGATAAAGTGCCCAAATCCTGAAGTGAGAATGAGGATATCCGTGCCATAGCATCCTCTACCCTAGAAAAATGCCCAGAGATGTGACTCTAATAGGACTTGTTTGCACAGCCAGGCTTCTAATACTTGCTTCAGGAAATTTACACTCAGTTCCACTGAGACCCACAGGTGAAGATGCTGATCTCGAATCAGAATGGTTCATCTCGTGAGTAACTAGATTGTTTCGGCCTTATAAGTAAGATGGAGCAGTGACAAATAGAACTTTCTTCTCCTGATTGGCTATCAGAAGCTGCGAGTCATGGTTTATGACCCCAACTCTATGGAATTACGCATGACTTCATCCCGTGAAGTTTGTATCCTGACTCACCTCTGTGTCCACTGGGCTTCTCTGTTTAGTTTTTCTCATTCTGTCACTAGTTCTTACACACTCTTAGAAGTCATTTTAAATCCTTTCTGGACAAGATTGGGTATAAGTCATCAAATTAATAGTAATCAGTTATTAATAATTATTCAGGCTTTAAACAAATCTAAGCCACCTTTGAGACACTGCATGAACAAAAGAGGAATCCATGTGGTACATCTGTGTGCTTCTGCTTCTGTAAGGTAGTTCTGGTGTGTTTCAACCAACTGATCAAATAGAATTTCAACTTTTGATGCACAGAGCTTGTCTAGCAGTGTTCTGGAATATGGCACGCCACTTAACAGTAGAGGAAAATTGTGGTCTTTGTGAATTTCCAGAGAATTATGGAGGAAGGAATTTTGTACATGTCTGGTAATTTTAATTCTGTGTTTTTTACCCTCCTCCAAATCTTGCTTGCTTGTGCATGTGCAGGCGTAAAAGTAGTATAAAAGTTACAGAAGTTCAGGATTTAATTAAATTCTTTCTAGCCTTCTGAACAGTCACACTGAACAAATTCCCTCTTTCATTCAGTTAAGAGTCAGGTGTTGGGCATTGCTCTGGGATGCCGGAATTCCTACTATATGTTTCTATGATTTAGTTCACCACAAGAAAGGGAGAGTTAAGCTGAGAATACTTAGAAGCCGGGGTTATCACAATAAAGATAATTTACATGTCTTAGTTGTTATTAGGGGAGCTCTTGTGGTCTTGTGGCAAGAAGCTACCCTGCAATCCTGAAGGCACGGGTTCAAATCCATCCGCTGCTCCACTAGAGAAGGATGGACAATCTCCTCCCGTGTGATTAACAGCCTCTGAAAATCCACTGGAGGGTCAGCTGTGGGTCAGTTCCGACTCCGTGGTACACAACAACAACACACAACAGTGGTTATTACTATGAGGGGATATTATAATTCATGCCATATGCGTGCTGCTTTTGTTGTTATGTGTTCTAGCACACATTTGTATGTGCAATGTACAACAAATGTGTGCTAGAACCATATAAAGTATTTGATCTCGAATTTGTAATGACTTAGGAGTTAATGACTGAATAGTGAGGCAAAGCCCTTCCGGCCTACTTCTTAGGCAATCTTGAGAATGACAGAAAAACTTCTACTTCAGGCAACAGGGAGCAAAAGATGGCCCTGAGCAATCTTTGGGCCTATGAGAGTGAGCCTTCGGCAACTGTGGGAGACGGATTATGACATAATGCTTCTATTGCTAAATGTCATAGAGTCACCTCCAACTCATAGTGGCCGTGTTCACCATGCACAGCAGAATTGGACCAGAGTGAAGGTTAGGGTTTTCATTGGCTGATTTTTCAGAACGAAGTTGCCAGTCCTTTCTTCCTCATCTATCAACTCTGCTGAAACTTGCTTTTGTCTTCATAGACCTATGTAAATCTCTACTGGCGGATAGATGGAGGCTCACTGTAAGGTATATTGTTGTTGTTGTTGTTAAGTGCTGTCGAGTCATAGACAACTCATAGCAACCCTGTGAATGAAAGACCTGAGCACTGTTTATAGTGTTTCTGGAGGCAAGCCGTTTCAGAAGTGGATGCCACTCCTGCTTCCAAGCTTGTTTTAATCGGGGAGCTCCACCAAACACTGTCTACCATGGGTACCTATTATCACATTTGACACATCAGTGTCACAGTGTTTAGCATCATAGCAACCACGAGTTACCTCTGTACAGCAATGCACAGACTAGGGCTATACCACTTACTAACACCCAAGTCTCTAAAAGGAAAGTCAAAATTCTACTACGAAAACACTTCTGTCCTCTATTATGAGAGCAATAGGAGGCCATTGGAGTTTCTGTTTCTCACTTTTGACAGAGTGATGTTATCACATCAAGAAAGTCTGGGAAATATGACCTTAATTCCAAACTTGATGGCACATAACAACAACAACAACAATGAAAATATCAGAAAACAAATTTATGCTCAATCGTCATTTTTTATAAATAACTGTTGGAGATTCCCAGAAACCAGAGCGTACAGCTTCATGGAAATGAGAGTTTCAGAAAGAGCCTGCAGCTCGGGTTTTGGTGCAGGGATACCCAAAGGTTTCAATTACCAACCTAATTGTAAGGCCTGGTTTGTGGGGAAAAGGATGGATTCATCTTGGAGCATACTATGCATGAGATACTTTTAGGGCAACCAAATGCAAAATCAATCTAAGTAGTAATATGTAAGTTGGGAACTCAAGAAATAAACTTCACCTACAGATAGAGATTTCAAGATTATATACATATATATTTTAATTCTTTAGTTCAAGGGTCACTATAAGTCTTTTTCAACTTGACAAAACTTTATCATTGTTAAATGAGACTAGTGCTGTTCTATCTGGAGAAACATTTTTCCACTTTGGATATTACTCTTTGTCAATGTGCTGTATGAAGTAACCTGGGTTTGCTGTGATGCTGAATTTTGTGCCATTGGGGTATCCAATATCAGTATGGTTTCCCACTGTGGACAGTGTTTGTAAACCAGGTTTGGAAGCAGGAATGGCATCTACTTCCTAAACCACACATCTCTGGAAACTCTGTGAACTTGGAGAAACGATAATA
>NW_006399841.1:7882457-7883098 GCF_000299155.1 Elephantulus edwardii | reverse complement strand
TTAGGGCTATTGTACATAGGGTCATTATGAGTCATAAGTGACTCAAGGACACAGTTTTATCTATATATCTCTATCTATAAAGACATGAGAATAAATAAGCTAGTGTTAGCATTACCATCTTTTCTTCTTAGGACCTAAATGTTGCATGTCCCGGAATGTCCAGCCATGTCCTACCCCAGATGGGGAGTTGAGGGCAGGGATAACGCTCTCCCCCACATGCAGTGTACATTGTGGAATGAGAAGCAGAGTAAAGAGCGAGCCAGAGCAAAAATAGTTCTAAGAGAGAATGAGCATGAAGAGGATTTACTTATTATGATGGAAAGAGGTGCCACAGTCCGGAAAGGCTGAGGGTGACGTCAGGAGTGAGGGAGCAAACACCGTGGGAACGTACGTGAGAGAACACGTGGCCAGGCTCACCCAAGTTAGGGATACAAGAATCTCATGGTAGCATATCTTGACCCAAAACAGAGACTTCAGTTGGGAATTCTCTTGAGGGGGGAAAAAAACCCAAACGTTTTCTTAAATTATAATTGATTGAACTGAAATACAGTGGTTAATTTTTTTTTTTTTTACCTTTAAGGTCCTGTTTTATTTGTTACTTTTTTTTCATCTTTATTCTTTTTTTTTAATTTAGGTTGTTT
>NW_006399841.1:7877627-7881986 GCF_000299155.1 Elephantulus edwardii | reverse complement strand
TGCGAATATACCACAGCTTCTCTACCCATTCGTTTGTTGATGGGCATTTAGGTTGTTTCCAACTCCTTGCTATTGTAAACAAAGCCGCGATAAACATGGTTAATTTTTTTTAATGTGGAGAAACCATTGTTCTCTGTCAGAGAAGCAGAGAGGCCTCAATACCTTGCAGTCCATTTCCTGCACCACAGTTTTCAGTCTTTTTCCAGAGCTCCGTGGATGAGGAGGAATTCAGGATGTCCCAGAAATAGGCAGCTGGAGATGGATTGCAGGCGCGGGATCTTTCCTGCCCAGGCTCCTCCGTTCCATCGTCTGTGAACCACATTGGCTTTTAGATGCATGTTCTCAGTTGCCTTGTGAGATTTAACACAGATCAGTCAGAGACCGGTGGAAGAAGTTAGACAAAGGGCCAAAACCAGCCCACTGTTGTTATAAACAAAGTTTTATTCAAACACAACCTTGACTATTGTCTCTGATCTCTTCCTCTCTAGTGGCATAGTCTAAAGGAAGTTGCTCTGCTAACCTAAAGACAGTGGTTCAAATCCACCAGCTACTTCATGGGAGAAAGATGTGCAATCTCCCTGCATGCAATTTACAGCCTCCAAAAACCCCCTGGAGGGTCAGCTCTGAGGCAATTCTGACTTGACAGCAATGCAATGAGACTTTTAGCTGTAAACCATAAAGCTGAGCAGTTCTAACTTGAAAAGTCTAAAATAAGTATTTGAACCTTTAGAGAAAACGTTTGCCAAATGCTAATTTAGATAATACACAAAAAGCACTCAACACAGTAGCCATCACGTAGTGAAGCACTAATTATAGCTCTTCTTATTTTTATATTTAGAACAGAATGTTGATTGTTAATGTCTTTGTTATTGGCAATTGCGTTTTAAATGTTCTATGGGAGCAATACAGTCTAACACTCATTTACGTGAGCTGGTCATAAAATTTGCACAGTACTCCACGTTACTGAGAGGTACGTACATCCAACTTCAGCCATGTGGATTTTCATGAGCGTGGCAAATGTGCCTCCTTCAACCATATGGAAATTATTTAAAACTTAAAAGCATTGAAAGCCAACCTATGATTTCATTTCTTATATATGCAATCATTTTGAAAGCCAAAATGCCCTACTTCTGAATGTTGGGGTAAATGAATTTAAAGGGTATGGTTTTTATCACTAATGCTGGGTCTAATAGGGGAAGTAAAAGAGATACTCAGTCAAGTTGAAATATTAATAGTGATCATTTATAAAAGTCTAGAATGTGCTAAAATGGCAAACTGAGACCAAGTAAGACTCATAAACCCTATTTCCTCTTCTCCATTCACGCCGAGCACACAATTAAAAGATGTAAGTGTTAAAATTAAAAATTTATGCTACGGAAGCATACCAAATGTTAGCCTGAAAGATGTTCAGACTTTGGTTGAAAGGCATCCTTCCTGAAGACTTTAAGAAATTTGACTATTTAATGTGTTTAAACTGTGTAGAAAACTGTCACAGAATTCAATTTTGGAGTAGTTGACCTGAGTTATCCCTCATTAAGAAATAACAAAAAGTTTAAAGAAACATTTTTACAAGGGAGTACAACTCCATTGAGAAGAAACTCAACTGGTGATAGGAAAGGAAAGAACTAATTTGAGGAACTGTGGTTGTGTTGGACTCAGTCTTGAACACTTTGAAGGCTCATTTCTCAATTTGTAGACCTTGGCCAATGTCAAGTGTTATACAGCTGCATCTTGTTTTCAGAGGCTCAAGCTTGAATGCAAGAGATGCTTTAGCTCCATTTTTATCTTCACATGAAGAGGTTGCCTTCCCCCATAATAACAGTGAGTGTTCTGATGATAAAATGATCATAAAAAAATAGAGAAATAACTTTCAACAGAAGTCCCTATCTAAATTAGAATTCACAGACTTTCACAAACTCTTTAACATGGCCTAATTAGATAGAAATACAGTGAAACTTTCTTTTAATTGCCATCAAAGGGAAAAGTCAAAAGGAACAGTTGCAGAAGATAGAGAAAAATAGAAAATACTTATGTCATATATATAACATATTGTACTGAAAATATGAACCAATTCTTTCCATTTTTAAAATTCAGATTGTCACTTTTCACTGACATTTGACCTCCTGCCCTGCTCTGTTGAAATTAGTAAAATTCCATATAAGAGCTGGAGGAGAAAAGAACCTTTCACTTCCACTTTATGTTGGAAAGTCAAAGATTTTCCTCTGTTGCACGAGACAGGCCATTAGTAGCATAGATGAGATTTGTAAAACAGAAACGTGTGTGTGTGTGTGTGTGTGAGAGAGAGAGAGAGAGAGAATATATATGAATGTGAAAGAGAGTGTTGTCCAACCTTGGACCAAAATGGGAAGTTCAGATTAATAAAAAGTGATGAAAATACCTTCCCAGAGTTTCTAAATCCTATTGATTCATAGATCAAATGTACAAAGACAAGTGGACTGATGAGTCAACCTTAAAATGAGAAGAAAATGTCAAGATTCTATGATCTGACTTCTTTACAGGTGCTAATTGCAAGACTTTCTCATTCTACTCTTAAAAGTCAAGAGATCCCCCAGGCCAGACCCAAAGCTGACTACTCATGTTTCTGGTTTACAAAAGCCCTAGCAATTGGAACATAATAAATTCAACAATCAGTAATGAATAACATCTGGTCAACAGGGGAAGGAGAAGAAAAGAAAAAGCCATCACAGTTGCCAAGACCCTGTCCCTGCTGGGTGTATCAGAGGGACTTCTATGAAAAGAGCTGAGGAGCATTTTAAAACATGAATGCAAAGAAACAATCAACCTCATTTCCTGGCACTCATGTCTTTGTCGAGTAACAGGAACACCAGAATTGTCCCAATGGAAAGGAACAATGACCTATTTATTCTGATATCCTGTCTCCTACTGAGACTTCTGCCACGTCCTTTTGAGGAAGGGCTAAACGCCGCATAAGCAGCCTCTTGTGTTCCACGTGATGGAGTACTGGGGTCCTGGAGAGTGTGGAAAGGTTGGTTTTCTTCCTGAAGTATGTGGATGTGTGAACAATATCCAGTCATTATCTTTCTAGTTTGGATTTCTAGGGAACTTAACCACCAGGATTCACATAGTGGGAGATGTTGTGAATGGTGACATCACACACACCACTGTGTATTTTGCTCTTTGCAGCTGCCTTGTGGTTTCTTATTCCTTTCTTTTCTTCCAAAATGGTCATGATCATGTTTCTAAATTTTCCATACCCATCTTACGTAAATCCTATGTATTACCTTTCCAACTCAAGACTGCAGGATATTGGCAATTTCTGGGAGGAACACTTGCCAAAACTCTGCATTACATAGATAACACAACCTTGTTTGCTGAAAGTAAAGAGGACTTGGAGTACTTGCTATAGAAGCTCAAAGACTACAACCTTCGATATGGATTACATCTCAACATCCAGAAAAAAAAAATCTTCACCACTGTGCCGATTGGTTGGGGGGGGGGGGGGGAAGAGATTGAAGTTGTCAATGATTTAATCTTACTTGGATCTACAATAAATACCCTTGGTGCCAGCAACCAAGAAATCAAGGCAAGTTGTTTGGGAAAATCTGCTCTCAGAGATCCCTCTAGAATACCAAAGAGCAATGATGTCAGTTGTAACGTTAAGGTGGCCATGGACCAAGACAAAGTCTTCTGAATTGCTTGCTATGCACCTGAAAGTTGGACAATAATTAAAGATGACAGAAAAACAATAGATCTCTTTGAGTTGTGGTGTTGGAAAAAGAGTTCTGAACATACCATGAACATGAAACCAGGGTTCCTGGAGGCAAGAGTAGTGAAACTTCACGTCAGATACTTTGACATGTTAGTACTTGGAGAGGGTTCTAGTACTTGGAAAGGTGAAGGGTCAGTGAAGGAGGCGAAGACTCTCAATGAGATGGATTGACATAGTGACTCTAACGGTGAACTTGAGTTGATGATGAGGATGGCAGAGGAAAGGACAGTGATCAGAGGCATTTTTTAGAGGATAGCTATGAGTCATCAATGACAAACAACTTGATGGTATTTAACAATAAAGTCCACTTGTTAAAAAAACAACTTACTCTTAAAAAGTTAAATGGAAAATATATTTTTCCACAAGTCTCTCTTTTATGTGTCATCTCCCCCAAATACAAAATTACTCACGCCCTGCTTTTGAATTTGGTATGTGCATTAAAATCATCAAACTGTCTTAAATAATAATTAACTGTTGATGGGTCTTTTCATCACTAGACCATGCAAACAGTCCATCTCTTACTTCCCTTGAAGAGTAAAACATATTGTACTCTTCTTACTGGTGTGTAAACATAGGTGTAAATAAAGTTAATTTTATCTTCTTCCGGT
>NW_006399841.1:7871533-7874487 GCF_000299155.1 Elephantulus edwardii | reverse complement strand
GTTTTGTTAATGTTTGTTTTATGTATTTTGCTGGTTTGGCTTTATAGGTTGCTGCTACTAAAAGTCTTACTAATACCACTGCATGCCAAAAACAAGTGCCCTCAAGTCACATGGGAAATATGTGTGGGAGTCTCTTAGTGCTACATCATGATCAGAGTGCAAGCTCTGGATTTTAACAAGTTGCTGTATCCCCCACCACCTAATAATTAAAATTTTCTGATGCTGTGTAATTCATAAAAATGATATTGTGAGAGTCCAAACTTGCTACCCTTGATTGTAATTTTTGTTGTGTGCCTTGAATTGGAACTGACTGAGCTGACCCTCTAGCAGATGTCAGAGGCAGTCCTGCATAACAGCTGGTGGATTCGAACTGGATACCTTTGGGTTGGCAGTGTACTTACTCAATTAAATGCTATGAAGGTGTAACTTTCTCCATAATAATCTAGAGAAGTAGGAGGAAAATGAGCAAAATATTAAAAGAAGAATGAATAAATACTTTTTATTATTATTATTATTATTACCATCATCATCATCGTACTTATGTACTAGATACATGTAGGTTTGTTGGACAATTCTGTTCTGTGTTCACTATGCTGATTATATTTGTTTAAAAAAATTAAAAGAATAATTGATCTAAAAAGAGGTGGTAAAGATTATTTTGAAGTTTGCCAATGCCTTCAGTAAATGAATTGTTATTTAGATGCCAACTTATAAGGGAATACAAAGATAGGGTAGCTAGGTTATGATAGATAGATGAGGGAGCTCTAGTGGCCTAGAGAGTAAGGAGTTGTGATACCAACTTAAAGGCAGGTGGTTCAAATCTATCAGTTTCTCTGTGAAAGGAAGATGGTCAATCTCTTCCTGAAAAATTCACAGCCTCTGAAAACCTGCTGGAGGGTCATTTCTTACCCATGGCACATAACCACAGCAACAACAAATCGATAAAATGATTTCCTACTTGACCTTTGTCCTGGCTTTTGTCTGTCCTGCCCTAATAACTTCTTGACCATGATTAGTTAGAGTTTATGGTTATAACTCTGGTGGTTTTCTTTTCTGAGGTAATAGCCAAAGACTGAGTAGTGTGGCTTAATAGGGAGAAACAGAGTAAAAAGCAAACCCCCAAACCACTCATGTTAGTGCAGGCTAACATTTATTGAGTGCATAATACAGACCAAGCATCTTCTATGCACTGTGAATTAACATTGGCTACACATTGATTTGTGTATTGCTGTACAGAGGTAACTCATGGTTGCTGTGATGCTAAACACTGTGACACTGATGTGCCAAATGTGATAATGGTTACCCATGGTGGACAGTGTTTGGTGGAGCTCCTTGATTAAAACAAGCATGGAAGCAAGAGTGGCATCCACTTCTGAAATAGCTTGCCTCCTGAAACTCTATGAACAGTGCTCAGATCTTTTGTTCATAGGGTCGTTATGAGTCATCTATGACTCGACAGCACCTAACAACAACACTCAAACATTAAGCACTTGCCTGCTCACTGCAAAGTACGTAGTTTGGATCTCCCCAGGGGAAATTCAGAAGAAAGGCATGGCAGCCTTTTACTGCAGAGTCAGTTATTGAAAATCCTGTGAAGTCCAGCTCTATACTGACAGACATCAAGTGTTATGAATCAGAATTTCCTTGATGGAAACAGCCTAATTCCCCTTGCCCATCATCCCGTATGCTCATTCTCTCAGCGCTCTTGACTCAGAACCAGAAAGCAGCTGATTCTGCCACAGATTTCTGAGGTTATAAATCACATGGAAAGAGATGGCCCCTTGAATGTTATTTATCATCCTTGCTGTAGAGACGTGGAAACGTAAATTAGCCTTCTAGCAGGTTTCCAAGGCTGCACATGGCATGGGAAAAGATTGTGTATCATATGTTAGATACTGGTTTTCCTCCTTGTTTTTAAAGACATGGAGATGTGAGTTTTGACCAAATACATGACATGAAAATGGAAGAGCTAAGGTAAGAACCCATGACTCCAGCGCCCTTATTGAAAACACTCTGTCACACAAAAGAAAGGAAAATACTTGACAGAATTCTAGCAACCTATAAAACCCAGAGAATCCTGCCATTCTTTAATGCCTGCCGTTACTTCTCTCCTTGGATTAAGGTTTCTACACTTTTTCAAATGCCTCCAAAGAAGGTGCTTTTCACAATCTATTCCCTGGTTCAGGAATTGTCTTGAATCATACAAATAACCTGTGGAATTCTTAAACGCAATCCTGTCATATTACAGAAAATGGAGTTAATTTTGTAAAGTCATAGCAATAGCTTATATTAATAGGAGAGTGCCAGTCTCCCAGGTCTATATGAAGTTGTGCAGCTAGCTCAAAGTTTGTACCTCCCCATAAACTCAAAAACTGCTTCCAAATAATTTGTTATTGTTATGTATCATCAAATCAGAACCGACACATATCTGACCCTCCAGTGGATTTTCAGAGGCAAGTTTTCGCATGGAAGGGGATCGCCCATCTTTATCCCCACAGAGCAGCTGGTGGATTTGAACCACATACTTCTGTGTTGGCGGCGAAATTTCTTACCATTAAGCCGTCAGGTCTTCCTTCTAAATAGTTTGTTGTTGATAATTGTCAAGTCAAGCACAACTCATAGCAACCCTACGAACCAAAGAAAGGCCTGAAGCCTTTCTATAACTATCATTGTTTCTCCAGGTTCATGGGTTTTCCAGAAGCATGAAGTTTAGAAAGTGGATGCCACTTTTGCTTCCAAACCTGTCTTGAACTGGGAGCTCCACCAAACACTATCCACCATGGGCAGCCATTATGGCATTTGACCTCCTCAACAGTGCAAGGTTCCGCTTCACAGTTACCCCGATTACCTCAGTACAGTAAATTGACAGAAGAGTGCTGTACAACTTAAAAGAATGTTCCTCCAAAACGAAATAATACTAGGCCCTCAAGCCCAACCAACTTTTAAGTACAAGG
>NW_006399841.1:7782339-7871188 GCF_000299155.1 Elephantulus edwardii | reverse complement strand
CTCCACCAAACACTGCCCATGATGGGTAGCAAATTATGGTGTTTGACACGCCTATGGCACAGGTTGTTCATCCAAACAGCAAATCTAAGTCACTTCAGTAGAGCAAATAGACAAACCACTGCTGGACCACCTGAAAGAATACTCATCCCAAATAAATTATCACCGGGCCAGAGAGCCTGTGGCCAGAGGGCCCTCCTGCATTTTTAAACTCCAGCACACCCAAATGCAGGTGAGCCAGAGACCCCAAAATCATCTGGCAATTCCAGTCCACTAACACCCATTTGGGGACAAAAATAAAGCCAAAACAGCCGGGTATTCCATACGTGTCCCTCCTCAAGAGGCAAGCCATCATCCTATCATCAAACATATAAACTAATTCACAATAACCATCAGCCTGCAGACATAGTCAAACATCACCACATAGCACCTCAAAAACCTAAAGGTGGGTGACAAGGACTCAGTGAGTGAAACGTCATCAAGGGAGCTCTAGGAGCATAAAGTATGGAGAGTGTGTTTGCTAATCCAAACGCCACACTTCTTCAATGGCTCCCACCCCACAGGAGAGAGAACGATTTCCTCCTGAGTGAATTACAGTCTTGGAAGTCTAATGGGATGTCAGCTCTGAGTCAGTTCTGTTTCCATAGAAATCTTTTGTTGGTGTTTTTAACTGGTTTGCATCCAGTTGTTCATAGTTACATTTCTTCCATTTACACTGTGTTTTGTACAATCATTCCCATTTATACAGTCATCAGTATGCATTATTTCATTCATGTGTGTTTTGTTTATACAATGATTTCTATATTGCTGTGTACCGTAGAGTGGGAACCAACCCTCAGCTGCCCCTCTGCCAGGTTATCAGAGGCAGTTAATCACTCTGAGGAAGAGATTGCCCACCCTTCTCCCACGGGGAAGCCGGTGGATTTGAAGCGTGAACCTTTGGGATTGCAGCACAGCTTCTCTCCCCATCTCAGTGCCTTGCTGATTTCTCCCCCCTCTCCATCTGCCCACTAATCCCGGCTGTGCTAGGGATTTTCTCCCCCTCCCTTCTTCTTGTCATCTTCCCCTCCCCCTTTGGAACAGTGATACATATCTTGATCCCATTTGTTTTCATTGCTAAGTGCATTAACCATATTATCCTTCTCTCAGTTCTTCCCACATTGATCCTCTCTTGTCCTGATCCTTCTAACGTTCATCGCCACTCTATTTTTGTCCTCCATCCACACCCCTAATCCCTCGGTTACCCTCCTATTTTTAAAGTAACAGTTTTATCTAGTATTTGCCCTTTTGTAACTCAGTTATTTCACTTAGCGTAATGACATGGTAGTATTTTATATGAAAGACTACCAACAACACTATGATTCTTCTTAGAACAGAGGGGGAATCCTTTGACATCTAACTTACGGTTACCAATGTTACACTGGATCACAGGAGGAGTTGTTATACATGTAGCCACAAAACCTCATAAACCCTCTAACACAATATGAACCATCTGAGTGGTTTATTTTCCTCATAAAATACAAAATCCAAAATAGGATGTTCGTGTGGTCAAGGATCCAAGTGCCTTTTGTTTTTCTATTTTCCTCATTTACTGTCGAAACCTTTGGTGACCTACTGTTAAGAAGCTGGACTGCAGTATCAAAGGCACATGGTTCAAATCCATTAAACGCTCCCCTGAAGAAGGATAAGCAGTGTCTTTTCATGTGATTTGCTGCCTCTGAAAACCCTCTCTGGAGGGTCAGCTATGGATCGGTTTTGACCTGATGGCACAGAAAAACAAAAGCAAGAACCGTAATATTTACTGTGAGACTCTCTACTTCATGCTTGTAGAGAACCATCTGTAGTTCTGCCACCATATCTGTGTTCCACAGAAGAAAAAGGGTGAAATAATAAAAGCTGAATGACTATATGCAACAAATATACCCTGAATTATAATGATGCAATTATTCTCTATCCGTTTGGTCAAAATTGAGTTGTGGGATCATCCTTATCTGCGAAGTTTAGGAAGAAGGCACTATTTTTTCTTTTATTTTTACCAAAAAATAAAAAAAAAAAAATGCTGAAAGTTACTCTGGCAATTCGGAATTTGGTCTCTGAGTAAGTTGTGTCTCTACTTCAGAGTTACACTTACTCTTGTCTCTTTGCCCTAATAGGATGCAATTTGAGACTCTGGGTTTTCTATTTCTCTACATTTTTTTTTCTTTTTGGTCCAGTGTCAGAAAAGTATTCTCATTAGAACAATAACAACAAAAAACTCTTTGTTCTTTCATTAGTCTCTTGGGTGGTTTTAGAGGAATTGAACTTAGACATATATTTGCTGTTTGTTGAAACCATGAATTCCTTATCTCAATGGGGCCATTATGATCCTGCAGCATGAGATAAATCAAATGGCATGGCATTTATTTGAGGCATTTCTGAAGAACAAAAGGAGTGGATGTATTGGGAGGAAGGATGGGGGTGAACAGGATCTATTCAAACCTTGAAGATCATGGAATACATTCTGTACTTAAAATAGCGGCCCTTTGTGCCAGGTAATGATTGGTGCCCACCTCAAATCCATTTCCCCTCCTTCCATCCTAGCAGGATTCCGGAATTTGTTCAGGGCTGCAATGTATGTTGTTAAAATGACTCATCTCCTGGAGTTCCTTTGTGGTAATGTAACTGTTTTCTCGCTATTTCTATATATTTACTATGAAGCCTGAGGGACTTGCTATCAAACAAGAAAGTTCTTAGAGTGTCAGGAATGAGAAGTGGACATGAAGAAGTTTAGAGAGAATGTCTTACTCATAGAGGGAAAATGACATCTTCCAAAATATCCAAGTGCATATGAAGAAACAAGAATAAATTAAGAAGTGCACTTTGAATGCATTTGCTCTATTAAAATAAGGACAAGGTTGTTCTTATGTGGTATTTGGTTGGTGACTTGGTAGCTGTGTATCTTTCATTCCTTTTTTTTTAAATGGATTTTCTTTGTGAGTTGTCTGATTTCTGTAGAGTTTGGCCTTAGTGTCCTTCGATTTCTGACTTCCGAGGAAAAAAATCACTTCAGTTTAAAATTGGTCACAGTCACCTTGGAGCAAGTTTTCTTATCTCTACTAAGCTCAGCAGAGTGCTCTACTTGATTTCTACTTGTCTGGTGGACTACAGGTAAAGTTAAATTTGATTACTTAGTTTTCCCTGGTAATTTGAACATACTATGGTTTTCCATTGGATCAAAGTGAGTTTTGTTCTGATGATCAGTATTTTCCAATGAATTAAGGTTCCTGTGTTCCAGTCTGTGTAACATTCTTTCACTAGACAAGAGCCCAAGTGAATGATCATGAGTGTTCTGGACTTCTGAAAAACTTTCATTGTGGAGTTCAGGTAACTTAATCCATGGCTGTTCATCTTGCTCCAACCTGGGGAGAGTATCAGGTTTGCTGGGTTAATAGCCAATGGACGTCAGGCTTCTGTAGTTCTCCACATCACATCCTGATACAAGGCATTCTCAGCACGGTCTGGAAGCTCCCATGCTTCCCAAGTGAACGTCACAACCCATCACTGAATGTCAGTGAGACTTCACCATCTTCTTCTCCTCTTGTGATATTCCTACCACCTTAGATGCTCTTTGTCTTTTCTTGACAAGCTCTGACTCCTGTTCAGAAAGCACACGAATCGGTATCCCTGTTCAGGGTGTTATTGTTATTTTGGGAGATCTCAAACTCCCCAAATGTTGAAAACACATCCCTCTGTATTTCACATTCTAATAATTTATATATTATTTACTATCTCTGTAATCAATAGCCACATCTATTGTATTCAATACGAATATATTTAGCAACAAACTATTCAAATTTCCTTAAAAACAACTATCTAGCACAAGTGATGGAACAGTTATAGGGAGAACTGAGCACACTCCTTTAAAGGAAGTGTCTTTGCCACAATTGTTAAGTTTATTAAAAAGTGTAACAAAGTAACTAGATATTGGACTAACAGTATGGTATTGGTTAATATGCAAAAAGGCAGTGTGAAAATCAGAGCTCATCTGGTCAATATGGAACTGAAGCTTTCTTATTCAAACTATAAGACAGCTAAAACAAATGATATAATGATAAGATAATGTTGTTGTTGTTTAATGTCGGCGAGTCGTAGAGGACTCATAGCGACCCTATGAACGAACAGCCTGAGCACTGTTCGTACATAGAGTTTCTGGAGGCAAGCCATTTAGGAAGTGGATGCCACTCCTGCTTCCAGGATAAGATAATAAGTGATAAAATAATAAGAGAGTGATAGTATAGTTATGTTTCTGTTCTCTTGCCAATCAGGGAAACAGTATCATTTCATGTGTCTCTAACTTGACCATCCCTTCTTGGGTCCAAATTTATGAACTACTCTCAAATATAAGGATAATGCTATTTTTATAGAACTTTTTTCTCCCCATTTTTAAAGTTAGCTTTTTTTTTTTTTTAAATCAGAAGCTCTGGTGGCCTAGTGGTAAAAAACTGCACTGCAGTCATGAAGGCATGTGGTCCAAATCTACGAGCTGCTCCACGAGAGGAGGATAGCAAGAAACAGTATTTTTATAACAAATTCCAGTTAATACTACATAGTGCCACTGTTGTAAAATGGAACTGATATCAAGGTTGGAGGGAACCTAAGAAGAGAGGGTATAAATAATGTATACTGCATTGAAACAGATGAGGAAGAGAACTGTTTAAAAAAAGTACAGGATTAGTTATTATTTTCGTGACAAGATTACAGAAAAAGAAATGCATATTAAAGTTGACTGTGGACTGGGAGGTTTGTGAACAATGAAAGAATTTTTTTTTCTTCAAAGAGAAAAAGGAACTGGGCGGAAGGGTGGGCAGGGAGGAAAATGTGCAACAACGAATGAATGGAGGAAAATTAAATGGAAAGAATATGCTGTAAAACACATATACTTCATTAAAAGTCATTAATAATAAATTGAAAACTTTTTAAAAAATTTTAAAAAGAAATCATAATCACTACAGAAAAAAATCATAATCACTACAGAAGAAATCATAAGCTAAAGAATCATAAGGCCTGCTGAGGTTTCAAAGCCAAACACATTTCTAAAATAAGCAAATGACTGTATTACAATAAGACACAGTAGGTAATGTGGCTAAAAGTAAGATAAATATTCACAGAAAGGCATTCAAATTCAAATACAAGCACAGCAAACACAGGCAACAACAGCAATAAACCACAATATCACGCTCGCTGGATACATGAGGACCACATTTAACCTGGTGCCTTCATGAGTGAGATACATAATAGGTAGAAGACAACCTGAAAATAATGTCCTTAAACATCTCCCCCCTCCCCGCCCTTATTCCGAAGCCATTTTATACTTTCCCATGGTTCCTTCCTCCTACAGGCATTTTTGGCAGTGGTTTCAATTTAATATTTTATCGTCAGCCTCTAACAGAGGGTATTCACTTTTCACTAGATCTACAAATCTGGAGAATTGACATGCCAATGGGTCTTGCAGTATGGACAGCTGTGATCACTAGTGTGATCAAGTGTCTTGATGTGGGTTTCAGATGCCTCCACACACAACGACCAAGTTTTGAAGGTTTTCACTCTGTAGTTACCCACTTAACGGGAGTGAATGGTAAATGGTGAAGAGAGAGAGAGAGAGAGAGCGAGCGCGAGAGCTCGCATGCCAATCTTTGGTCATTCAATATGGGGTTTGAGGAACCTGTACTTATTTATTTCAGAGTACATAATGGATTATTGCTATTAAAAATATTAAATGTTCACTAGTTCAATAACCCAAAATAGAATGTAGTTGAAATATAATGAATCTATGTACACACATATTGAGCAGATTTGTCCAACAGCAAACTATTCTATAACTTTAGTTATCAGACCCTTTTCTGAAATGTCATTGCCAAATGGTTTTCTCCCAATCTGTAGCCTTTCTTTTTACTTCATTGGAAAATAAGTTTTCGTGAACACAGAGATTTGATGAACAGAATCAACTGATAGCTGACTGTGCTGTGGATTTTCAGAGACAGTAAATCTACAGGAAGAGATTGCTTACCTGGTTCCTGCAGAGCAGTCGGTGGTTTTGAACTTGTGCCTTTAGGCTGGCCGCACAGTTTCTTACCACTTGGCCACCAGAGCTCCCTAACAGATCATTAGATTCCTAATATGCATACCAAGGTGTAGTTTAAAGTCTATGTTACAACTACTTATAAAAAGGACAAAATAATCTAGCAGGCTCGCTGATAGTTACTTTCATAGATCCTAGTCCAGACCCGTCAATTAGATTGTCTGACTCACAGATCTGAGGGAGAGCCAAGAATCTGTATTTTGACAACTAAAGCAAGAAGCCTATTGAGGTTTCTATAGCCAGTATTGCCTTAAAAGACCCCTATTTTCATAATTGGAGATTCAAGTGAATATTGAGTGGTAAGAGTGAGTATCCCTGGTTCTAAGTTGTGTTGTCTGCGTCCTTAAACCTTTATGTTTGGCATGTGGCCTTAAAATTCTCACGTAGAAACTGAAATGACACTCCTGCTCTCTGTCACTTTGTGTCTAGATAAACGAAGTAAAGACCAAAAGTCTCTGTAAATCACTTTTTGGCCCTGCCGTATATGCTGTGTGCCTTCCATCAGTAAGATACCATTTTAGAATAATGGTTTTAAATGTCTGAGGCAGGTAAATGCTCCTTTTTCACAAACCAGGCCCAAAGCAAGCAGGCCCAGGCAAATATATGGCGTGGTTAGGAAAGAGCTGACATTCAGCTGCTCTGCTATTAGATGATAGCAGTGAGAGACAGATTAAATTGCAAGCATGGTGACTTTCAACAAGGCCCCGTGACAGCAAAGCTTCCGGGGACATTGCCTGTTACTAATAATTACCCTCTCCAACAAGGCAAGTGTTCCTAAAAGTTAAGTGGAAAGGTGCTCAGGAAATTATAGTTTCTCTCTATTTATCACAATACAAGAGGATAAAAAGTAGCTTAATTAAATTCTCTTGGTTTAGCTTCTATGAGGTATTGATATTGATGTGGAGTTAAAGCTTAGGCTCACTCACTAAAAAGCCTGTTGATAAGATTTCCTTTAATCCATGTCTGTACAGTTCTATACTAGAGTAGCCTTGCCTTTCTACCTTAATTGTTCATAACAAACAATACAAATGAGCATATGGTGTTTTAAAAACATCCTTTATGCCATGAAAAGTGGCTGATGAGAAAAGCCTCACTTGTTGATATTCAATTTGCTCTATAATCTCTCTGGAGTTGCTATTACGTGTGAATAAGTATATTCTCCCATTCCCATGTGAGCAGAGTGTAAAATAATGTTGGCATGAGTTTTGGTCAGAAGTAAGCCCACTAGGACTCGGCAGGATACCAAAAGTGATTCTTTTTATTAACAGCTAACGTGGATGCTAATTCTGTTCAGACTTGGTGCCACCTGCCTTTGCCTCCTGGTCCTCAGCTTTCAATTCCTCCTCTATGCCAGTTACTTTTCATTCACCTCTCGTTTTTTCTGTAAAAGTCTTTTGAATGGTTCCTTTAAAATAACATTTTGTGTTGTTTTAGAAAAATACCAAGGCAATAAGGGAAGAAGAACTGAAACTGTGAACCACATTAAATTATAAAAAACCAAACCAAAAACCAAAAAAAAAGTGTCTCTAATAATTGCTCAGATCATTTAAGTTAGAAATATTGACACACTCACAAAGTGTGTGTACTAAGCAAATAGTTCTTGCCTTAATTCTGAAAAGATATGAGCTTACCCTTCATCATAAAAATAAAGACAACTCATTAGTGTGCCAAAATTCTATAGTTCCTTTTCTGTCCAGTTGGGAATTTCCACTGGTTTCTCAACAGCAACCACCTTATCCCAGTGGACCTCATAGTGAAGATAGAAATGGAATGGAGACCATTGGTTAAAATAACTCCCCTTTTCTCTACGCCTGGCAGATGAGAGCTGCACAGATACAATCATTGGTTTATGAAAGGCCACGTTGTGAGTGTGGCATCAGACCAAGGTGGGGGGGGGGGAGAAGAGGAAGAAGGAGGAGGAGGAGGGGGAGAAGGAGAAGAGACAGAGAAAGAGATAAAGAGACAGAGAGAGACTGAGACTACAATCTGACCTACACATAAGTGATAGATCTGACTTACACAGTTCTTGTTTTTCGTTTTGTTTTGTTGGTTTTTTTTTTGTGGTTGCCAACATTTTAAAATGTGAAATTTAGCATTTTAAAAAATCTAGAGAACAGTTTCTCTGGACAAACAAAAGCGCATCAGCACTAAGCGTGCATTAGCATGTAGCACTAAAGAGCAAGAATGGAATTACCGAAGTAGAAGCCCAGCCTCAAGTCTCCAGTGTGTATTCGCTCACACTGGGCCATCTTCTCTCAGTGATTCCCTGCCTGGACCTGGTGGGTGCTGGAGTGTGTGTCTCCTGATGCATTGGGTCCATGTTCTCTGCCTGAGGGTGAGGCAAGGCTCTGGGAAATGAGGTTGCAAGTGAGTCAAGGTGTGACCCAGTTTACCATTCACTGAGGTAAAGATGCGCATTACCCCGTGAATCAATCCCAATATGCAGAGAAGGAGATGGGATGAGGTGTCATTTGAGAACACAGCAAGAGAGAATTCCAGAGAGTAAGTTTGTGGCAGAATTCCTTACCCAGATAAGTGGCAAGTTTCTCCCAATAAACTTGAAAGTCTTGTAAAAGAATCACAGATTTACTTTTACTATTATAAGCAACATTATTAAAATCACTGGACAGGTAAGACTAAATTCCCAGGGCCTGATTAGACATGTCTTAGTCCTACCATTCAATTCAGATTTTCCAGTGGTGAGCAGTGGGAGGGGTCACCCAGCCTCCAGTGCAGCAAAAAGATACATTCTTTACAGAAAATACTGAAACACTAAATCTGACTAAGTGCATCTTCTTTGTGTTAAGAGTAAGTACTAATAAGTCCAATTACCATCAATGACATACAGTTTATTCTTGTTACATTGGTTTGAGCTCTAAGCAATTGCTATGATTATAGTTTAATTTTAATAATACGTAGACAAATACGAGTATATTTTGATAGGTCTCCTTTGGTAAACATTGTATTGTTGTTATGTGTTGTCGAGTCACTTGTGACTCATAGCGACCCTATGTACAACAGCCCAAAACCCTACTCTGCCCTGTGCCAATCGCACTATTTCTAACACACCCACCCCGATTACCCCAGTCACTGAATCGATCCACCTCATAGAGGTCCTTCGCCTCCTGCCTGTCCCTCCACCCTCCCAAGTGTGATGTCCCTCTCCAAGGACTGATCCCTCCTGGCAACATGTCCAAAGTATGTCAGACAAAGCATCAGAATCCTTACTTCCAAGTAGCAGCCCAGTTTAACCCTCTCCAGGATGAAACTGTTTGTTTTCTTAGCAGTCCATGGTACATTCAGTACTCTTCTCCAGCACCACAGCTCAAAGGCATCAATTTTCTGTCTATCCTCCCTAGTCGTTGTCCAACTCTCTGATGTATAACAAGTGATTGCAAAGACCATGGTTCGTATTAGATGCACCTTAGTCTCCAGAGTGACACCATTGCTCTTCAGTACTTCGGAGAGGTCCCTAACAGCAGACTTTCCCATCTCAATATGTCTTTTAATTACCTGGTTGTTGGTGCCAACAGTGTTGACCATGGAGCCAAGCAAACTAAAGCTGTGAACAATCTCAAACTCTTCACCATCCATCCTGATGCTGCCAATTGGTCCAGTGGTGAGAATCTTTGTCTTCTTGATATTAAGCCTCAATCCATATTGAAGGCTGCAGTCCTTAATAACTGGTGACTGGATTGCAAGAGCTGAAAATAAAGAAGGATTGGGAGTTGGAAATTATGGTCTTAGTGACAAATAAGAGGCTGGAGTGTGATTAGTAGAATTTGTGTTTCTGGTAGCTTTAAATGTCTTCACAAATGGAGAATTTTAAGCATAATACTAAGTAGAGGTCACACAGAATCAAAACAGAACAAGAAAGCATACATATATTATAAAATAAGTAAGCATGCCCAGTAGAAAATTGGAGTTGAGTTGGCCAGTCAGGTGTGAGCGGTGAGCAAAGCCCCGAGATGTAGGCAAGTCTTAGGTAACACGAGGTAGCCCTTCTCCCCATGAGTCACTGTGTGCGACCTTCAGGTTAGCAGTGCAACTCCCTGTGGACTACACCGCTGGTGTCACATCTGTTATATGCTCGGCTGCTAACCGAGAGGTCAACGGTTCAGTCACCAGCAGCCTCCCAAAAGAACGATGTGCCATTCCAGTCCTGTAAAGATTTATAACGCCAGAAATTCTATAATGTGGTTGGACTCTGAGTGTTGCTGTAACTTGAAATCAGTTCAACACCACACAACAACAATAATGTAGATCCGTTGTTGTTGTTGTTAAGTGTCGTCGAATCGTAAGTGACTCAGAGTAACCCTATGAATGAAAGTCCTCAACACTTGTGTGTCTTTCATCCTTTCTCCAGGTTCATAGGGTTTCCAGAGGTAAGCTATTATGGAAGTGGATGCCACTCCTGCTTCCAAGCTTGTTATAATCGGGGAGCGCCACCAAACACTGTCCACCATGGGTCACCATGAACGCATCTGACTCCTCAGTGTCACAGTGTTCAGCTTCACAGCAACACGAGTTACCTCTGTACAGCAAGTGGACAGACCAGGGCTATACGTCCTAGAAGAATGTTGGACCAAAAACAAGTAAAAATAGGCCTGAGGACCGCAGATTAAAATCACCCACCTTTGGCTTGGTAGCATCACTTTCTGTCCACTAGACCAACTGAGCTCTCTCTGTGTTGTTAAGTGCCGTCAAGTCATTTAGGTGCTGAAATAAATTATAACTACAAAATGTGTTTGTCTGGGAATTGCTTTTTAGTCCATTAAAAAAAACCCCAACAATCTTACACTTCTTCTTTTTTACCTTTCTCTTTCTCAAATAACCTATCAATCACTTATATTCTAACTATAAGAAACAAAGGGGCCCAATTCCATGCAAAAGAAGCATTAATCACAACAGTTGTCTGGAATGAAAACAAATATGAGCAATGCATATGGGAACAAGAGAACTAAATTCGTAATTCCTTCTCTGCTCTGCCTGCGTTGAGAGTTTGGAGCCTACAAAACATCGTGTAAGCCTTCGGGGCCTGTTCTTTCTCTAGTAAAATCAAGGGAATGTCCCCCTCCTCCACTTAAACTGTTAATCTGATGAGTGCCACACTATTCTAACACATTCCTATACTTTCTTGTTTTCTCTTCAATTCCATTTTTCTTATTCTTGTGATGTGAGGATATGTGATAGCAAAGGTTACCAGGGGAGTGAAGACAGTCTACTGGGCTTTCAAGAAGGAATTTCTCAAGTGCAAACAAGTTTGAGTGTAAGGTGTCCTTCCCCTTCTCTTATTGACCCATCAGTTCGTCCCTTATCAATGCCCCACCCACTTTCTCTCCGTTGGTATAGACTTGCCTTTGTTTATTCTTATCTTGATGGAAACTTGTGCTCCAGCAGAGAAAGGTGGTAAAACACAACAGCAGAAATCAATAACTGGAATCTAAACACTGGACAAGAATTTTAGCTTCCCTTCTCTTTAGCCCCCTGAGAGAAAAGTACTTAGAGTTTTGATTGTACAGTGCTGGCTCAAGCACATTTAATTAAGATGTCTGAGGCAGATAATGACAAATGTTAGGGGTTCGGCTCCTCTAATGAGTGCTGTACAGACAGCTGCAAACGACACATACACGTCAAGCATGAACACACCTTTCTCCCTCTGCCTCCATACAGTGTGCTCAGCAGGCTGGCCAGTCCTCCTTCAGAAGTCAGATCTGGGTTCTGAGATCTAGTCCCTTGTCTATCATCACCAATGATACTGGCCAAATTACTTTCACTCTCTCTCAGTTTCCATTCTCTGGAGACTAAGGTGCATCTGATACAGGCCATGGTCTTTGCAATCACTTGTTATGCATCAGAGAGTTGGACAATGACCAGGGAGGATAGAAGGAGAATTGATGCCTTTGAGCTGTGGTGCTGGAGAAGAGTATTGAGAATACCATGGACTGCTAGGAAAACAGATTTGTCCTGGATAGAGTTAAACCAGGTGGCTCCTTGGAGGCAAGGATTCTGAGGCTCTGTCTAACATACTTTGGACATGTTGTGAGGAGAGACCGGTCCTTAGAAAGGGACATCATGCTTGGGAGGGTGGAGAGACAGTGCAGGAAAGGAAGGCCCTCTATGAGATGGACTGATTCAGTGACTGGGATAATTGGGATGGGAGTGTCGGAGACAGTGCGATTGGCACAGGACAGAGCGGAGTTTAGGGCTGTTGTACATAGGGTCGCTATGAGTCGCAGGCAACTCGACGGCACATAACAACAACAACAAACATGCAGGACGTTGTGGAGATTAAGGAATTCTTCCAATTATTTGTCAGAACATAACAAACTACTCCAGAATTTAGTGGTGTAACAGTGACCTTGACCCCCTGTACTGGGATTTTGATGGTCAAGGGTTCCCACAGAGGCCTGGTTTGTGCTCCACCTCAGCTAGGAAGATTCGCCTTGATGGGGATGGCTTCATGACCTAGATGTTGGAATTAAGTGGAGGCTTTTCATTTACATCTGTCATATGGGCTGGGGACACTCAACAAGCACCCACAGGGGAGTCTGGATCGTCTGTGTGAGTTCCCCACAGGGCTTCTCCATCATGGCAAACTCATCGTGACTTTGAACATGGTATCTCAGTGTCATGGCTGAGCCGGAACCCTGGGACTGCTTATTCATGATGCAATCTGCATCACTTCATAGAGTGAATGGGGGGGGACGGGAAAGAACACTGATATATTGATGCAAAGCTGACCTAACAGAGATCTGGTAACCACTCACAATTTTAGCTTACAGCTTACAAAATTGGCTAATATATATTGAATACAGAAATTGGTTTGGGACTGGTTTGTTTTGGGTTTTTTGTTTTGTTTTGTATTTTGTTTATCTGTTTTTCTTATACTATTTGAAAGAAATGACTTCTCAGTGGTTCCCATTTGTATGCTGTGTGTCGTTGAAAATACTTTTAGGTCAAATTTCTTTTCTGTATTACAGGAGCGAGAAGTTCTGGGTGGTTGACTTTCCAAGATAGTAATACTTATATTTTCATACAAGTTAATGTCTCAGTTTCCCTTTCCTGGAAAATTGGATACTCTTGGGCTGAAGGTCCATTATTTGTTCCACTCATTCTCCAATACGGAACAGACTTCAGTTCAAGGAATGAATCCGATTGGTCTAAACATCAAGAACAATCTCATTGTTCTAGCTAATGAATGGCTCCTGTGACCACATCTGGGCCAACAAATGCAAGAAGTTTGTTGCAGGGTTCAGAAAAGATATTCACAATAAATCAGTGATAGTTCTAGTAATTCTCTCTCGCTCCCCCTTTGAAGAGAATTAAAAAGCCCATTTTGCAGGTGGTTGTTGGAAGCCATCAAGCAGCCATGAGAGATGAAACTGTAGAGAAAAAAACAAAACTCCTGTGCACAAAGGAGAGAACAGCAAGAGATTTGACTGGACACCTGTCCTGATGTCCTCGACAGCCAGGATGAACAGTGCTGTGGGCGCTGACTGGAAGCCGCAGTCAGGGGACATTTTCTCCTAGGAACTGTCCTCTGTGGACCAGGCAACCCAACCCACCCTTCCCAGAACTTTCACTGCCCTTCAATCCCTGGGATAACCTGCAACCAATGACTGATGGGCAAGTGGAAACTAAAAGCCGTTCAGTTGCCCTAAAAGGAGACAACTCTGACACAGATCACCCACAGGTCTGAAAGCCAAGGTCTCCAAGGGATCAAGCTCAAGTTCACTCCGGCTGAGGCTGCCCCTCCTCTTTCTGAGGCTTTGCTCCTTGTTCCTGCCCCACCCCCCCACCCCCCGGTTGTTGTGTTCACTCTCTTTCTCCTGAGATGATGTCACTGTTTAAAAGGGATAGATGATTAGGTATTATTGTCATGACAGGTGTCCAGAATGAAGGCTGCACAGTGGAGTGGATTTGGGGGGAGGGATTGTATAACAATGAAAAAAAAATGTCTTTTAGTTTTCAAAGAGAAGAGAGAATTGGGATGGGGGGATGGGCAGAGAGAAAAGTGTAACAAGGAATGAATGGAAATCCTACGTCTCTGTAAACTTTCATTAAAATGAATAATTTTTTTAAAAAAAGAAAAGATGGAGCTGAATCTTTGTCTCCAGGTTTCCTTCTGGGGAACCTAACCTCAGACAGTCACTGAAAGCATCAATCAATGTAAGACCATCACCCTGTCTCTGTTCTTCTGGTCCTGTGATGGTACATCTCCTACAAGGTCATCCTGTTCCTTGCAGCCTGACACTTCCTAGGGTAATTGACTGGGAGGTCTGAGTCAGAAAAACTACAGGTAATATGTTCTACTTCAGAGGACAGGCCTTCATGGCTACCGTAACACAGACCTGGGGGCGTGCTGACTCGGGTGGAAAAACGATGTTTCTAGGTTAGGAATTACTGACTCAAAAAGCTCAAACTCATTGCCACTAACTCAATTTTGACTCCTAGTGACTCCCCTACGTGTGAAGCATGCGACACGCAGAGGCTGCCTGTCTGTCCCTCATGGAACTCCGCGGGGATTTGAACCACAGGAGAGGAGAGTCTGTGTCTGTGAATCAGTGGCACAACTTGCTACAGAGCTTTGTCAGAATTGAGGAGGCTGAGGTAAGCCTGTATTTAATGATAACTGCATAGCATGTCAGGTTCTCTAAGAAGTTAAAGCAGCTTAGTTGGATTTCTGTTTATAAACGAATTGAAGGAAATGGTAGTTTGGGGAAATGTTAATACAACATCAAGGAAACCATTGTCTGGCATGTTGGTGCAGAAAGAATCCAATCTCTGAGGGCCTCATCTGGGAAATGAGATCCAACCTTGCATTTGTTGTTGATATTGACTGTCGTTGAGTCGAGCACGACTCTTAGCAATCTTATGAACTAAAGGCCTGAAGTCTTTCTATTACTATCGTCATTTATCAAAGTTCGTAGAATTTCCAGAGTCACAAACCCACGTCCCCTTCTAAAGGGTGCACGTAAACATGACAAACTATGGGCCTGGGTTGTCCAGTCTAGTAGCCACTAGTCATACACGGCTATTGAGCATGTAAAATCCATTTAGCCTGAACTGGCATGCTCTAGCGGCCTAGAGCTAAGGAGCTGTGCTGCTAACCCAAACACATGTGGTTCAAATCTACCAGCTGCTCTGTGGGCAAAAGACGGCCAATGAGTCAACTAGGAGTCAGTTCCACCTAAATGGTGCATAACAACAACAATGTAAAGATAGCACTGGCGGCACAGTGATTAAGTACTGGGTTACTAACTAAAAGGTTGGCGGTTCAAACACACCAGGAGTTTTGTGGGAAACAGATACAGAGGTCTGCTTCTAGAAAGAGCTATAGCCTTAGAAATGGTGTCAGACAGTTCTCAGCTGGTCTGTACAGTTGCTCTTAGTTCAAATTAACTTGAAGACAAGAGAGTTGTTTGTGTAATGAATACAGAATGCAAACTGAACATCAAGAAGTTTGCTATTAGTTGCTGTCTGGTCAATTCCAACTCGTGTTGACCCCACACATGCAGAGTAGAAGTAGGTCGTAGGATCTCCAAGGCTGCGACCTTTCTGAAGCAGATCGCCAGGCTCTCTCCTAAGGCGCCACTGAGGGTGTTCACACTTTCAAACCTCTGGTTAGTAACTGAGCACTTAACCATTGGCATCCTCTCCCAGGATCATAGAACTTTGTAGGAAACACAATGTAAATAGCTCCCTGGCCGTTTCACGTTGACCGTGTGTTAAGATGAGGTACTCAAGGAGCGCAGTGATTATAAGAAAGGATAGAAGCCATGTGCTGAGGGTATGCACACAGAAGGAAGGAGAAAGCTTATGATGCTGTGCAGCTCTCACCATCGCCCTGAAGAGTCAATTTGCAGACTTATTTTCTAGGAGGGAAAATGATTTTATTTTTACTTTTTTATAAAATGAAAATGATGGAGTTGGAACTTGTATGAGTTAAAACTTGTTAAAGTTAAAACTTGTATGAATTGGAACATACTACTCAATGACAGAGAGTGAGGGGGGGAGAAAATTGACTAAGGTGTACAGTCCAGACCATTTTGAAGAGACCTGGTACGAGGGACATTATTGGGATTGGGGATGACAGAGTGAGACAAATATCCAAGTTTACTTGGGAATGGCTGTGAATCTGAAAGCTGGATGATGACTAAGAATGACAGAAGAGCGGATGCCTTTGAGCTGTGGTGTTGGAGACGAGTACTGAATACCCATCCCATGGACTGCCAAAGGAGCAAAGCGATGCATCCTGGAGAAAGTGCAGCCAGGGTGGAGGTGCTTGGAGGCAAGGACAGTGAAGCTTCATCTCTGATACTTTTGACATGTTATTAAGAGAGGCCAGTCCTTAGAAAAAGATTTAATGCCTGAAAAGGTGGACGGTCAGAGAAAGAGAGGAAGACCTTCAACGAGATGGATTGGTCACAGTGACAATGGACTCAAGTATATCAGAGATGAGGATGGCACAGGACAGGACAGAGCTCATGGGGTCACTAAAAATAAGTTGATTGGATGGCATCTAATAACAACAACAACATAAGAAGGAAATCCATTCAGCTCTGTTGAGTCTCCATTAAAAGAAAAATTAAACATCCTAGAGGATTTCATGGGACTTCTGGGCTCCTTGAAGGTCTCTTGACAAAACTTTAGATAAAACTCCTGGGAGATCCAGCTTTGGTCTTCATTCTCATTTCCTGCCATAACTCAATTTCCTTTTGTTCCACCATTCCTTTTGACAACTTCCTCAAAGAGTAATTTTTTTTATCAAAAGAGTAAAGTCAAGTGAAAGATCCAGAGAGATAAAGGCAGATTAAAGTAGAGAAGAGGCATTAAAGTCAGTCAGCTATGATTTGTGAACAAGGCTGAGAAGTCACATCAGGGTGCTGTGGTTAAAGTTTGATTGTGAAAGGTTGTAAAACTGTCCTAAGAACAGAGCAAGTCTCCTTAAAGACAAATAGAAGAGCTCCTTTGTCTCACATCCCCGAAGAGCTCCTTTGTCTCACATCCCCGTCCTGCTAGCTTCAATCACGGTCTTGTGCCTGTTGAACTCTCTTTCAGCATTATGGTCAAAGAAGGAATTTTTTTTTTTTTGCTTTAATTTCCTTATTCATTGCCTTTGAATTTCATACACATCCTTCAGCTCTTGAACCAGAATATGTTAGTCACAGGTCCACTTAGTCACCTCCAACAAATTTCTAAATTTATATATAAGAAGAACCCCAAAACAACCTTTTGGTTTTTTTGGGGGGGTTCCCCCACCCCCTACCACTTTGGAGTTATTTTTAATAAGTCTTATTGAATTCACTGTAACTTCTTACCGGAAATTGTTGTTGGTTTCATTCATTCATTCACTCATTCAAAAAAATACAATCTCATGATTTGAAAAATTCAAATTTATGCCATTCTGAAGAAAATAAAAATCCTCTAATTATGTATGTGATAAAGGTTTAAAAAGCAGGACATCTTATTAAATATTTTATTTATAAGGCAAATAAATGGGGCCTATGAGTTTTAGGATTTAAATATTCATTATTGACGAGAGTATCATACTTCCAGAGTCCTAGACGTGACTGATATTGCACCCTGGTCTCACTTCTCCTTGAGTTTATAACCTAATCATTTTTGACTGGTACCAAGGTGGACTCATGCATAAACAAAATTTTTACTTTCTTTTTTGTATAACGTAATATGCATAGCTGACCACACCCTAAAGATCTTCAGTGGGTTACTATCCAGGCAGTAAAAGATTGTTATTGTTAGTGTTATTGATACGTGTCATAGAGACAAAACCAACACATGGGTGACCCTCCAGTATATTTTCAGAGGCTGTAAATTATATGGAAGGCGACTGCCCACCTTTCTTCTCCAGAGCATCTACTGGATTAGAACTTTGTATCTTGGGTTGACAGTACAATTCCTTATTACTAGGCCACTAGACATTCCTAAGAGGGTGAAACCAGGCTGCTTCCTGGAGGCAAGGATTTTGAAACTTAGTCTCACATACTTCTGGCACGTGGCCAGGAGGGATGAGTTCTTGGAGAGAGACATCATGTTTGAAAGAATAAGAGATGCACAAGAGATGGTGACCCAGGCCGAAATGGATTGACTCAGTCACTGGCGATATGGAGAAATGTTGGAGAGAATGAGATTGGCTCAAGGTAGGGTGGGATTCAGAGCTAATGTACATAGATTCGCTGTGAGTTGTGGGTGACTCGATGGCACCTAACAACAACAACAACAAAGAATAAAGCTTTAAAAATAAGCAATGAATGTTGTTATTATAGTTGGACATTGCAGACTGGAGTCTGTGTTTACAGTATTTGCTGTGTGTGGTTAACCGAGGCACAAATACATGGTCTCCATTCAGCTGGAGCACTAGAGGAGGGAGAGTCCAAAGTTGGAGGACAACATGGAATGTGTGGGCAGTGACCTCCCTCACCAACTATCTCTCTTGCTATGATACAAAAATTATGTGCTTTCTGGTGGTCATTTTGAGCAAAGATTGCACAGAAGAATCCTGATCACAAGTGGGAATTAATGAATCCCATTCAAATTTGCATAGATTCCCAAATTCCTAGAGCCATGGAAAGTGAATGAATTCCTGAAATGATTTAAACCTTAAACCAAAATAATCCCTGACGACTTCTTAGAACCTGCAATAGGTTAGCTTAACTAGTAAATTCTGGTGGCTTAGTGGTAAGAAGCTGCACTGTAATCTCAAAAGAGCAAGGTTCGAATCCACCAGCTGCTCCACAGGAGAAGAATGGGCAATCTCCTCCCATGTGATTAAATTGCCTCTGAAAACCCACAGAGGGTCATCTATATGTTGGTACCAACTCAATGGCACCCAACAACAACTAGTGAAAAAAGGTTTCCCTCGAACATTGTGCTACTTAAAGAACAATCTGTTTGTTGTTATGAAACAAGATGATGTAGGTACCTTACGGGACAATTGAATTATGTTGCTGAGGGTGAGGGACTCTGAGCAGGAAAGTGGGAATGATTGGCTGCTCATAAGACGCAATCAGTGTCACTAAACAGCACATGTAGAAACTATTGAATTGGTGTGTGCTCTCCTATCTTTTCAATAGTTGCAACAAATTAAGTAAAAAAAGTTTTTAAACCCTAATTATGATTATATCAATAAGGATTCATTAAATTTAAGTAACGGAACCCCTAACTCAAATTGGTGTATGTAATAAATATATTGAGTAGGAGATGGAAAATTCAGAATGACAGCAAAGTTGACAATTAGGAGTAGGTTTGCACAAATGCAAAGAGCAAGAGTATCAGAAGAAGTCATTTCCTGTCATTCTTTCAGCTTCAGCCTCCTCTGTGGTTGAGTTCCCTCAGAATTCCACTCTGTTTATCATGTGCCGGAGAGAGGGATGGTCCTCTTCCCGCGAACCTCCACACTATGAAAGACAATCCGTGACCTTCCCTACGATTGCCTCAGCGTTGGCCATCCTACCATCCCAGTGTCATTATTAGGCGCTCTGGGGGTGTTGTGCTTAATACGTAGCCCTGCTAACCCAAAAGTCGTGTGTCTCCAGCAATTCTAGTCCAGCAGCAGTTCCATGGAAGAAAGACGTCCAGTTAATATTTACAGGCTCAGAAACTCAATGGAGGGTAATTATGGCTTGGCATTAACTCAGTGGCACTGAGTCTTGAAATTGTTAATGTCATTGGGGAAAAAGACAAACACATTCACTCAAGCTCACTGCCATGCCAGCTCCCATTCACGGTGAAACTTCACTTCTTTCTACAGCACTTGCTTTCACATTCCTAGTGAATTCAGCTACAAGAAAGGCAAATGGAAACTACTTTAACAGTAAATACCTCAATCGCTTCACATTATGGAAGATCAGAGTACATTAAGTATTTGATAGCACCATTAAGAACTTGACTTCCTTATATTATTCTCACTTTAACATGACCTTCATGATTGTTGAAAGGGCTCCAATCTTCTCACATAGTCACGTCCAGGGTCAGAAAATTAAAGAAACAAACAGAAAAAAAAAAACAAAACAACAAACTCAAAGCCATGGTGAGTCTGAGGGGTATTTGGAAAATTCTTCTCTGAGAAGAGTCAGAAGTCACTCTTCTCCGTCTACCCTTCGCCACCCCAAGCCGAATTCCTCCCATCTTGTCACATGACTGTGTTGTAATGTCTAACTTGAAGAAGTGATGCAATGGCATGGCTTGGTATAGACGAATCCAGATTCAGTACCATGAAATAGGTGGTGCCATGCACACGTGTCTTCCAGAATGCATGACTGTTTACAGAGAGAGTGGGTGAGGAAATCTGGAAAGATATCCTTGAGGGGAAAGTTACAAAGATCTGGAGAAGAGACATCAGGCATGTAGATTTAGGCATACAATCAAGATATCCACTGCACAGCATATGAAAGTCAGCATCTGAAAGGAGTTTACTGAAGGGTGTAGTACTATGAAAGAATGAAAGAATTACTGTTGTTATTATCTCCAAAAGACTGCTAGACTCAACGATGTTTTTAATCAAGACATAGCAGCTTAACTGAGTGCTGAAGACATTGTGAGTTGGAGAGTCTAAAGTCAAAGGAACTTAATTTAGCTGTAAATAGAGCATTCTAAGGCAGAGACTTTACTCCATTTTTAAAATCTTAACATTGAGTCTGGAATCCATGCTGGAGTTTTAGAAGTTATCTTTCAAAGAAGTTTCTAATATTGCTGCTTCTTTGTCACACACTCTAAAATTGGAACCGACTCATCGCCGACCCTCCAGCAGGTTTTCAGGGGCAGTTTAATGAGATGGGAGTTGAGTGCTCATCGTTCTCCCTCACAGCAGCTGGTGGATTTGAACTATGTGCTTTTGGGTTGGCGACACAGCTCCTTACCACTTGGCCACTGAAGCACCCTAATTTTGTTTGCTAATCTTTGATCTCCCAAATCCTGCCAACTAATCTTTAATCTTACTCTAACTCAGAGCTGTGTGCCTCCAGGACACTATTCCTTTTCTCTGATTTGCTCAGCTTACAGATAAAACAGATACGGTGAAATGATGCAACCCTGAAGTACACCCTTTCTGATTTTAAACTTTGCACTATCCTCTTCCTTTGAAGAACTGCTTCTCAGTCTATCTGCATGAGCTTAATAAAAATATCCTGAAATTCCCATTCTTCTCAATGATATCCATAATTTATTATGATCCACACAGTCAAATGCCTTTGCATGGTCAACAGCGTAAAAGTAAATCACTTTCCTGGATTCTTTGCTTTCAGCAAAGGTCCATCTGGCATCAGCAATGGTATCTCTTGTTCCAAAGCCTCTTCTGAATCCAGTCTGAATTTCCAGTTCCATATCAATGAATGGTTCTAGTTGGTTTTTTTAACGAGTTTAAGTAAGATCTTGGATGTAATAATAATAATGAATGTACTTGCATGTTCGAGAATTTCTACAGACTGTTGAATCACCCATTTTTAGAGAATAGTAGTAAGCATGGTTACATCTATTTCCTGAAACATCTGAATTAGTGTTCATAAAATGCCAAAAGGATCACTTATGGTAGAGGGGTTTCAGCAAAACTTCCAGACTAAGAAGCAGGACTATGTATCCACTTCTGAAATAATAAGGACCTTGAAAGTTTTAGAAATATCATGGAAGTGCCCACCATTTTTCTGGTCAGCTTCTATACTGTGGTGGTTTGAATGTTGAAGAATAGGTTACCAGATACACTGATCATGTCCCCTTCATGAGACTGTTGTTGTTGTTAAGTGCCGTTGAGTCATAGAATTACAGACTTGGACACTTTTATAACTTTGGTCATTTCTCCATGTTCAAAGAATTTCTGGAGACAAGCCATTTCAGAAGTGGATGCCACTCCTGCTTCCAAGCTTGTTTTAATCGGGGAGCTCCACCAAACACTGTCCACCATGGGTAACCATTATCACATTTGATACATCCGTGTCACAGTGTTTAGCATCACAGCAACCGTGAGTTAACTCTGTACAGCAATGCACAGACCAGTGCAATACCACTTAGAAGAATGTTTGACCAAAACCAATTTAAACCAGGCCAGCATAGCTCTCTCTATGTTGTCATGAGACCACCCCAGAATAAACTGAATGTTATGTATTTACAAGCAACCACATAATCCTCTCGTGGTTAAGAGTCTCACTTCTAGATATTCTGCCTTAACCTCCTTGATAATCTTTCAGCCAATTACTAATTTTGTGACTTTTTGTTCCTGATACAACAATATAAGAATGCATCCTGTCTGTAGTCCAGTGGAATGGCTATTTTCACTCAATGACAATGGATGTTTCCCTGGTTTGAGCCATCTTTAGCCATCGATTTGCTTTTATTTAAGCAGTCTCTGCACTCCATGAAAAAGGAAAGTTGTACTATGCTAGACAAAAAATAACAAAGACACAAGTCAAACAGAGGTTGTAGAAGAGGAGGTGGTGAAACAGTAAAGAAACGGCCAAGATTTTTCAGTTGGATGTGTGGTCAGAAAGAACAGAATACAAGGTCTCGTGACTTTTGAACCTGGCACAGCCAGTGTCTGTGAAGGCTGCCATAATATGTGAAAACAATGGGCTGGAGAAGTGTCAGCCTGACGACCAAGAAGGACCAAGTTCAGATTGACATGATGAACTTGAGGTGTATTTGGAACATTAGGAGAGGTTTAGCAGTAATGCAAGTATCTATTGTTTATTTAGTAATGCGACATTTAGTCATTAGGCATATCCATTGTGCACTTACTATGTGTTTAGGATTAAGCTCAACCCTTTTCAATCATTTTCTTAATCTACTCAGCATTTCCCAACATGTTATATTTGACATATGATCTCCAGTCTTGGTTTCTGAGTCCAATTTTAGAATCCAGTAAACAGGTGCATCACTTATAGTTACATTGTTGACAACAACTTCTTCAAACGCAACAACCACTTTGAGTATGTTAATTCAGAAATAAGGTTATCTAGGTCTCATTATAATGAGAATCATGCCTTTAAGTTCATTAACTATTTCTCAGTCTGTATATAATTGAAAGCATGATCGTCAAGCACTTGAAATGTGCAATAAACTAAGGAAATACCAAGTTCAACTGCCTGCAAATAAAAAGGCCAAGATTAGTGTTCTTTTTATAGTTAGCATAATAATATTTAAGTTCGTATTTATCAATGTGTTATAAGTTAGGAAGGGTTTTCATGGATAGAAGTCACTTCTGACTTTACCATCCAGAGTTAGGCCAAACGTCACAGGTATAAGGTAGAGGCCTCTGCAAGAATAGCCTCATATCAAATACCTCCCACAAATCTGAATTTTCCCAAGAACATCTACACTTCTCACCAACTTCCTGCAACCTGGGGTGCCCCCACATCAACCACAAGTTTGAGGGATCCTAGATTCACTCTCACTTCTTACAAATTGGCTGCAAGTACGGGACTTCCCACCATTTCTGTACACCCGCCAAAAACGTGGGGTCACCAAGACAAGCACATTTCTAACTGACTAAAAATTTGGGAGTTCCCACTACACCCTCAGGTTCAATCATTCACTGGAATGTCTGTCAGAACTCAGCAAAGTGCATCATCAGTTCTGACTTTTATTTAGAAGATAAAATTGTCCTTGTTGTTATTAGATTCCATCAAGTTGGGTACTACTCACAGCAGTGCTATGAACTACAGATCTGAACCCTGTCCTGTCCTGTGCCGTCCTCAACCCTCCTAATGGACTTGAGCCCATTACTGCCAGTCCATCTGGTAAAAGGTCTTCTTCGCTTTCGCTGACCCTCCGTATTTCCAAGCATCACGTCCCTTTTCAAGGAATGTCTCCTTCCAACACCGTGCTGAATGTGTGTGAGACAAAACTTTGTCCACCCTGACTGCAAGGAACACCCTGGTCGCACCTTCTCTGTTCTTCTTGTGATCCACGAGATACTTAGCCCTTTTCTCCAACACCACAGCTCAAAGTCATTGCTTGTTCTTCGGAGAGAACTGTTGCATGAAAGGAAATCTGAGAGAATACTAAAGAAGACATTTCTGTGCCCTTTCCCTGTGCTTTCAGGATTCCTCCTCTTCCAACACAGCAATGCATTGTCTATCAGGGAAGTTCATCAGAACTTCTGTCCTTAGAGTTATTGGGTCTTCATTATGTAGATATGATTGATCGTTCACTATTGAATCTACACACACACACACACACACTCTCTCTCTCACTCACTCTTCTCCCTAGAGGTTAAGCTGATAACTTATGGTGAGTTTTTCAAGAGTGTTCCGTCTTCATTTTGTGCCAACTCCTTAGGAAAAACTATCCGGTGTGATGGGGGAACCTCCATAAATAATAAAGACAACATAACTCTCAGGAAATTCCAAAAGTTCAGAGGTTGCTTCCCAGAAACTAAAGACAAACTCTTCATGTGAAGATATCCTTTCCTGCAGAATTGACGACCATTCTGGATTTACATGGAAATAGTGAAAGCTTAGCATGATTTTTTTCAGTTAAATATAATATTTTGAGATCATTATAAAGCCCCCTATAAGAATTTATGCAGGGAGAGTTCAAGTGCTTTTTACGCATGTTTTCTTCATGGTTAACACTGAAAAGTAATAGCACAGTATCACAATTAAAGTATCAACATTAGTACAGTCAAAATACTTATCATTCCCATCACTCTGTTCACCCTTTCCAGCCATGTTTACTTCTCCACTTCCTAAACAATACGCCTATGAACTCTGATTAATGTCGATAGTTGTAGAGGGTTTTCAGGCCTTTTGTTCATAGGGTCACTATGAGTCGTGCTTGACTCAATGGCAATTATCATCAATAACAACAACTGCCCAACTTCTTTCAGTCTCGAACAATCATTCATCTGTTCTGATTTCCATATCTTTAATTTCAAGATTGCTTTCTAAATACACTCAGATGGTGGTCAACCTTTTGAAATCATCTGACTTTTCTCCCACTCAGCACAGGTCTCTGGGTTGTTGCAAGTACTGAGAGATCATTACTTTTCACTTTAGAGTAGTATTCTGTGGCATTTAAGTCCAGGAGTCTCATCATTTTGGGAGAGAACTCCGTGTTGTTTTCAGTTTGGTTAAACTATGATTAAAACTCTTCTAATTATTCATGTGTAGAATTCTCTGTGAACATACATCTTCATTTCTCTGGTACTGAATATTTATTGGGGAATTCTGATGACATAATCAATCCATAGGGAGTTGTGCTGTGAACCCAAAGGTAACACCCTTGATATTTTTTTTCATTGGTGTCTCATTAGGAGAGAGATGAGCAAGGTCTTCCCACGTGATTTACAGCCTCTGAAAGCCTTGATGGCAATGAGGGAGTGAATATGTGTGAACAGTAACTGATATAGTTGAGCCACGGATTTTAGCACATTCTTTCCATTTCCATCTTTGAATAGTTGTCTTTAACTCAAAGCCCAACCTATTGACATACACTCAGTTTCTACTTACAGCAAACCAATAAGACAGAATAGAACTGGCCCTTAGAGTTTCCATCACTAGAAATCATTCTAGGAGTTGGCTGACGAATTGCATTGGGGAAGTCTGCTGTCAGAGACCTCTCCATTGTACTGAGGAGCAATTATGTCAGTCTGGAGACTAAGGTGCGCCTGATACAAGTCATGGCCTTTGCCATTACATGCTATGCATTAGAGATCTGAACAATGACTAGGGATGATAGAAGGAGAATTAATGCCTTTGAGCTGTGGTGTTGGAGAAGAGTTTGGACTATACCATGAACTGCTAGGAGAACAAACAAGTTCATCCTGGAGTGGGTGAAGCCAGGCTGCTCCTTGGAGGAAAAGATTCTAAAGCTCCATACTTTGGACATGTTGCAAGGGGGGACCAGTCTTTGGAGAAGGCTATCATGCTTGAGAGGGTGAAGGGACAGCACAGGAGGGGAAGATCCTCTATAAAGTAGATCGATTCAGTGACTGGGGCAATTGGGGTCGGTGTGTCAGAGACAGTGAGATTGGCACAGGATAGAGCAGGGTTTAAGGCTGTTGTACATAGGGTCGCTATGAGTCACAGGTGAGTTGATGACACATAACAATAACAACAACAATGTCATCAGGGAGCTCTGGTGGCCTAGCACCAAGAAGCTGCACTGCAATCCCGATGGCATGCAGTTCGAGACACCAGCCGCTCCACTGGAGAATGATAGGCAACCTCCTGCCTTGAGATTAACTGCCTCTGAAAACCCACCAGAGGGTCAACTATGGGTCAGTTCCAACCTGACAGTAAAAAGAGCGACAACAACAACGTCAACAAGCACTATCCATATCCATGTATCAACACTTCATTCCTCCTGACATGGGAGTTGTATTCCCATGTGTGAATGTACCACCTTTTTTTTTTTTTTATACATTCATCAGCTGATGGGCATTTCAGTTATTCCCTCCCTTAACTATTGTGAATAGTGCTATACCAATCTTTTTATTTTGAGTCTGTGCTTTCGAGTTTTTTGGAGTGTATTCTTTGGAGTCAAATTGCTGGGTCCTAGAGTATGCTATTTCCAGGGTTTTTGGTAACTGTCATGTTGCTTTTTCTCAACAGCTGTACTGTAATTGCTCTTCAAAATATTTTTATCGTGTTTCTTTAAGAATCCTTGGCTGCCAATGCTAACATTTCTGTCATCTTGATGTGGGTATGTACTGAACTGGTGATCTTTTTTCATTCTCGCTGGTCTTGGCATGATGACTAACATCGCACTGAAACCTAGACATTTTTACCCTATATTATAGGTCTCTGGATCTTATTTAAATCTTCTTTGAGCTGTCTTTCTCTGAAACTTTTCTGGGAAAGGACACATCTTGTTATTGCCAGGTGAGGGTTGTTGCTGCTATTGTTAGGTCAGCCATGAACTTGACTGGGACTCAAAGCAACCCTGTGTAAACAACGGATCAGGAACTTGTCCTGTCCTGTGCCATGTTCATGATTTTCCCCCAGGCTCACTTCCACTGTTTTCAGTCATGGTGAAGGTAGAAGTACAAAGTCCCCGGTAGGAGTCGATTGACACCAAAACTAGAGGAAGCACCCTCATTACTGCTCAGAAGAGGTGGGAGTCCTGGCTCTCCCTGTAACCTTCACTGACGCTATAGCCTCATTCTTGGTCCATAGTGAAAGTCCTAATTTATCATTAGGTCTCCTCTTTTACCACCTGAACAGGGAGAAGGGTAAACACTTCATTACCACTTGAAGAAGTAAGAAATCTGGGTCCCCTTCTATGTATCTGTTGGCATTGTCAAAGAGGAGGACAAGATGGAGAGCTCATGGCCAGTCAGCCATGAGGAAATGATACATTTCATATGGCTTTTGTTGGCAATTAGTAGGAAGAATGTGGTAAAGATTATTACAATTTGTTTTAAAATTTTATATGAATATAGTTTAGAGATATTGGCTAAATTGCTCAACAATTTCCAAGTGTTGATGTTGTTGGGTGTTATTGAGTCAATCCTGCCTCAAAGCAGCCTATGAGCAACAGACCAAAGAGCCTTGACCTTGAGGATGACCATCTTCCCAAGGTCCATCATGTTGAATCTTATTATTGCAGTCACCATGTCAATCCATCTCCTTGACAATCTTCCTCTGTTTTGCTGACCCTCTACTTTCCATGTGTGATGTCTTTTCCCAAGGACTTGGGATCCTAACAATGTGCCCAAAATGTATGAGGGGAAATCCCCCCATTCTTGCCTCCAAGGACCACCCTGGTGACACTTACTCCAAGACACATTTGTTTGTTCTTTTGGAAGTCCATGGAATCTCCAATACTCTAGGCCAACAACATAATTCAAAAGCATCAATTATGTAATTAGGAGGTGGAATATTAGCAAGAGGAGTCAATGAAAAGACTCTAGAGTTAGACTCACTGACGACAGGTCCTGAGTCAGCCGCTTACTCTAAAAATTATTCATAAACTTCTGGTTTTGGCCATAGATCCATTTGAGAATGTGATAGAGGCATTGATCCTTTTTTTTTTTGAAAACACTTATGTAAGCAGAGGATTTTGCAAATCATGTGTATAGTTTTATTCTGGATTAGAATCATCTATTTTGGGGAATGCAAGTCACAGGCTGTGTAAGCCTTAACTTGTGAAATCAGCACAATCCTACGTGCCTGCTTACCTCACCTGGTTTTTAGGAGGAACAAATAATCCAGGTGTTATGTTGTGGATTAGAGGACGGTGCTAATACTTCATGTCAGTTGAAGGTACACCTCAAGCAGAAGTAGAATTCTATACAGAGAACTGTTTTTCTTTTTTCTGTAAAAGGTATTTACTGAAATACACTTGAAAACCTACAAAGGTTCTATACTAGAACATGGCCTAATTTTCTCTACTTAGAGGAAAATGGCCCAGTGAACATGTGTATTTACCATAAAATAAGCAAATACGTCTTAATGGAGCAGATGGCTGAGATGGGAAAGAAGTTGAACATAGTAAAATGTGTCTAGGAAGTCAGTGAAATAAAACACTAAGTATTGTCAAAATAGGCCAATGTTTTCCTTGTCTTTCAAGAGTTTAGGGAAGGGGTTGTGCGGACACAAAGTAACAGTGAGAAATTTCAAATGCAGGCTCTTTGAACTACTTCCTCTAGGAATCCAAAGAGTTGGTCACATTCTGATAGCTTTCTTATAAAAAACGGCAAGACAGAGCAGATGTTTCCATTTTATTATGACTTGGAGATAAACATTTACCGTAGCAATTGTAATAAAAAAAAAAAATCAATGAATCTAGTGTCAATTCCAGGAAGGAGGTGTTCCTTTGAAATGCCCCGAGGCTAAAGCTGCACATGCTTTTCTCATGATTTGTCAGATTAATAATTAATAACCTCTTGAAATTTGCGCAAATGGTTATGCAAGAGCGCGTATCACACTGCATTCCTCACCTCTGATACACTAAAGCATAAGCGGGTTTTTTTGCCAAATGTTCTTTGGAATGCTTAGAGTAGTTAATCTAAACTTTCTTTACTTCTAGAGTTCTTCTTTTTTTAAAAAAGTTTTTATTGTTATTTTATTATTTTGTGTGCGTATTTGTACTGTTGAATCCAATCTGATTGGTACAGGAAGAGATTGCCTCTCCTTCTCCAGTGGAACATCTGGTGGATTCGAACCACACTCCTTCAGGATTGCAGCACAGCTTCTTGCCACTAGGCCACCAGAGATCCTAGAGTTCTTCTTAATGAATCAAACAAAGTCAATTTGCTATCAATAACTATTCGGCTATACTCAGTAGATAGGAAGATGTAGGAGAGTGTAAGTTCAAATCTCCCCCCATCTCCTTGCTACCAGGTAGTGTTTTAACAGTGAAAAGATGTCCCATGTTGACTTCTTCCACACTTACACACATTTGTTAGTCAACTACCACTTGGTCACTGGCCTCATATATAAGGAAACTTAGATGTTTCTACTCTTGGTCTTTTCATGCGCCCTGGCAGGGTTTTGTAGGAAATGGTCACTCCAAGAGAAATGTGCAACTTTTTTAGGAGCAAAATTCTGGTAGTATAAAATCAGGTTAAATATCAGAAGAATCAGAGTCCTCCCCACAAGGCCACCCACAAGGACTGGCTAGAATCCTTATGCTGGGGACTCTGCTTGAGGATAGAGTGTCTTCTTCCTTTTTCATGCCAACACAAACATGCTGTACCTGTCTTAAGAGCATTCACATAGCTCAAACATTTGTCACTTCGCCAACATCATTTTTTTAACATTTATTATAACAAATTGGAATTCATTGAAAATACAGATGGCTGACCTTGTGGCAGGGGCTCCCTCTGGGGTGTGGACTTTTTACATCCACTTCAACACTGTCTCATCAAGCTGATTCTGTCTCCTTGTGACCTTGGAGGACAGAGGAGCCTTGGCCCTCAGTTTTCTGAGGCGGGAAAGCTTTACCTTAACAGACTGTCTGATTCACCTTTCTGTCTCAGAGCACCTGGTGTTTTCTAAAAGCCAACGTTTTGTTGCATGTCCAGTACATAATCCACTGTACCACCAGAACTCCTTAGTCTCTTGATAAGACTTTTACAATGGTTGGCACATCTGGGAAAAACTTATCTTTGATCAGGCTGTGCCATTTTACCAACAAATCTCATGTATTCCTTAAATCTAATTAACACAATTCCATATTAAACGCTTTGTTATTGCTGTTAGGGACTGTTGAGTGGAGTATGACTCATCAGTACCATGGACAGTAGATCTGAACCCTGTGTCATCATCAACATCTCTCACATACTCAAGTCCATTGTCACAGTTACTGTCAATCCACCCTGCTACGGCTCTCATATCCTCTCTCTTGCTATTCCTCCACCTTTCCAAGCACGATTTCCTCTCCAAGGAAAACCCTTTCCTCACAGCATGCCCAAAGTACGTGAGACAAAGTTTCACCATCTTTACCTCCAAAGAGCACTTTCTAAGACGTGTGATACCGTAGACCTGAAGATTAAATGCAACGTCGTCTGAAGATCATTTGTACAATCTGACTCTAAGTAAGTGAAGCCACGGCAAAACATCTTTTAAGCGAGTGAACTGGTATTATTCAATCATTTTGTACTTTTGGGAAATGAACCAATAAAACAGTTAAAACTAAAGTGATAGTTTGCAATTGATGACATTCAACTTTCAAGCTATATGCTATATAACTATATAATAACTATATTTTATGGTTTTTGTTGTTGTTGTTACGTGCTGTCAAGTCACCTGCGACTCATAGTGACACTGTGTTCACAGCTCTGAAGTCTACCCTAACCTGATCCCGTCTCACTGACTCCAGTACACTGACCCCCATTATTCCAGTTACTGTGCCAATCCATCTCATGCAGGGTCTTCCTGTCCTGTGCTGTCACTCCACCATTCCAAGCATGATCTCCTTCTCTCAGGACTGGTCCCTCCTGGCCACATGCTCAAAGCACGTGAGAGGGAGCTTCAAAATTCTTGCCTTCGAGGAAATCTTGGTTTTATCCTCTCCAAAACAGATGTGTTTTTTTTTCTCTTGATGGTCCATGGTATGTTTAAGACTCTTCGCCAGCATCACATTTTGATGGCATCAATTCTTCTCCTGTCATCCTTAGTCATTGTTCAGCTCTCTGATGCATAGTAAGTAATTACAAAGACCATGGCCTGGATCAAGTACACCTTAGTCTCTAGATTGACATCACTGCTTCTCAGTTCTCTGGAGAGGTTCAAGATTTCCCAGTGCAATTTGTCTTTTGATTTCCTGATTGCTGGTACAAAGAGTGCTGATTGTGGAGCCAAGCAAGCTGAAATTGTTAACAACCTCAATCTCGTCTCTGTCTAATATGGTGCTGCCAATTGGCCAAACAAACAACAACAACAACAAAATCTTTGTTTTATTTATGTTGGGCTTCAATCCATATTGAAGACTATAGTTCTTGACTTTCTGCAGTAAATGCTTTAGGTCCTCCTCAGTTTCAACAAGCAAGGTTGTGCTATCTGCATACCACAGAATGCGATGAGTCTTCCTCCAATCCTGATGCCACGTTCCTCCACACAAAGCCCAGCATCCTGAATGATCTGGTCTGCATATATATTGTAAGGGTATGGAGACAGGATGCATCCCTGATGCACTCCTTTCCTGATTTGTTAACCACACAGTGTTTATTTGGTCTGTTCTGAGAACAGCTTCTTGGTCCAAGTATAGGTTTAAACATAATTATGTGGTCTGGGATTTCCATTCTCCTTCAGGTCAGCCACAATTTGTTATGATCCACACAGTCAATTGCCTTTGCATAGTCAATGAAACACAGGTAGACATTCCTCTGGTACTTTGCTTTCTGCCAAAATCCATCTGACTTTGGTGATAATGTCTCTAGTTCTCTGACCTCTTCTAATCCCAGCTTGTATTTCTGGGAGTTCTCTGTCAATGTTCTCTGTTCCAGTCATTTTTCGATAATCTTCAGTTTTACTTAGATGTGATGTTAGTTGTATTGTTCAATAATTTCCACACTCCATTGGGCCACCTTTTTTGGAATGCGAATAAATATGGATCTCTTCCAGTCAGTTGGCCAGGTAGTTTGTCCCCCAGATTCTTGGCACAACCTGGTAAGCATGTCCAGGGCAGCATCTGTTTGTTGATATGCATCAATTGGTATTCTGTCAAATCTTGGGGCTTTGCTTTTTGCCAAGTCCTTCAAAGCAGCCTGAATGTACTCCTTTATCACCATTGCTTCTTAATCATATGTTATTTTTTGAAATTCTTCTGTGTCGGTCAATTCTTTTTGATATAGTGATTCCGTACTCTTTCCATCTTCTTTCAACGCTTCCTACATCATTCAATATTCTGCCCATTGCAGCCTTAAATATTGTCACTCAAGGCTTCATTTGTTCTGTAGTTCCTTCAGCTTATGAAATGCTGAGTGAGTTCAGCCCTTTTGCACATTTCATTATAGCACTTTGCTTGGTCTTCCTGAACTGCTCTTTGAAATCTTCTACTCAGCTCCTTAATTCCCTGCTTTCTTCCTTTTGCTTTGCTTTCTCAGTTCATATTTAGAGTCTCTTTTGACATCCATCGCGATCTTTTCTTCCTCCTCTGTCTTTGTAATGACCTTCTGCATTCTTCATGGATGATTCTTGCTATCCTCCCCCAGCTCCCCCAGGTCTTCGTTCATTAGTGTTCAAGGCCTCAAATGTGTTCCTGAGATGGTTTTGAAATTCAAGAGGGATAGACTCAAGGTCAAATTTTGGTTGATATAGATTTGATTTAACCTTTTTTTAGCTTTAGTTTTAACTTGCAAATGAGTAGTTGATGGTCCACAATCAGCACCTGGCCTATTGTTTACTGCTGATAGGGAACCTCTCCAATGATTCTCCAATGATTCAACCTACTAGAGGCACAATTCTGAGTCACTTTGACTCAATGGCAATACTGTTGTTAGTTGTCTTCAGGTTGCCTACTACTGACAGAAACCCTGTGAACCACAGATCTGAATCTTCCCTTATCCCAACACATCCTGGCAGTCACTGCGTCATCCTGGAGGTTCTCCCTCTCCTTCTCTGACCTGCTGCTACCGTTTCCAGCATGACATCTCTCTCTAAGGACTGATTGATTGCTCCTTCAAACATGCCCAAAGTAAGTGAGGCAAAGTTTTACCATCCTTGCTTCTAAGGGGAGCCCTGGTTGTGTTTCCTTGGAGTAAAAAAAGAAAAAGATCAAGCACATAAGGGTAGAAGTCTAAAAGGCCCACTGCACTGCAACCCCAGAGGTACGTGGTTCGAATTCACCAGATGTTCTGCTGGGGAAGGGGGGGCAATCTCCTCCTGTACCAATCAGATCTGATTTGACAGTACACACACACACACAAATATAATAAAATTTAAAAAATGAATTTAATAAAAGTCTGAAAGTCCCTTCAGAAAGATCTCTCCGGTGAGGGGAGGAAGAGGTTGCCCAAGGCCTGCTCCACTCGTCTCTTGCCCATATCTTCTTGAACTCTCCAAGGAAAGGGTGCACAACTGGCACTAATAATTCAGTCAACCTGTCCTTCACATCTACATCATTGGCATGTTCCATCAGGCCAGAACTGACTCATATCTGACCCTCCAGCAGATTTTCAGAAGCTGTGAATCACAGGAGAGGAGTTTGCCCACCTTTCTCCCATAGAACAGCTGATGGATTCAAACCCTGTGCCTTGGATTTGACAGCACCACTCCCTTACCAGTAGGCCCTATGAGACTGTCTGTAGCCATTGACCCAAGTGCTCACAAAATCTTGTCTGTCCACTGCTGATTTATAGATCTATATGGTCTTTGCAATTACTTGTTATGCATCAGAGAGTTGGACAATGACTAGGGAGGATAGAAGGAGAATTGATGCCTTTGAGCTGTGGTGCTGGAGAAGAGTATTGAATATACCGTGGACTGCTAGGAAAACAAACAGATTCATCGTTGAGAGGGTTAAACTGGGCTGCTCCTTGGAGGCAAGGATTCTGGGACTTCGTCTGACATATTTTGGACATGTTGTAAGGAGGGACTGGTCCTTGGAGAGGGACATCATGCTTGGGAGGGTGGAGGGACAGCGCAGGAGAGGAAGACCCTCTGTGAGGTGGACTGATTCAGTGACTGGGGTAATTGGGATGAGTGTGTCGGAGGCAGTGTGATTGGTACAGAATAGAGCAGGATTTAGGTCTATTGTACATAGGGTCGCTATGAGTCGCAAATGACTCAACAGCACATAACAACAACAATATAACACATGGTCATAGTAGTTATCATTGGTGATGATATTAAGAATCTTTTATTTATCTTTCTGGCTTTGGAAAAAAACCCCTTGTATTTGTGTTTTCTCTTCCTACATTATTAAAATTGCTTTTATGATATTTAAAGTCGTTTTTAAAAAACAATATGATTCTTGCTGTTGTTGTTATGTGCCAGCGAATCCCCTGTGACTCATAGTGACCCTATGTACAATAGCCCCAAACCCTGCTCTATCCTGTGCCAACCTTGTTAAAATTTGTGAAGAACTACAAACAAGTGAAGGGGGAAGAACAACGTTTTTATTCTTTTATTCTTTTCCACCTTGAGTATGTCAGAGATGGTCAAGATTGCACAGGAGAGGGCAGAGTTCTGATCATAGAGTTACGGTGAGTCGTAGCTCACTTGATGGCATTAAACAACAACAACTGAACGCAAGAATCACATTTTGAATGTTTAACATTTCCAGAGAGTAGAGTAGGGTTCAATATTGGAGGGAAAAAAGGTAATCTTTCAATTATTTAAAATCCATAGGTTGAATGCCAACAAATAAATAATACTGCACAAATATTGCACTTCAACTCATAATGAAACTGTATTTTTTAAAAGAAAGTAAATGAATGTTTACTGCAGGGGAAGACATCCTGTGAGGCTGGGAGAATCACAGACTGTTTCCTGTTGGATCTAGTATTAATCAATTATTTCTGAAGGGTGGGTCATCTTCATAAAGTGTATTTTCATCTCAGTCTTTTTGGTTGGCTCTCAAAAGGCACAAGAGTGGCCAGGAATAACGGCTGAGAATGCAGAGTAACTGATTTGCTAAGAGAAGAATCTCCCTGTCATTCCCTTTAGCTGTTGGTAACCTCAACAGCTGCCCATGAAAAAGTTCCAGGTAGTAGAAAGTTCTTGCCTCATCACAACTGGGAAATGCCCGGGTTTGAAATGAACCACATTTTTACTCAGTTCAAGAATTTGCGTGTGGGTGCTGTTTATAAAATTGAAAAGAGGGTTGTTGACAAGCTGTTTGTCCTCACTTCAGGTAGAGTTTTATTCTTTTGCAGTTTGGTGAAGGCTTAAAAATCACCTTCCATGGTTTTTGGGGGAGGCCCTAATTAAAACCTTTTTTCTTCTACTTTTTCTTCTTATCTTTGTCCATGTGCAAGTGGTCCCAGTTTTTTTTTTATATGTTCATCGGACTGCCTGCCTGTGTGAATAGACAGAAAAACATTTCTTTTCAGGAAGAGTTTCTGAGGGAAGGGCAAATGGACATATTTTAAACATTTTTAAGATTTCTATGTCCATGGGTCCCTGCTTGGCAAAGATGGTTAAACACTTGGACTACTAATCCAGGAGTTGGGTTGTTTGAACCCACCTGGAGGCACCTTGGAAGACAGACCTGGAAACCTGCTGGACAGGAAAAGGAACCCTAAAGAAGAAACCCGCCTTCAGAACCACGTGACACAGTTCTACTCCTGTACGTGGGGTCACGTGAGCTGTGATTCAGTGGAAGAGAATGAACAGCAATGAGAAAAGCATGCTAATCATTTCACTGTGATGGTTTTCAAAGACTTGTCCATGGTAGCAGTGAATTCACACTTCCCTCAATTTCAAAGGATGACGGAATCAGAACGAAAGCAAACAAAAGTAAATCAACATTAGTGATACACTTGTATTTGAAAAAGGCTGCCAGGTAAACTCTCCACCAGGGAAGAGAGCATCTCAACCCTGGCCTCATAGAAAACATCTGTTTGGGTGATTACTGTGGGAAAGACTTCTTTGGAGGGGGTGTTGACTCGCCTCAGGGCTATTTGTGGAATACGGAGTTGCATGCATGCTGTCCACAGGAACCAGGGCAAATTTAGAAGAAAAAGAGAAAGAAATGCATATACTTCCCCATTGTGTAGAAAAGGAAGCACAGTGGTGAAATCACCCTTCAGCTGATATCTCGCCTGTGTCCATGTCAAGATAGCAGAATGCCTCTTGTGAGTTTAGGAAGTAACTGGGATCAGTAAGTAGAATTTTCATGTGACTTTCTTATCACCTACTTTTTCATTTGTGTAATAAATATGAAATACCTATTATGTGGCAGGCCCTTGGAATAAAATAGTGAGTGAAAGAGATACTATAATTCTGCCCTCAAGAAATTTGGAGGTGAGTCAGGCACACACTCACTCATTGCCTTCGAGTTGTCACCAACACATGCTGTTAGGTACCACTGAGCCCAGTGTGATTCATAACAACCCTGTGAACAGCGGATCTGAACCCTGTCCTATCCTGCGCCATCATCATCATCATCATCATCTCTGAGTGCATTGCTGTAGTCACTGTGTCATCTCATTGAGGGTCTTCCTCTCTTTCGCTGACCTTCCGTCTTTCCAAGCATGATGTCCCTTTCCAAGGAATAGCCTCACCTAGCAACATGTCCAAAGTACGAAAGATAAAGCTTTATCCTCTTTGCCTCTAAGGACAATTCTGGTTTCATCTTTTCCAAGACATACATTTTCATTCTTTTGGCAGCTGTAGAATATTCCGTACTCTTCTCCAACTCCACAACATAAAGATGTCAATTCTTTTGTCATCCGTATTCATTGTCCAATTCTCAGATGCGTACCAAGTGATTGAAATACCATGACTTGAGTCAAGCTCACCTTAGTCTTAAACCTGACAATATTGCTTTTCAATACTTTGGAGAGTTCCCTAATAGTGGACTTGCCCAGAGAAATATGACTCCTGATCTCATGACTTCTGATACCAAGGGTGTTGGTTGTAGATCTCAGTAAGATCAAATAATTGACAGTTTGAATCTTTTCTCCATCTATCACGACACTCTCTATTGGCCCAGTCAGAAGGACTTTTATTTTCTTGATGCTGAGATATGATCCACATTGAAAACTATAGTCTTTGATCTTCTGCAGCAAGTGCTTCAGGTCCTCCTCACTTTCAGCAAGTTGTGCATCAACATAACACAGGTTTTGATGTGTCTTCTGCCAAGCCTGATGCTGTATTCTTCTTAATAGAGTCCAGCTTCACGAATTATTTGCTTGGTGTAGCAGAAAGAATACAACCTTGACTCACCTTTCTGATTTCAAAACATACAATGTTCCTTTGATTTGATATGAGCACAGTTAAGTGTTCAGGGATTCCCACTCGTGATCCACACAGTCAAATGTCTTTGCTTTGTCACTCTATTTGGTTGACCCTCAAACATGCTTCAGAGGCTGCTAATCACAGGGGCGGGTGTAGCCTGTGTTTCTCCCTCAGAGTTGCTGCTGAATTTGAACTGTCAAAGGGGTGTGAATTACTAATGCAGTTCGCTATGGAGTGGAGTAGAGAATTCACCTCTACTCATTGCTGTTGAGTCACCAGTGGACTTTCAGAGACTGTAAATCACGTAGGAGGAGAATGCCTATTCATTCCTCTCTTGAGCAGGCGAAGGTGGATTCAAACCACCAGAGAGAGGTGCCATTTGCGTAAACAGCCGATCTCTCTGCAGACTATGAGAGAAATTTCAGTGAAAAAGTAACATAACTAAGTCATTCTCAAACTATAGCACTGGTGGCCAAGTGGCAAAAAGCTGTGTTGCAATCTCGAAAGCACACGGTTCGAATCCACCAGCTGTTCTGCGGGAAAAGGATAGGCAATCTTCCCACTGTGTGATTAACTGTCTCTGAAAACCCGCCAGAGGGTCAGCTATGGGCCAGTTCCGACTCAACCATACATAACAACAACAACAACAATATAACAGTTGTTGTTAAGTGTCGTTGAGTTGTAGACAACCCATAGCAACCCTATGAGTGAAAGATCTAAACACTTAAAATAACGTTCACAGTTTCTCCACGTTCATAGAGTTTCCAGAGGCAAGCTATTTCGGAAGTTGATGCCACTCTGGCTTCTAAGCTTGTTTTAATTGGGGAGCTCCACCAAACGCTGTCCACCATGGGTAACCATTATCGCCACAGAAACCACCACCACTCACAAAAGAAGACTTGAAAGGTACACATGGACCATGGAGGTCCACTGAGAAAGATACAACTCTAAAGCTTTGGAGGAAACAATCCAGAGTTCAGCACAGGACACTGGGGAGGGGGCCTTGTGGGGAGATGCTGGTCAACTCGAGGACTGTGTTCACTGACACATCAGTGTCACTGTGTTCAGCATCACAGCAAGTACAAGTTACCTTTGTAGAGCAAAGGGATAGACCAGTGCTGCACCACTTAGAAGAATGTTCGACCAAAACCAATTAAAACCAGGCCTATATCTAAAGAAATAATTAATGCAGCTTCAGTTTTATTGGAGCAAAATATATTAGGGACCTCTGGTGCCCCTCCAGCAGTAAGTAGTTGCACTGCAAACCCAGAGGCACAAGGTTCAAATACACCAGCTGCTCTGCAGGAGAAAGATAGTCTGTGTCCTCTTAAGATCGACTGGGGGTTCAGCAATGAGTTGCTTTCACCTCCACAGCACATAGCAACAATAACAGCACCGAACAGCATGTGAACTGCCAAAGGGACAAAGAAGTCTGTCTTGAATGAGGAGAACCCAGGGTGCTTCTCCTCAGAGTCAAGGATGGTGGCACTCACTGTGGGCTTATTTTCATGAGAAACCAGTCCTACGAGAGAAACGGTATGCCGGGAAAGGTCAGAGGAAGAGGAAAAGACCCTCAAGGGGAGGGATTGACACAGTGATGAAAACAGTGGGCTTGACCATGACAGGTCATGAAGAGGGTGCTGGAAAGGGCAGGGTTCAGATGTGCTGTTCTTGGGGTCTCTTGGAGTCAGAGTTGACTCGATGACACCTAACAACACAGCAGTGGTGGTGGTTATGTGCTGTTGAGTCAGAAATGACTCACAGCTCTCCCTCCAGTGTGTTTTCAGAGGCAGTAAACGGCACAGGAAGAGACTGCCCACCCTTCTCCCGTGGAGCAGCTGGTGAATTTGAACCACTTACCTTTGGGATTGCAATGCAGGTTCTGGCCACTAGGCTAACTAGAGCTCCCTACCTATCTATTGTAGCTGCTGAAAAAGATATGTAATACCATGAGAATGCATTATTAAAAGTTCTGTTTGGGGAGATAAGGAGAATTTGCTCAGTAAGGAAGTTATGATTCACCCAGAAAGAGTCCCGGAAGTGAGTGGGGAAAGAGGAAGTGAAGAACAGGTTACAGCAAGGCAAGTAGACATCAGGGAAGGGCTGGTGTGGAAGGGACACAGAGTCTAAGGAATTTAAAAGTTTTAGCCTGTCAGGGGGAAGAAAGGGTTGAGATTGAGACACAGAAGTGTACTCAAGAATTTTGTTTCCAGTGTCCTCTTAAGAACAGTGGGAAGTCACTAAGAGAACTTCCTCACGTGGTTGGTACAATCAAGTCTGCATTTGGGGAAACTGACTGCAGCTCTGGACTGAAGAACTAAGTTAAAGGGCCCAGGATGGCCTCAAAGACGTGGTTAGAAGCCTCCTGCTTAAGTCCTGGCAGGCTGTGCTTGTGGCATTTGAGGAGGGGTACAAAGGAAGTAGATGTGGATTTTGAACTTGACTTTACACCATCGCTACAGGAGTGAGGGCTTTGGCAGGGCCGGAAGGCCCCCACCCCTCCTGATCATTGTCTGTCCTGAAAGCTAAACATGAGAACTGGGAAGTGGCATTTTCCTTAAAGGACTGCTGGGTGGGTCAAAGGTGCTCAGGATATAGTGATCCAACCTGGCTGGACACATTTGAAAGAGGAGAGGTTTGAGTAAGAACGTTAAAAAAAAAAACAAAACAAAAAACCAAGGAAAGGCAGAATTTTGTTGGGCAAGCCCAACCACTGTAGACAAAAGGGGCTGAACAATTGATCCCAACCTGCTCCTTTATGCTTTTTTAGCAGAAGAGACGACATCATTAGAATGCACCCCTATGGGCTTAGCAGACTCACAGATCACTTTCATGTTTACATTTTATGCTGCATTTGAAACATATTGAAGAAACTGTATCTCCTGCTATCATTTTGTGATAATCATTTACAGCTAGTCAGAAAGAGGCTAGTCTAGAGACCTGGCATGCAAAAGGAGAGGTGCTACGAACTCCTCTGCCATTGTGGTTCCGTGCCACGGACATCTGAGCAACTGATTTGAACCTTGCCCTATCTTGCTCGATCCCCTTGTTACAGTCACCTTGCCAATCCAACTTGTTGAGGGTCTTCCTCTCTTCCTTCCACGAGCCTCTACCTTTCCCAGGTGTGATGTCTTTCAAGGACTGGTCTCTTCCAAAAGTATGTGAGATGAAGTTTGACCATTCTTACTTCTGGGGAGCGCTTAGGACGCAACAGTTTTAGGCCTTCTCTCAGAACTAGTGATTCAAAATAATTTTAACCGGGTCCCCATTGTTGTTGTTGTTATGTGCCATCGAGTCGCTTGCGACTCATAGCGACCCTATGTACAACAGCCCTAAACCCTGCTGTATCCCGTACCAATCACACTGCCTCCGACACACTCATCCCAATTACCCCAGTCACTGAATCAATCCACCTCATAGAGGGTCTTCCTCTCCTGAGCTGTCCCTCCACCCTCCCAAGCATGACATCCCTCTCCAAGGACCGGATCAGCCCCACCTTGCAACATGTCCAAAATGTCAGATGAAGCCCAGAATCCTTGCTGCCAAGAAGCAGCTAGGTTTACCCCTATCTAGGATGAATCTGTTTGTTATTCTAGCAGTCCATGGTACCCTCAATACTCTTCTCCAGCACCACAGCTCAAAGGCATCCATTCTCCTGGACTTGACCTCTAGTAAGATACATAGTTTAAGACGTGACATTGAACACATCTTCATACACGGACATGTAATTGGAGGAGGCAGAGTTTAATGAGACGGTATTTATCCTTACTCTTTTATTGGGCCACGGAAACCACCACAACTCACAAAGGAAGACTTGAAAGGTACACTCATGGGCCACGGAGATGCACTGTGAAAGACACAACTCTAAAGCTTTGGAGGAAACAATCCAGAGTTCAGCACAGGACACTGGGGAGGGGGCCTCGCGGGGAGATGATGGCCGACATGAGGACTGTGTTCAAGCACGTTGAGAGGCTACCCTTAGTCACCCCGCCCCGCCCGAGTTTGGAGAAGCAAGGGGCAGTTGGAGGCTCACCCCGTCCTGGGAGGGGCTGGTCTGGGGGGATGATTGGCAGCCCGGCGAGAAGGAGGGCTGGAAGGGAAGAGGGAGCGGAGAGTCCTCCCAGCTGTTGGTAGAGTTTCCTGTTCCCCGCGGCACCCGCCCGGCCAGGCCGAGTGAGTCACCGGCGCGCACAGCCGAGCACCCCGCGCACATGCCCGGCGCCGGCCGCCCGCGCAGCTCCCTCCGGCCGCCGGGGGCCCCTCGGCGCCACGCCGGCCTGCAGGCCCCCTGGTAGCGCGCAGCGTCACATCTGGCCGCACATCTGCCGCGCCGAGGAGCGCGCAGCGCGGAGGCGCGGGCGGCGGAGGAAGCGCGCGCTGCTCGGTCTATGCGGAGCGGCGGGCGCGGCCATGGCTCGGGCGCTGCTCCGGGGCCTGTGGCCGCTGCACATCGTCCTGTGGACGCGCATCGCCAGCACCGTCCAGCAGCCGGTCCCCAAGTCCGGTGAGTGTCCCCCGCAGGCCGGGCGCCCTGCCCCGGTGACAGGCGGCTCCGGGGAGCCGTGTACAGGCGGAAGTGGCAAAGTTGGAGCCGCAGCAGCTCCCGAGTGGCCGGACCCCAGGAAGAGAGAGTTTATCCTTCAAAAGAGAAGGAAAGTTAAGTGGCAGCGGCCCTTTGTGCGAGCAGGGAAGGCGCTGGGTCGGCCAGGGGCGAGGCGAACCCCCAGCCCCGGAAAGGGAAGTTTGAGGAGTTGGAGATCCGAGGGAGGCAGGGGTGGAGGCCCGGGTGGGGTGCGGCTCGCCCAGGCCCCGGCGTGTGGGTCACCTGGGGCTCCCGCGGGGTGCGCACCTGGCGGCTTGGTGAGAACACCGAGACACCCCCGTGATCAGCCAGTCACTGCCCGCCAAGGACTGGAAAGTGGGTGCACATTCCCACTAACCGGCTTCTGAGGTTGGAGAAGGTGGAGAAAAGCGTCTACAAAAGAAATGACTTCCAGAGGAAAGTTTGGATCTGGCGTCCACTTGGCATGGCTGGGGAGGGAGTGGGGCTGGCCAGCTGCGAGGCCTGGAGTTACTTCCCGAGCGCTCTGGGGTGCCAGATGCTGGGGGTGCTGCCTTCGGGGAGGGGAGGCCTTGCTGCTAACACTGGGTGGAAAGAGAAGCATTAAAATGGTAAGTTCAAAAAGGGGAGACTGCACCCTTGTTCAACCAGGACAGCGCAAGATGTATAAAAGGAAAAGGAGAATGCAGGAGTTGAGGACAGATTTCTTCCTTCCAAAATTTGCAGCTATATCCGCATAACAGTATCTCCAATAGTGGTAACTTTTGGTAACTGAGTTTGGGGCAAGCCATGAATCTTACTGGGCTTTGGGTTTCCTCATCTATAAAAAGTCATGGCTGGATGTAGATAGCTGACAGCCTGGCAGGATAAGGTGTTGCATTGCCAACCTAAAGTCAGGCAGTTCGAATCCACAGCAGCTCTTGGGAGAATGATGGGCATTCTCCTCCCCTTGAAAACCACTGCACTGGAGGAATAGTGCTGTGACTGTTGGAACTCACTGACACACATGCCTTGTGTGGGTATTTGATGACATGACAGGAGAGGATGTGGACACCTGAGACACTTTATTTCACAGACAGACTGTAGACCTGAGAACTTGGTAAATACTTGGCCTCTCTTGAAGGTAGCATGGAGTAGGAGTTCTTAATGGAATGTGGAAAAGCACAATTGTCAGCAACAGTCCCAACACAGGTTTGAGTATTTAGGGTTTCATAAAAAATGTTGGGGTTCTGTTCTTGGACGTTGCAGAACCAGAGTGGTCAAGCACTCCTTTAAAACATTATCTTAAAGTGAAGGCCATACTTTGGTCATCCTTATTAAGAATGACACCTTTACTTTTCTTTGTACATAAAAAAAAATCATTAAAACTTTGATTTTGGGTGATGCAAGACGGAAGCACTCATACTCTGATTTTGTTAGTTTATCTGGGATGGGCTTTGTTTACAAGGATAAGATTTATGATTTGCAAATTCCAGACTCAATAAAAGTTCATGAGTCAGTTTTGTTTCATCTATACACACATTTTTAAACAATTAGTTTTACAAGCTGAGTTGTATTTTTAAAAAAAACAAAAAACACCTGGGTTTCATATAGCTTTATAAAAGTCAGGCTCTTGGTCTTTTTTTGTTTTTAGGCTGTTGGTCTTTTAATTATCATTTTTATAGAATTAGAGTTTCAAAAGGATTAAGGGTTCATTCTGAGAATGCATTAATTTCCAGTTAAATTTTTGAAGATGGTTGAGGGGGCAATAATAAAGACGACAAACCCAATTCCATTTGCTTTTTAATTTGTCCAGAAAATAGTTTCAGAAATTTCCAAGCATAATTAAAGTGTCAAAACATCTTTCAAAGTACCTCATGTCAGCTAAGGGATTCCTGGTAGCCTAGTGGTAAGAAGCTGCACTGCAGGCCCAAAGGCACAGGGTTCTAATCCACCAGATGCTGTGCTGAAGCATGAGCTTTCTCCTCTGCTACACTTGACTGGCTCTGAAAGCCTGCTGGACGGTCAGCAATGGGTGGATTCCAAATCAACGTCACACAGCAACAACTAGTCAGATAAGACGATGAAATGTCGCTGTACACAGTCTCTAGTTCATCTGAATGAACATCGTCTTATTTTTTTAGAGTGTAAGTGGACAATGCATTTCAGTATAAGGACACATGTCCCTTAGAGGTTTATCTGCATCATTGTTTTGTTTCTAACTCAAAAGTTCACACTTCCTACATGCTTAAAATGAAAAAAAATTTTATTCTTTTGGGTAGAGCTTGCCTGTCTAGAAATGCTTCAAATCAGACTATGATTTTGTTCACTTTTGACTGTACCTAAAAGATTCCTGTTGAAATCCAAATGTGGGTGATCGTGTCATGGGGATAAACATCTTCATGGTTCTCAAAGTCACGTTAGTGACCTGTGTTTGTGAGGCTCAGAGACTGGAAATCGCTGGCCCCAGCATTTGATCTTGGGTCTGTGTTTACCTTTGTTTTCAGGAAGCACATTTTCCCCTCCAGACCACTTCCTTTACTGACATCTTCTTTTTAATCTTGTACGGCTTTTTGCAAAATACGAGTTCCATTTGTAATTTGTCGCTGATTTTTCCTGGTAGCTCCCCATAGTGAGCATTCATTATGGACTGTGTCCAGCGTAACTGTTAACTGCTGTCCATGTAAGGTGACTGTGAATTGCTCCTCATCTGTCTGCCTGACTTTTGAACATTTTCTTTAGGTTGCCTTGGGTTGGGTTGTTGTTTTTTTTCTGGTTGTGTGTTTATTTTGTTTTGTTGTTTTTTGTGGGTTTTTTGGTAACCCATACTTTCCCAGTTAAGAGTAACATTTGGTGGGTGTCCTTGTCAAAGTGGACTTTCCTCCTCCCTCCCACCTCGTGGTTCTTCCTGAGTGCCTCTCAGTAGCTGGTGGGGTGCACACCATTCTCAATGAATGAGACAGACTTTGCCGCCTTTGAGTGGAACACCAAGGACAGTGTTATAAACAAAAGAATATAGAACTTATTGGATGTTCCTTGACTGCGTCTGCATCTGCTCATTTTTTTTGCTGTGTGGAGGGGACCTGAGTGCACACTGAATAGTTCTTTCTCGGTCTTTCTGGTTACAGTTACTTCACTGACAGGTTCTCACTTTTCCATTTCCATTGTTAACGGATCCCTTGTTGGACCATTTTCATTTCCGTTCTGTTCTGTTGTTATTGTGATGTACCAGCCAATCAGAGCTGACTCACAGCTGGCCTTCCATGGGGTTTTCAGAGGCAGTAAATCACACGGGACGAGACTGCCCATTTTTCTCCCATGGAGCAGCTGGTGGATTCGAACCACCTGCCTTTGGGTTGGCAGCACAACTTCTTACCCACGAGGACACCAGAGCTTCATTCTGTAGCAACCCAATATGTCTCTTGAGCCTTCCCTTAGAGATAGGCTGCAAGCGAAAGAGTGTCAGGTACAGACTTTGGAATCAGGCTATCCTGGGCTCTAAGCCTGTGTCGCATTTGGTGACGTCTCCTGTTGCAGTTATTTTATTGTCTTAGTGCCCTAATCAACAAAGTGGCAATCATGGAACCTGCTGTTTGTCATCGTGGGCAAATTAAATGAAGGAAGCTTTGGAGCTCTTAACATAGCACCTACAGCATTGTAAATGCTCCAAAAAGCCAGCTTCTGCTGCTCTTATTGTTAGGAGCTCCTTAAATGTGGTCCATCCAGGTTCGCAGTGACCTGCATCCCATGCTTCAGGTCAGCATCACTCTCCCACCCCCAGGGGCCCACACGTCCTTCTCTTTTAGGTCCCGTCTCCACACACTCCTCCCTTATACACACTGATCGTAAGTGGCTTAGGTGACTCAGGCCACACTTTTGCTTAAATAGCGTTTTCTGCATGGAATGTGGGCCAACTGGCTACATTTCCATCATCTTTTATGACCTAACTGGGATAGTATCGTAAGGAGAGGTATCTGGAATGAATCTGAGCTAGTGTCCTCTCTTGGGGACAGGCGTGTTTCTCAGTTCTTCACAGTGTAAGCTGACGCTGTGTCTCTGACTTCCTTACCCAGCCGACCATCAGGCCCGCTCACCTGATCCATCAAAGGTAAAGGATGTGCCCCACTCCTTCACCTCTAAGGTCTCAGGCCGTAGTTTGTGTGTCACTCAAGACTCAAACTCATGGCTGTTGGGTCAGTTTTCACTCACAAGGACCCTCTGTCAGTTTTGGAGGCTATCAACTTTGCCAGGAGGAAACTGCCCATCACTCTTTCCTTCTCCCTCAGAGGTGCCGATGGGCTTAACCCTGCAGATGCAGAGCCCTTGGGCTAGTGGCGGTGCTTGGTGCTGACTCTGCCACCTGCGCCACCAGGAAATGCAGGGCGGCAGCTCGACTGTACCTCACTGGCTGTGGTGCATCTGAGGGCTGTACCTCCTGGCTGTGATGCTGAGGTCTGCACCTCACTGGCTGTAGTGCTGAGGTCTGTACCTTGCTGGCTGTAGTGCTGAGGGCTGTACTTCTCTGGCTGTAGTGCTGAGGGCTGTACTTGAAACACAGGGCGGCAGCTCGACTGCACCTCACTGGCTGTAGTACATCGGAGGGCTGTACCTCGCTGACTGTAGTGCTGAGGGCTGTACCTCACTGGCTGTGGTGCATTGGAGGGCTGTACCTTGCTGGCTGTAGTGCTGAGGGCTGTACCTCGCTGGCTGTGGTCCATCTGAGGACTAGCCACTGTGAGGAAGTGCACATTGTTTCTTGGCTGTTTGGTTTTCAGGGTAAACTCTTTCTGGGAGAGCAGTTTACTTAGGCTCTCTTCTGAACAGGCAATCAGACTGATCTTATCTTACAGAATTTTTTTTTTCTTTTTGGGAAAATGCAGAAAAATATCTTTACTTTTCCGCAAATGAGGTGGAGAATGCCGAGAAGTTTTGGTCTAACCTTTAAGTGTCAGATTACCCCATTGGGTAAATTCAAGTTTACTTGTGTTTACCTCCTAATCTTTGGTGAGCAGTGCCACTTTGTTGTTTTTACTCCATCAAAGACCCAGCTTGTGGGTGTGACTGCCCTTAGCCTCTCTCTCAGCTCTAGCACTTTCTTCAGGATCTGTGCCATTTTCACATTCACAGCCTAGAAGAATAGACACTTGAGTTATAGTGTTGGAGAGGCGGGTTGAAGACCCCGTGGACTGCCAGAGAGCGAACAGATAGGTCTTGGAGGAAGGAGAAAGTGCAGCCAGAGTGCTCCTTGGAGGCAAAGCTGGTAAAGAGTCGTCTGACATGTTTTTGACATGTCTCCTGGAGAGACTTGGAGACGGACATCATGTTTGGGAGGATGGAGGGTCAGTGAAGGAGGGCAAGACCCCCAACAAGATGGATTGATAATGTTGTCCGAGGCAATGGCCTCAAATGTGTTAATGATGGTAAGGATGGTGCAGGGTAGGACAGATCTCTTGTCCACAGGGTGGCCATGAGTCATACTTGACTCGACGGCACTTAGCCAACACTCCCCAACCCCCCAATGCTTTGCTCACTAAGGAAGGCAAACACAGGCTCACCTATGCTCACGTATTACCCAGAAGTGAAGAGTTTCACCTTCCCTGTGTGTGTCATTCTTCTCTTGCTTGGCAGGTGATCCACCACTACTTACCCTTTACCTGTAAAGGTTCAAGTATTGTAGGACATTGAAAGCTACTGCATAATGTTTGGAAGGACATTTTACCAATGAAATTGTCCAGGAAATGCAGATTTTTGTTTGTTTGTTTGTTTGTTTCCTCTTTATTGAAAAGGGACTTTAATTGAAAAATGAGTGCTAAAATCTAAATTTCGTTTATCCAGTTTTGTTAAATGGGAGTTTTATGTTCTGGTCTTTAAACAGCAAAGCAGAGTTGATTTAAAGCAAGTGTCTCTTCTGGTGGTCTAGTAGGTAAGGAGTTGTGCTGCCCACCCAAAGGCAAGTGGTTCGAATCCCCCAGCTGCTCTGTGGGAGAAAGATGGGAAATTTCTTCTTATGAGACTTATAGCCTCTTAAAAACCTCCTGGAGGATCAGCTGTGAGTTGGTTCCAGTTCCACACCAATGAGTATGAGTGAGTGGAGCTGTGTGAATTTTGTTTCGATTTGATACAAGCCACCAAGATGGTTTAAAATAGGGCTCAGGGGAAGCCCACTTCCTGTCTACAGCATGGCATAATTCTGCCACGTTTTGCATAAAAGCCCATCATCTCGGTAGCTGTTGTAGGTCAGGCCCTCACACACCTTCAGCAGAGTTAATTTCTGATTTTCAGTAGAAACAAGACAGCAGAATTGCCTTCGTGGCAAGAATGCTTTCACCTATCTTGCATTCCCTCCTCTCCTTGTGTCTCTTTGCTCCCCAGGTATGTTTCCTTCTGGCGAGGACAAGATAATTATCAAACTTCTTCACCTGGCATGTTGCAAGGGTTAGGAATGCTGAGCCGGAAGATTGCCTTACCTCAGGGGAAGTAAGGTGACAGGAGAGTGGGAGACGTGGCATTCACTGAGGATCCACCCTGCCCTAGCCACCTGATGTGCTTTATCTAATTTAATCTTTGGAAGCGGCTGCAAGATAAATGTCACCGTCTTTGTTGTATAAATAGGGGAAATGACGTCTTCTCAGCCACTTGAGACTTACCACTGTGCGCGCGTGTGTTCCAAGCTTGTCTCTTTGCCAGGTGTTTAGGCTGTTTTCAATGGAGGAATGAGTAGATGGACAGGTGTGTCGGGAGGGAATTTGCTAATAATATTCAAGAGAGTAGGAATTTACCATCTGAAGAACCAAAGATGAATGTCTTGGAGACAATGCAACCAGGGTCCTCCTTAGAGGCAAGGATGGTGAAACTTTGTCTCACGCACTTTGGGCATGTGGTCAGGAGTCCTTGGAAACAGACCTAGAACTGGGAAAGGTCAGAGAAAGAGAGGAATAGCCTCCATGAGATTAGTTGATACTGTGACAGTGACCTCAAACAGTTCTGAGGGGGGATTTTCAAAAGTCCAAGAAATTCTCAAGTTGTATGTGAACTTCCAAGACGTTATGAAGGTAAATTTGTCAGTCAGGGTAAGAGTGTAGAATATAGTTGATTTAACAACTTGTTTGCTTGTTTTATATTTGTGAAGATATTGACCTAACAGAGGAGTGCTTCTGGCCTGGTGTTATGGAATTGTGCTGCCAATACCAATTTCAGCTCCACCAGGTGCTCCATGAGGGAAGGATGGCCGTCTCCTCCCTTGCCATCTACGGCCTCTGAAAACCCGCCGGAGAGTCAGCTGTGAGTCAGTGCTGGCCCCACAGCCATGAGTTGAGTTGAGTTGAGTGTTGGTGGGCCTCCCTTTGTACTCCTGCCTTGGCCCTGCCTATTGTTTAGAGGTCATTTTTGGCATCAGCAATATTCCTCTCTGGACACATTGGGTAGACATTACATTTTTGTCCATTTTATTGTGGTTTCTATGGAGTAGAGAGCATTGCTTATTAACCAGAAGTTATAAAACTAAGTGTCCATAATCAGTTTGATGTCCTCTGAGAAATTCATCTTTTCGGTGTGTGATTTATTCCTCTGGCTTGTTGCCTAAATGGTGAGTGAGTTTGCTGCCAGCCCAGAAGCACGCTGTTCAAGTCCACCAGCTGCTGCACAGGAGAAATATGGGCAGTCTCTGACTTTGACTAGATAGCAGTGAGTTAGGTTGAGCTGAAATGTAAAAGACAATTGTTCTTAGTATCTTCGCTGCTTTCGTCTCTGTCTTGGGAACACTAGGACTATGATAAGCTTCCCTGGATGATCTGTTCTGGGAAACTGTAAATATTTATCTTGAGTGATCCAGACTCTATTCAAGATCCTGAAGGGAAGAAAGGGAACGCCCGATGCTTTAAATGATACAGACTTGTCACAAGCACGTGTTTTAGAGAACCAGGGTTCTGGCAGGGTATGAATGCCTTAAGGAAAGCATGAAGGCAGGTGTATCTTTTCAGCTGGGGCCAGAGTGGGTCTTTATCAGTTCGAGTTGTAAACCACTGCCGAGCTCCATGGACTGCTGGACATGACTCCCTCTGCAACTCTGGTCATTCCCAAACTGTCACACTTCCGTGCACAGGCAGATGGGACCTGACATGTGACCCTTCGGAGGAGTTTGCCATCTCTGGAATCTTTTCTTTCAGAGACTGCGTAAAGACAAGTTTCTCAAAAATAGGAGTTGAGATCTTAGGACCAGGCCTGGATTCAGCTGAATTTATGTGTATTATTTAATCTTTAACTCGGCTCTCTCAGAGGCGGGTTTCAGAATGCTCCTTTTCCCCCGTTTTACCAGCCCAACACAAAGGCCTCCTGGCAGCACGGAACTTTCCTAAGGCCTCAGTTAGCTATGCTGGGATTCGAACCCAGATGTTCTGGCTTAGGGAACTAGATCCCTAATTGGTGTGCTAAGTCTGTGCTGCCTAAGTTGGCATAAACCAGTTTTATGGTATCTCATCGGTGGGAGATTCTTGGTGTTGAGAGAAACAATGACAATATCCATCATTTTTCTTTTGCTTTAGCATTTTTTGTAAATTCATGAGTTTAATTTCCCTAGCCAAAGGAGATAACAAAACACGGAGACAAACAAAAACAGAGTTTGGACAATAAACGCACATAGTCAGACATCATGCTTCTGACTTTGATGGGAAAGTTCTGTACACCGAGTGATGTGGTGAGACAGGGCTATGCTATCAGAGAGTCCGAAGTATTACGATTAACAACAGTGAATGGAAGAGTTAGGGAGTTCAAGGCTGCACCATCTATACACAGAGATGTGCGAGAAACCAAGGAGCATTTACTGTGGAGTCAGCAGGACTTAGAGACCTGCCCTTTGGGGCCCAGTAGGAGCTGTAGCAATGTAGCTAAACCAGTGCTACTGTAACCATGGCTCTAAAATACCTGAATGGTGAGGACGGTGCAGGGTGTGGCACCATTCAGACCTGTTGTCCACAGGGCTGCTGTGAGTTGTAGCCTTGATGGTACCGAACACAACAGCACCACCGTGATGTTAAAATGTATTTAAGAGCATTTGAAATCCCAGGCTGCTGTCTAAGCTGCCACCGGTGGTCTCCACTCACCTAGAGGACAGAGAAGTGAAGAAAATGAACTATTCAAGGACACAGCTACCGCAGAGGATCCAGGAACTATGACGTTCACTGTCCTGGGCCCAGAAATAGGTGCTGTGTAGCTGTCACTACCGTCTGCTCTGATGGAGACTGCAGAAGGTTGTGGACAAAGTGAGAGGACAATGTAGAATCTAACTAAGGATCATAAACCAAAACAAACCCCCAGACTTCCTGGTCTCGTAGCTAGCAGTGGAACCTGGGCCCTGGGGCCTTCATCGTCCTTCATGCCTGCAGCTGAAGAGACCAACTTGCACCCCATCTCCAGAGGAGCATTGAGGAGAATGTTGCTTTGAACAGTCAACTGCAGGAAGCCGAAAGAGCATATTTGCCCCCAAACCAAGCTCAGAAGGCAGAAAGGAGCAGGGGAAAAATGACAATTGGGAACAGGAAAACCAGGGAGGAAGTGGGAGGGGCACGGTTACGTGGAGGGAATCACTTGTGACTCAAAATGTGTATACATTCTTAAATGGAAAACTCATTTGACCTACAAGCTTTTGCCCTAACCACAATTAATATTTATTAAAGCCTCTAGCCATACAGATCACATACTAAAAAGCTTAATTTCTCAACTTTAGAGGCCACCTGAAAAATGTTACACATCCTTACCTATAGAAAGCAAGTTTTCCAAATTAATAGTCAGTTTTAAATTCTGATAAACTGAAGATGCTAAAGTGGAAAAAATACCCATCACGTTCTTTTCCTATTCTTCCTATAAAGACTATTGCAAAATATTATTGGAAGATAAGATTCATGATTCTATATGCAAAATTGTAGGAAACCTGTTTCAGAGATATGTCAGTAAAAATATTTGTTATTTTTAAATTTCTTTATCTGTAGTATTTACAGCATTTTAAAGTTTTGTTGTTTGTTTTGGTACCTTTTTTTTAGTTCTAAATATATATTTTCTTAAATATTCTTAACTCTGTTTTTAACGAGTGTTCCTCAATGTTTATGCATCAGGTTCCCTAAGAACCAAGTCTGTTCATTCTGGTAGACTTTTCTTGTTCACTTAGCAGATAAAGAAAATGTCACCCCAGATTACAAACAGAAACGAAAATCTTTGGTGTTGTCAGGTTACCAAACTTTTTTTTTTTTTTAATTTTAGGTTTAGCCAAACCTTTCATCATTTTCCTAGTTTAGGGACCACACGGCAAGTAGAAAAGAAATGGCGGATATATAATTATCCTAGAACATTGGTCTTGAATGAAAGGTAACCCAGACCTGACCCTGAGGTGGAGATTAAGAAAAACTCTGCCTTGGAGACAGCTGAGAAAGATGGACGTCTGTAGAACCAGGAAGCAGCATCTGGGCAGGCTGGCTGTGTCTCTTGCTTCCCTTGGGCCTGGTTTTCTTTCCAAGCAGAGTTTTTTCAGTTCACGATAACAAATATTCTCACCACTGGGCTGATTGGCAGCATCATGATAGATGGTGAAGAGATTGAGATTATTGACAGCTTCAGTTTGCTTGGCTCTACAATCAACACTCTTGGTACCAGCAGCCAGGAAATTAAAAAATGAATCACATTGTGAAAGTCTGCTGTCAAGAGAACTCTCCAAGGTACTGAGGAGCAACGATGTCAGTCTAGAGACTAAGGTGCACCTGAAACAGGCCATGGTCTTTGCCATTACTTGCTATGCTTCAGAGAGCTGGATAGTGATGAGTTCATCTTGGAGAGGGTGAAGCCAGGCTGCTCCTTGGAGCAAGGATTCTGAAGCTTTGTCTGACGTACTTTGGACATGTCGCAAGGAGGGACCAGTCCTTGGAGAGGGACGTCATGCTTGGGAGGGTGGAGGGACAGCGCAGGAGGGGAAGACCCTCTATGAGGTGGATTGATTCAGTGACTGGGGTGATGGGAGTAGGTGTGTTGGAGACACTGAGATTGGCCCAGGATAGAGTAGGCTTTAGGGCTGTTGTAGGTCACTATGAGTCACAAGCGACTCGACAGCACAGAACTATAACAAGTTTTATGTTCTGTGGTGGTAGAAGAAGGCATTGCAATGGACCTAGAAGCCATTTCCATGATCCTTGTACTTGAATCCGGACGATCCTGGTGGCCTGTCCATCAGGATACTGTGCTGCTAACTCGGAGGGGGCCCCTCCGGGAATCTGAATCCGCCTGTGGCTCCATGAGAGAGAGAAGGACAGTTTCCTCCCAGGGGATTTACAGCCTCAGAACCCCAATGGAGGTCAGCTGAGATGGTCAGCGTTGAGGTAGAATTCTGAGCTTTTGAATCAGAATAGAACATTTGTCAGAAGTGACAAATGTGGAGTTCATTGGTGAGGATTGCCATTAACATCAAGAAAAACAAACCACAGTTATTTAGAGATGTCTCCTCCAGGTGCCCAAGCATCCATCCTGACTAAATGGCATGTTTACTTCCACTCGAAGACACTTCTGGATTAAGAAGGAGCCACCTTGGTTCTGGTGGCAATGTCCTTTCTCTTTGGACGACGTTTGAGCCTCCCTTTGCACAGAACTGGTGAAGACGTCTCTGAGGTCTTTTCTAAGAGCTAAAATGAGGAAATGTTGCCACATCCGTGTTTCTATGTCTAGAAGTAAGAAACCCTAGAGGAGTTTCTGGAGCTTTTTTTAGGGGGGAGGCAAAGAAAAGAAGCATGTCTGGATGTAATTAGTGTTCTTTTGCCTTTCAAAGATGTCACCACCATTTTTCTTAAATATATTTTCAGAAAGGACCACATTTGCTACGGATAGGCAGTTTTCAGACTGCTGTTTTAGGCAGGAGAGATGGTGCTGTGTCCCCTCACAGTGTCTTTGAACAGCCTGCAGACACTGTTGAGTATAGTCTGTGGCCTTTAAACCACTGCTTTTCATGGCTGTATCTTTACAGGGAGCTAATGGATTCATGATATGTGCTTTCAGGATGTGATTTTCCTCTTCAGCATTCTTTGAAAATTCTCAGGTTAGTTTTCAGAAATTACTTTGATTGATACTCACTGAGAATTCGCTGTTGCTTAAACCTTCCAACATTTCGTTTAAACTATTTCATAGATGCTGCTGTTAGCTTGTTTCATTGATTGGCTTCTGGATATTTTTTTACATGTCTATTATTTTGGATTTTGAGGGTTCCTATATATTTTCTCTTGAATTCTGGTGGCTTAAGTCATAAGACATGTGGTTCAAATCCAACAGTTGCTCCGTGAGAGAAAGATGGACCATCTATTCCCCTGTCTTTGAAAACCCACTGGAAGGTAGACTGTGAGTCAATTCCAACTTGAAGGTAGACAATATCTATTTTACTATTCTTAAGGTGCGTTTGGTACAGGCCATGGTCTTTGCAATCACTTGTTATGCATCAGAGAGCTGGACAATGACCAGGGAGGATAGAAGAATTGATGCTTTTGAGCTTTGGTTTTGGAGAAGAGTGTTGAGGGTACCATGGACTGCTAAGAAAACAAACAGATTCATCTTGGAGAGGGTTAAACCGGGCTGCTCCTTGGAGGCAAGGATTCTGAGGCTTCGTCTGATATACTTTGCTCATGTTGTGAGGAGAGACCGGTCCATGGAGAGGGACATCATACTTGGGAGGGTGGAGGGCAGGCACAGGAGGGGAAGGCCCTCTGGGAGGTAGATTGATTCGGTGCCTGGGGCAATCGGGATGAGTGTGTCAGAGACAGTGAGATTGGCACAGGACAGAGCAGAGTTTAGAGTTGTTGTCCATAGGGTCGCTATGAGTCGCAAGCAACTTGACGGCACATAACAACAACAACAACATGTTGGTAAAAGTATGTTTGTTGTTGTTGTTGTTAGGTGCCATCGAGTCGTAGACAACTCATAGCAACCCTATGAACAAAAGGCCTGAGCACTGTTCATAGAGTTTCTGGAGGCAAGCCATTTCGGAAGTGGATCCCACCCCTGCTTCCAAGCTTGTTTTAATCGGGGAGCTCCACCAAACACTGTCTACCATGGGTAACCATTATCACATTTGACACACATCAGTGTCGCAGTGTTCAGCATCACAGCAACCACGAGTTACCTCTGTACAGCAATGCACAGGCCAGTGCTATGCCACCTAGAAGAATGTTTGACAAAAAACAATTTGAACCAGGCTTGAGGGCTACAGATTAAAATCACCCACCCTCGGCTTGGTAGCATAACTTTCTATCCACTAGGCTAACGTAGCTCTCTCTATGTTGTTGTGGTTAGGTGCTGTGGAGTCATAGTGGTAAAAGTATACAGACAAAAAGCATTCTCCAGCGTCCTAACTTGCATTTTTCCAGTTACTTTTGTCTTGTAGAATCATGGGCTCTTATGGTTCAGTGCTCAGGTGATGACTGGAAGGTCTGTATTTTGAACCCTTGAGCTACCGCGCTGCAGGAGAAAAATGGGGCAGGCAGCTTCCATAAAGGTTTATCGTCTCGGAGGCTTCCAGAGCAGCTCTCCTCCGTCCTATGGAGTCACTCTGAATCAGAACGGCGGCAAGTCCCAGGAGCCCATTAGTAAAGCCCTTATAGCATGGTGGCCACCAGAATCAGTTCCCACAATTACTTTCTGTTTCTTAAAAGCCAAACAAACAACCTTTACTTTTTCTGACTTTATTCTTTGATCTTGATGCTTTAACTTCTCTTGGCCAAAAAAGAAAACAGGGAGAGAGAGAAGAAAACATTTCCCTGGCAGCCTCTATCTCAAGTGGCTTGCTATTGCAACATGTCTAACATTCATCAGGATGGTTTTTAGAAGCTTCGTATCAGAACCTCTTCATCAGATAATTTATTTGTGACAGGAACCTAGTTACACGAAATGCATCACCCTTTGGTTTCATTTCTGCTCTTGACTTTTGCTAGTACAGTGCAAGTCTGTCCTCTGACTTTGACATGTGTAGGACTCTCCAAGTTTGTGCCTCTGACCTCCTCTTGTACCCCGATGATTTCCATATGTCTATATTGTACTAGTGCCTAGGCATCATGGAGAATAGGTGGCCCAGGGCTCTTGTAGAAAGTCTACCATGAATCCTTTGGTGATTACCTCAGTGAGGGACCTCGAGAGCATCTGTGGAGCCCATGTTCAGATGAGGTCAAGCCTCTTCCATCTCCCACATTGGCCAATTCTTTCTGTGTGCCCTAAAATACCTTTAAATAAAGCCCATTCTCAACACCCCTTTTTCTGTTGAGTCTTCCTTTACTGTCCCAGCCTAGTTTCCTCATGTTCCCTTCTACACAGTTTCTTCAACACCCTTTGATTGTTTCATTCATAAAGCCTTGCTTTTTGTAAAATTAAAATGATAATTGTGACTCTACTGAAAGTTTACAGAAAAGGTGAGTTTTCATTCATATTTTTCTTCCTTCACCTTTCCCCAATGCACTTAGTAATATAAGCCTTCTTCCAGATGACTGTCAAACATCTGACGTCTAAGCATCCATTCCTTTCAGAGTTTTTCCCTTCCCCTATTCCAGTGCACGATCTTGTCATTCTTCTCCTGTCCCCACTCCCATCCTATTCCTACAACACTGGTCTTATGTCTACTAGACCTTTTGTGTCTGAGACGCTCCAGTCCTGTTCTTAATCCTCCCTGAAGTAGACTGAGCGTCTTCATGCCTTCACGACAGTTGCCTCGAGTCCACTGTCTGCTGGTGATTTCAGTGTGTCCAAACACTACACGCCATGGAGTTCTCAGTGGTTGTTTTTGGAGAAGTAGGTGGCTGATCTCTCTTCTGAGTCCTTCATACTTTCAGTTGCCTTCTGAGCACGTTAGCAGTTTGTACCACCCCAAGAACTCCTTCACGAAGTGAAAATGACCTGAGGGAGAAATTTCAGTTTTACCTCAGGGCTTAACACATATATTCTTGTCTCAAGATTGTTCTGTAGGATCGATTTCGTATTGTTAGCATTGACTCTGAAGGCCAGATAAACCGCTTATATAGCTAAGACTGAGATGGCTTGTTGTTGTTGTTGTTAGTCTGCAAACTGATTACCTTTCAGTTTGAGTGTTGATGGCTCTGTCATTTGTGACTTCCTGTACTCTTGTCAGAGACCTGTGGGTTGTGGGGAGCCTCACTTGATCTGCTTGTCAGGTGCTCTCTCCATGAGCGGCTTGCTCTGTCTACAGTCTTGATCGCTCTGAGTTTGGGGGAGCTGCTGTCTGTGGGCGTGAAGGACCTTGTTTTTCCACTCATCGCAGACAGTCTTTGATTCAGCTTATCCTCTCATGTGTTAATCTATTGGAGAGGGCCCCATCCTGTTATAACTTTAGAAGCCAGGAAAATTCATAAAGTCAGTGATGCCGATGCGGGTTTCTGCACTTTTGTCATTCATTTTTGTGACTCATAAGTGATTTCCCGCCATTGCTGTGCTTGGATCTAGAGTGAGTTCTAGCTGGGTGGTGGTGCACCGAGATGATGGGAGTCCCTGCAGCTCCTTCTCCCTGCTCCCCATGTCCCTTGGTTGCCTTTCTTCTTTGAATACCCGTTAAATACTTGTGAAGTAGAGGTCCAACAGAACAGGGGAAGACCGCCAGGAAGATGGACTGACACAGTGCCTGCAGCAGTGGACGCGCGCGACCCAGAGATGAGGAGGGTGGCAGGGTTCCGATCTGTTGTTCACAGGGTCGCTACGAGTCATACTTAACATGATGATACTTACCAACAACAGCTGCCGCCACACTTGTGCAAGCACAGCGTTCAGACGAATTTCCAGCTTCTCCTCCAACCAGATCCACACTCAGGAAGCCCATTTATGGACACTGGAACTACGGCTGACTTCCCAGCGCTACCTAAACAGGTTCCTCCTGCCTGTCTCTGGGGAAAAGGGAAATTAATAGACAATTTATGACCTAACATGTTTTGTAGCACTTACTGGAAGTGGTTCAGACAGAATACTCTTCAGTGAGTGTGCTGTTAGTTGCCTTTCAAAGCAAAACCAAACCCCAATTATCTTTCAAAATGTGTATGACAATATTCATAAGGATGTTTGTCATGATTATATAAATAATTGACATTTATTCACCTCTTTTCAAAGTGTTTCCTTAAATTCAGAGCTTTGCATGCTACTCGTTTTATTGATGAATGTTCTGCAGTATCTTTAGGGTGTGGGGAAAACACAGCAGCCTGGTGGTAATTTTGTAAATAATGCTTGCAGTTGCAATTAATTTAGACCTTTCCTGCTATTCTCCAATATGCAGTTTCTTTTATATGAAAACATTTTGATTAAACACTAAAAATGTGTTTTCTTCATGTTCTACAAGTCAAAATAGTTTTGTTCTCTGTACCTTTATTCAGATATGTGAAATTGTTTTTATTAGGTGCCATCAAGTCCACTATAAACATAGCATCTCTGTAAACGGCAGATTGACGCCTTGTCCTATCTTCTACCATCCTTTGAAGATCCCCCATGCTTGAGCGCATTGTTGCAGTAACTCTGTCAGTCCATCTCACTGAGAGTCTTCCTCTTTCATGGACCCTCTGCTTCTCCTAGCACGATGGTTTTCAAGGACTGGTGCCGCATGGTAACATCCTCAAGGATGTGAGACAAAATTTCACCATCTTTGTCTTCAAGGACTATCCTGGTTCCACTTTCCCCAAGAGAGATTTCCTTGTCCTTTTGTCAGTCTGTGTATATTGAAGAGTCTTCACTAAAACCACAATTCAGTGATGTGTGTGTGTACTATTGTGTGTTGTGGTTAGGTGCCATGAAGTATGACCACAGCAACCTAATGAACAGCAGATCTGAACCCTGTCCTATCCTGTGTCATCCTCATACTTCTTGACACATTAGAGCCTATTGCAGCAGACACTGTGTCAAGCCACCCTGTCAAGGGTCTTCCTCTCCTTCACCAATCATCTACCTATACAAGCATCATGTCTCTCTCCAAGGAATAGTCAGTCCTAGCAACATGTCTGAAGTATGTGAGGTGAAGCCTCTGCATCTTTGTCCCCAAGCACTCTTGATGCATTCTCCCTAAGACATAAATATTATACATTTAAGATATATGTCTCTTCGATGTATAATGTTTATGGGATATATATGTGTATACATCTTATCCTAGATGTATGTGGGTTATATGTGAATGTATTTATATCTTAAAGATAAATGTGTCATATGTGTGTGAACACGTTTTATGTGTGTGCATGCATCCATAAGGAGTTACATGTAAAGAAGCCAAAGAGAATACTTGACCACTGCGACAACATAGTCTTTTGATTGTGATTAGTGTTTTTAATTAAATTTACGTGCGTTAGAGCCTTTGGAATGAGCTCCTGAAATTCCGGTTGACTATCCCATCTCTTAAATGTCTTCCTGTGTTGTCTGAGATGGCCCCAGAGGTGAACCTGGGACTCTCTGCTTCATAAATAGAAGTAACTTGAGACTGTCGACCTTAGGATGGGTAATTGGTGATCAGGCTGTTTGAAAGTCACTTCTTAAACCTCATTTCACCTGTGAGCTTGCCTGTCCTTCACCAGCGGTGAATAGAGGTGCAGTAGAATTTCCTGCTTTTAGTCAGCATTTCTATCCAAACTCTTCTCTGCTAAATAGCCACAATTGCAAACAAAACCTAAAACCAACACCCCAAACCTGTTTCTGTTGAGTCAATCTCATAACAATCTCAGAATCAAGAATAGAACTGCCTTGGGTTTGGATAGAATCCTTGTGGCAGTAGGTAGTGAGGTCTCTCAAACTCTTCAGTGCTGCTGGTAGGGTGGAATTGCCAACTTTTAGGTTCCTAGTCAAGCGCAGGCTATGTGCCCCTTGGAGACCTGTACTTTTGCTGCACTTCTGCTTGGAATATGCAAAATATTTTTCAGAGTTAAAATAGCCGTTATTTTCTTTCATCATTAAAATAACTGAATGTTAAAAGGGAAGAACACAGTAATAAAAATCGTGAAAATAGTTTTTTATCTACTACTAGAGTGACAAAATAATACCAGAAAAACATTAGTTGTGATCTGAATAATTGTACTATGAATTATTATTATTATTAAAACTTACAGAGAAAAGGGCCTACATTGGGATGGGGAGGGGAGTCTAATCTGGTAATTTTGAAGAAAATGTACTGACCATTCTTAGTTTCAGTAGTATTTGAAGTAATTCTCATAATCTTATAAATAATTTATAGAATGCTTTAATATTTTTAAAATATTTCATTGTATATCATTTACAGTCTTTTGAACGGCCCTCTGAGATGAGTGTAATTATTCCATTTTACAGATATGGAAATGGAGACCCAGAGAGATGAAGTCATTGGTCCAAATTGTGATAGGACTGGACACCCACTGAGACCCTGTAAAGTATCATGACTTTTTCCTTTCATCATTTTGCCAATTCTGCTTCCTTGCTACTCAGTTTCCTAGCAAATCTAAAACAAAAACCCATGGACTTAGCCGATTTCCATGTGTTTGTAGACAAAACTGTAGATGCAGTCACAGAAGTGTTGACAGCAGGAGCTTCGTTAGTTCTTCGATTTGAAAAGCTCCCATTAAAAGCTCTATTTTAAAAAGAGAATTTCCTCTTTCAGGACACATTTCTTGAGTACAAACTGTGAAATGAGTCACTTTTCTTTTCCCTCTCTTCTGGCGGGGACAGCTTCTCTTTTAAATACCATGTGGTCTGCCTTCTGAAGATTTTGTCACAATTGTCAGTAGACAAATGTTGCCATTTATAAAAGGCTACTCCGAGTGCTACAGTCTTGTGGGTTTTGCATGTCACCAGTGCCTCAAGGTGCTTGACATTGTCAGGAGCATCTTATGAAAGTGGTGTGGCAGCAGCAACATCTGACCTTTTCTAACTTCCTGAGAGACAGAGAAAGAATCACTTAGGAAAGCAGCAGCCCACGCAAAGCTGATTCTCATGAGGAGGAGTTCACACAGCATTGCTCCAACCACTTTTCCAACTCTGACACTGACAGTCCTTCCCATGGCACACTCTACTTCTCTGTTGAGTTTGGAAATTCGTTGCAATGGCCACACAGAAGTCACAGACACTACTCATGACTGAGGAGCTAATTAGAGAAGTACTAAGTTACAAATCAGGTTCAGAAATGCTCAAGATAGCATTTTTTTTTTCAGTCAGGACAGCCTTTCTCAGCTGAGTCTTCATACAGTTCTCTCCGTCTTTGGCCCTCAGCCCCTCAGGCTGGCCTCTGCTGTGTACATGGCAAGTGCTCTTGAGCTCTTTTAGCTCCGCCCGTAAGTTCCAGGAGGCCCACTACTCTGCCAGAAGTCTTGGCCTAACAAGCTTCACTTCTCTCATCCTGTGAGTTGGTGAGCTGACCTTCACCACAGAGCTCTGTTAGCAAGCCTCCTGACCAAAGATGTCTGCCTTGTGGGCCAGCTCGCCCACCATTCCACCATGGCTCCTTTGTTTTCCTGGTTCTGTGGCCACCATATCTTCTTGCCATTTTACATCATCTATGATGTCATAGCTCTCTGAATCCTGGGGCTAAGATTCACCTGGGATATTGACCTTGTGCCCAAAGGGTTATGCTCAGCTCCTAACAGTTCATTTTAGGGGTGACAAGGTCCTTTCTCTGCTCTGGAATTGACTCTCTTTTAACTCTAGTGAGAGGGCCAAATTGACCCTCCTGAGGGTTCTGTGTAGGGAGCTCTGGTGGCCTAGTGGCAGGAAGCTCCACTGCAATCCTGAGCACACGCAGTTGAAGGCTGCCAGCTGTTCTGCCTGAGAACGATGGGCAGTCTCCTCCCGTGTGATTGCTTACCTCTGAAAACCCGCTGGAAGGTCAGCTATGTGTCAGTTCTGACTCCGTGATACACAACAACAGGGTTCTGTAGTCCTTATTTCCGTGGTCCCATCCCACGACAGAGGCTCTCCGCACCTTATTTGCATCACTGGCAGTCTTTGAATCCCCATTGGATTTGTTTATAAGTCCTCTAGTCATGCTATAGAGGTCATAAGCTATGGAGAGGAAGGTCATACAAAAGCCATTCATTGCACTCTGGGGGTATGTCTTCATTAGCTAGGTATAGAATTCTCAGCGTGACATCGTCAAAGGACATGTTAAAGAATGACTTGGTTAGGAATGGTAGATACTACCTCTAGTGTTGTTTTGGTTTTTTTTTCCTCAGTACGCCAAGTTATTACATTCCTGCTTTCCGCAACTTGCTCTACACTATCTCATATAAGAAGAAACAGATGAGAGAGAGAAGTGTTTAAAAGGGATATATGATTAGGTATTATTGTCATGACAGGAGTCCAGAATGAAGGCTGCACAGTGGAGTGGGCTTGGGGAGAGGGATTGTATAACAATGAAAGAATTTTTCTTTTACTTTTCAAAGAGAAGAACGATCTGGAGGGGAGACTTGCACAGGGAGACAAGTGCAACAGTGAATAACTGGAAATCCCAAATCTCTGTACATTTTCATTAAAATTAATAATAATAAAAAAGAAAACATTAAAAAGGTATTTGCAACGAATAAATCATTCCCTGTACAAAAAAAGAAAAAGAAGAAATGAAGATGTAATTTTACTAAGGAAACACATAAAGTCAGCTCCGATACTATAATATGGGTTTCTTTTACCTCTTTTGAATAGTATGTGTTGGAATAATTTTTTCAATAGACTTTGAGATGAGAAGCCTTCTGACCCAATCTCCTGAGTGGAGATCTGCCCCCACCCCTGGCAAAAAATGGACTTCATTATCTTTTGGATGGAGAAGTGTTTAGAGACCAAGTTTATTAGTCAGTGTCCATGTGGGAGGGAGAGAAGGGAAAAGAGCTCTTTATGGCCAGGGGTACTGAGATTTTCTTAAGAGTCCCGGGGAAGTTTGAAAACATAGAATATCAATGATTGAACAAATGCTAAGTGTAACTGTCATTGAATTGTACAACTCAAAAAATGTTGAAAGGCAAACAATTTGTTCCAGTGATACTGTAAATTAAAAAGCAACAGTGACTCAGCTCATGAATTCCTAGAAGTAGAGCAGATTTTAATTCTACTGTTTTATGCACATATTTTAAAGGAACTTTTGTGGTAAATCTTCTGAAATAATAAACTTTATATAACCCTTTAAAATGATTTTAGTTTTTAAAAACTGGTTCTTGTTAAGCCAAATGTAATGATACAAACAAAATGCTCTAAAACATTTCAGAAATGGTTCTTCTTCACAATGGATAGATAGATGGTGTTTGATATATGTTTATAATGGAAAATAAAATTTTAAAACACCAGAGACACTCAAAGGAGAAGTAAAAGCACAGATGTGTTGAATTAAGAGTTATCTTGTTTATGTTATCTCTATTTAACTTTGTGATTTTCTGAAGGAAAATTTTACCCACAGCTATTAACTCCCATCTCAGTAACTGTTTGCTGTATTAACTCTTTTTCTAGATTATCTGAAGGAAGATAGGCTTTCTCCCACTCGTCTCCTTGAATTCCCCATTCATGTTCAGGGTCAAAGCTCTTTAGAAATTCAGCTTTCTCAGGAAATCTGCTCCTCAGATCTTTCAAACAGACTTAAGCTTATTTGTCTCTTGCGTGATTGGCTGAAATGTTCCCACCTGTTAAAAGAAAAAGAAGAAAATCTATACATTTATAAAATCTATACCAAAAAAAAATATCTCAAGAGTCCTCAAGGAAGCCATTCTACAATGGCAAGTAAATGGCTTAGAAACAATTATGTTTGTGATCCCTGCCTCGCTCTAAGCATTAATATTAGAGTATTATTGTTATGTGCCGTCAAGTAGAAACTGACTTTGAGAAGTTGTAAACTGCGTGGGAGGAGATAGCCCATCTTTCTCCCGTGGAGCAGCTGGTAGGTTCAAACCACCTGCTGGATCTATAATGTACATTATAGCACATAAAACTTGGGGGTTGGACATGACTCTGCAACATATATAATATGGTTCTGCTATAATACATTTTGCACATTTCCTCGTGGTCGTCCCAAAGTCAAGAAGCATTGTTTAAAGGCCTGTCCACCTCTGGCCAGTACTTCCATGCCCTCGTCTCTTATGTTTATTCTCCTCTTCACAGAGAGCAAGACATTTTGTGAACTGTATTTACTTTCTCAAACCTGACTACACCTTAGAATCATCATGGGACCTTTTAAAAACAATCCTCATACCTTACCCTCTCCCCACCAAACACCCCGAGTTCCGGTGCTGTTGGCCTGCTTTGGATGGACTCCTGCCATCAGTTTTCTTTCACAACCTCTTCTGATGATTCCACTGTGGAACCTGGATTGAGAAACACTGATCTAATCTAACCCACAAGAATTACAAATATGGAAGCTGCAATCCAGAGAGGTCAGAGTCCTTGGTTGATGTCCGGAGGCAAAGGAAACCAGCTACTAGATAACAAAACTCCTCTTTATTCACTCAGGTGGATAGCAAATGTAAACAAGGTACACAGTGTAAACAAGGAGTGCAACCAGGAGAGCATCAGAATCCCTTTACTCTGGAAACTCACCTGCAGAATTAAGGCAAATGCATGTTAACTGAAAGAGTGTTTTCAGAATGTTGTTGTTTGCCATGGCGTCAGAATCAGCTCATAGCTGACCTCCAGCAGGCTTTCAGAGGAGAATGACTGACTCTCCGCTTTCAGGGCCTCTGGTGGATTTGAACCGCATGCTCCTGGGATTGCAGCACTTCTTACCACTAGGCCACCACCAGAGCTCCCTTAATGAAGGTGCTTAAGTTCAAGGTCCAGAGAGACAGAGCACTGTGAGCAGGTCCTGGCAGATGGCAAGGAAGACTGTCCAAAGGAGGAAAAAGAAGGCCAAGGCAGGAAGGACGATGGGAGTCAGCAGAAATGCTTGTCCACTGCACACCCACCCACTCACTGTCTTCACCCTGATCCCAAATCATGGAGCAGAATAGTACTAACTTCTCCACAGGCTTCTGAAGGTACAAATCTCAAGGAGAGGAGACGGCTCTGCCCTTCTCCTGTGGGAGGCTGGTAGGTTATAACTGCTGAATTTCAGCAGACCAAAATGTAACCCACTACGCAGCCAGGTCTCCTGTTGTCTTTTTAGTCCAGGCTAATACTTCTCCCCTACCTACTACCACAAGAAAACAGAGGAGGTACGTTCAGGGACCATGAAGGGGCAGTTCTCCAGCTGAGCCAGGCCCTCTCCGGAGAACAGATCAGCGTGGGAGCTGCCTCAGACTCTGAAGATTGGCACGCTCCCATATTATCCCTGGATACGCTATTCTCAGGACTCTTACCTGGGCACATAGACCTGGCAGCCAATAGTGACTGCTCTGGAATCCTTCCCGGGTGAGAGAGCTGATATCTTTGACTTTACTCCTATGTGAGAAGGTTGCCTGGGAGGTGGACCTACCAGGAGTGGGCAGTCAGGAAGTTAAGAGATCAAAGGATGTCTGATAGGGAGCTGTCACTGCAAAGATATTCAGACCAGGCTGCCATAAATGTACGTCAGCTGAGCCTCAGGCCAACCTTATTTAGGAGAATGACATATAAACCATTGCATGATCTGGAGTCCGTGATGTGACAAGAGAAAATGGCTTGCTTCTTCCCTGTAATTCTTGGCAGTTAGCAGAAGGCAAGGAAGCCCTCTATCAACTCGCTCTTTCCCAACACCTGGACCCTCTCGGGTTCCGACGTTAGTTTTCCATCAGCAGCTAGTAGTTCTTTGCTGCAGTCAAACACGCGTCTTGGGCAGTTCATGCGAGTCCCAGAACTTTCAGTCCTCCCCAGATTGTCCTTTGGTTCAATCTAGACCTCATTTGACATTGAATATGATCCTGATTCTTCTGAAACAAAATGGGGGGGGGGGGGAATTCCAGGAAACAAGTTAGTAACTTCCAGAGAGCCATTCCTTTTCCTGAGCCGCACCCATAAACCTTTTCCTCATATGTCCGCACCTCAAGAATCTCTAAGACAGGCATCATTTCAATTGGCTGGAGCCTCAGAGGAATCATTGTTCTGTCTAACATTACCACTGGCTCCATGGGACAAAGATGGGCAACCCTTCCTGTGCAGTTTACAGCCTCAGAAACCCAGTGGAGGGTCTACTGTGCTTTGATTCTGACTCCACAACAATGAGTTTGAGTTGTGCACCAAATGCCATGATAATGGGCTGGCAGGCAGCAGGGGAGCGTGTGGATGGCTGGATAAACCATGGCAAGGAATTAACCTGATGCACTGCAGCTTGCTCAGGAATTTAGTGTTTAGGGAACATCTTGCATCAATGATTCAGTAATCCCATTGAAGATACAGGGACAAATAGTGTTGGCATTTCAGCTACACTGTCTAATAGACATTTTCACAATCATGTCTGGATCTTTTTTATCTTTGTTAGAAACGCAGCAACCTCTAGTCACAAGTAGCTGTTGAACACTTGAAATGTGGCACAAATAACTAAGAAGCTAGATACGTTTTAGTTTCTTTCCATTAATTTAGACTTGGTTTGTGTTACCTGGTAGCTGCTGGCTGCCATATTGGATAGCACAGTTACAGAAGATTCCTAAAATTCCCTTTTCTGTCAGGACCTCCAAAAAGGCACATTCAAATGGTTTCTTAGCACCTATAATCATAGTGGGCAGATCAAACATATTTAGCCTTCTCCATTCTTGTCATTTGGAATTACAGGTTGTTTCTGTCTTAGATACAGACAGTCCCACGTTATGAATGAGATCTAGTCCTGTATCTTTTAAGTAGAATTTGTAGATAAGTTCAAACAGGTGCATTTAGTCTTCTTTTTATTTAGCAAGAGAAGGCTTAAAGCTTTTCCCATCATTTACGAGCTGTGCACGTGTCAAATGAAGGTGGTTGAGATGAGGAATTTGTTGGCAGTGAAAAACTGATTCAGTTCCAACCTCAGGGCAAATTTACCTAAGATTCAAGGACAAGGAGGAGTTGTCTGCAAATTGGACATTTGTGATCTGGAAACTACTTGTATATAATTTATAATGTTTGTGAAAATGATTTTTAGCAATGCACTCTAATTATAATTCATTGGGAAGATCAGCCCAGACTCCTTCCTAGGAATGGTGGTTTTATCTTTAATCTTAAAATCTAACTCCAAAATAAAAATCTACTGCAATGTCGTATAACTCATAGTGATGCCGCTTGAGTTTCTGAGGCAGTAAATCCTAATGAGAGCAAAATGCCTTCATCTGGTTCTAGCACAGCCACTGGTGAAGTTCGAACCACTGACCTTTTTCAGTTAGAATTCTTTTTAAAAAAAAATTACTATTAGTTACTTTAATGAAAATTTACAGAGGTTTTATATTTCCATTCATGCATTGTTGCACTTTTCTCCCTGCCCACCCCTCCCCTCCAGTTCGTTCTTCTCTTTGAAAAGTAAAAGAAAAATTCTGTCATTGCTATACAATCCCTCCCCCAAATCCACTCCACTATGCAGCCTTCTTCAGGAATTACTCTACTAGAGTAATTACTCTACTAGAGCTCTTCTTAGTATTGAAAGGGGTGGACAAATAATAGTGTCTTGTAAGGGAACATATGCTTAAGGTCTGCGGGCATGAAATGGTAAGGCTTCAGATGTCTTCAAACTCCACCTGGAAATGCTGGATAAAGGAAGTTACAGGGGCGGGAAGCTGTGCAGAGGGAGAACGGTTTGCCCTGGAGGGACTCTTGTAATTGCATTCAGCTTCTAACCCAAGAATGCCGCAGAGATAGCTTCCCTGAGGGCCCTGGAATTTTCCCCTGTGAATAAGGTCTTCTCTTATTCTTGCCTGTGCTGTGTTCTGAAAATTCACCCTCACTTTGCATGCTGTGTCCCACACCCTTCTGAAAATCCTGAAGATAGGTTCAGTACATTTTTGAAAATGCTCATTTTCTTTGGATTTATTTGGATTAAATTGCTTTGGATTTATTTGGGCTTCGGAAACTTACCTGTGTGCCTCAGATCTGCATCATGTTTCAGTCATTGAAACAGGGCTTAATGAAAATTGTGTGATGACCTAAAAGTCAGATGAGCCTTATTTTTATTTTTTTAATACAGTCTTTTGTAACAGGCATAGGGATTTGCATTTTGAGAGTTTGTGCCAGCTGATTTAGACCCTCATAGCTTTCAGCTTGTAAACCTAGTTCAGTTCATCTCTCTCCTTCTGGGGCCCTTTGCTCCTGCCACTCAGGGATTAAGAGTTTATTACTGAACTCTAGTGCTTGTTTCTAAGTGCCTAGGGCTTTCCCTCCACACTGATGATCCACGTAGTCACTCAGGTAATAGTCATGTGGCCTCCAGTAAGAAGTACTGTCAACACAAAGACAGGCAGTTCGAATCCACCATCGGCTCCCTGGGGGAAAGATGGGCATTCTCCTGCCTTGTGATTTACAGCCTCCGAAAACCCACTGGAAGATCTGTTATGAGTTGGTGTGGATGCTGATTCAACAGCACATAACAACATCAGTGATCATAGAATACAAAACATCTTCAAGAAGCTGGGTGGAAGTTTGATTATAAATGGTTGACAAGCCCCTTTCCAGTGGGATTTCTGATCTGGCTCTGCCATGCTTCCCTCTCCGGGGACACTGATGGAACCATATACCGTGTGTGGTTTTCTTTGGCTGTCCAGTAGAACTTTCTCCACCCACGTTTTTAAAAAATATTATTAATTTTAATGAAAGTTTACAGAGACTTTGGATTTCCGTTCATTCATTGTTGCAGTTTTCTCCCTGCCTAACCCGCCCCAGCAAGTTTGCTCTTTTCTTTGAAAAGTAAAAGAAAAATTCTTTCATTGTTATACAATCCCTCCTCCCAAGTCCACTCCACTGTGCAGCCTTCGTTCTGGACTCCTGTCATGACAATAATACCTAATCATATACCCTTTTAAACAGTTCTCTCCCTCATCTGTCTCAGTGCAGTATACATTATTTATCCTCTCTCTCTCTCCCCTCCCTCCCATCTCTCTCTTCCCCTTCCCCCCCCCCCCCTCTCTCCCCCGTCCGTGTGTGTGTGTGTGTGTGTGTGTGTGTGTGTTGTTCTCTTTGGCTGTCCAGTAGAACTTCCTGATCTTAGGCATCTTCTGTGGCTTGTTCTCTATCTTCTCTGCCATGTGTAGACTGTGAAGTACTGGTAATATTGCTAGCTAGCATGACTTGGAACTGAGTGCACCATGTTATTTAAGCTTACTGAATTGAAATTTAGATTTTTCGAAGCCCTGTGTAGCTCATGGCTTCAGCTCTGTGCCGTACACGTCTAGATTACACCCCGTGCTCAGCCTCATTTATTTGGAGAGCAGTGAATGTCCCTGCCTGTGGTCCTCCACTTCCATGAGCAGCTCCTCTTAGGGGGACAAAGACTCTCTGATTTGTGAACTGACTTCCTTTTGCTGATTGTCCACACCTTGATTTGTTTTTTTTTTGTTTTCTTTTATTTCCTTTTCCAAAACTCTTCTTTGACTCTTGGTACTCTCTGCTTCAACATGTCTTTTTATGATTCCTACCCCACCCCCACCCCAATTATCTTATTTCCTCTGTGAGCATATCTTACTTTAGTGGCATTTTACAAATTAAAAAGATAAATTCTTAGAAGAGCCACAGGTTACACCTGGGACTTAATGATGTGTTGGGACAGTTGGCCTAGGAAGAGTTGGAGAAATGGAACTTGATCGATAATAACAAGAAGTGCTTATTGACCAGCCAAGGCCATGGGTCAGGCTGCGCTCCAGGTTCTGGGAGGACATGTGCACAGTCACAGGCTATCCTTGAATGTCAGGTATGGTGAGTGCAGCCCGGCGGCAGAGTGATGGTGGGTGGGTGTAATTGGACAGGCAATGGCCAGGACAGGTCTCAGTGATAAGGTGGGGCTTGAGCGGAGCTCAGGGGACGTTGGAGGATGAACAAACATGACGAGAGTGGCCAGTTCCAATGCCCTAAAGCCTGAGGGGAGCTCGAGACTGTGAAGTGTGCCTACAGTGACCTCTGCAGCCATAAAGCCCTTTACATCCAGAGCTCCCATTACTCCAAACGCATTTTATTTAAGTGCAAGTGTACAAACCTCTGGCTTTTCATTCAATCATTCAAGGGCAATTTGTTTTATAACAGTAATTCTAACTGATGAATGTAATTTATGAATGGCAATGTCTAATCACACCTTTTTTACCTGCCATCATTCCTTTCACTGCCGATCTGTGTTGATCATTGCTCTTGTTATCAGAATCCCTGTGGGTAAGTCCTCAGCTGCAGCCCCAGAGACAGGTAGCAGTGAGCTTCCAGAAAGAGATAGTCGTTAGATCCATAAAGATAAGCCTTGAGAACGCGCTGGGGCACCTTTCCTCTGTCTTCGAGGGTCACCGTGGCCAGAGTTGACCTGAGGACCGTGGGTTTGGGGTTTTTTGAGGGTTCTCATTCCAGCATTGTTATTCTTGTTGTTGTCTACTGTCGAGTTGGAACTCGCTCACAGCCCACTGGATTTTCAGAGGCTCCAACTCACATGAAAGGGATTTAAACCATCTCCCTCCCACAGAGCAGCTGGTGGATTTGAGCCACGTGCCTTTGGGTCGGCAGGGCAGCGCCTCACCACTTAGCCACCGGAGCTCTCTCCAGCAGTAGGTTGATTTAATTTTAGACTTTAATGAATGAATTATTTGCAAGGTGACTAAATGGAAGGCCCCAAAGTTAGGCGCATCCTGGAGATTGCATAAACTCTCTTCTTAGAAAGTTCGGAAGTCTTGTAATTTAACTTTCTAGCCAAAGGTCTGTCAAAATGCCTCAAGGTTTGCTGCACAATTCAGCCTTGCTCTTGGCGTGGCCCCCTGGTGATGCACGGTTAACTGCGCTGTCGATCTGCCTGAAGATAAATCTGCTTCCCCAAAAGTTGCAGTCCTAGTAAAGCCCTGGAGGGGGCGCAGTTCTCTAGGTGGGATCCCTGTCAGTCACAATGGTCTGCAGAACATCAAGCCACAGTATTTCCTTGGCGGCAGTGGTGCTGGTGGTCACGGTGATGGTAGAGGTGTGTGTCCTCGAGTTGAAACTGACTCCTACCTGTGCACCAGTGGATTTTCAGAAGCTGTGAATTGCTCTTGAATTCGAACCACTTGCCTTTGGGCTGACAACACAGTGCCTTACCCACTAGGCCATTAGAGAGACGCCTATGTCGTTGGCACTGTGTGCTAATTTCTGCATGCAGATGTGTCCAGGTGCCACAGATGGCAGGGATGCAGGGTGTAGTAGTCCAGTATCATGCTGGCCCCGTGGAAGGATGTCTTGTGTTTGGCTTCCCCACCTCATTTTAAAACAACCACTGGAGTCTAGCTGGATGTCCTCATTGCCTGTCAGCAGTCCATCTAGACCGGCTGGGAGTGCTGTCGTGGGCCTCACCAACCTTGAAACCACCGTGGCGTGCAAGGGACGTGGAATTTCCAGGCTGGGCTGTCCGCCTGCACCAGAGCCCTTTATACTGTTGCCTGCTGTGCATGTGAAGGTCATGAGGACAGTGGGCCAGGCCCAGGAAAGGTCAAGACCAGCCCTCCACTTTCTCATCTACCACAGTGTACAAAAACAAGCGAAACTGGACCACTTACAGGCAGATTCTCAGATTTCACTTCAAATTTCCTGGCCTTTGTTGTCTTTTTCTTGCTTGAAGTCTTAACAATGCTGGAAACTTGTTTCCTTTCTATTTCACTTCCTCTGCTTGAAAAAAAAAAACACACAAAGGGGGAGGTTTCCAAGCCTTGGTGTTATCTTAGAAACCAAAGTGAATCTCAATGCCCTTTTCGACTCTCCACCCATCAGAGATAATTTGGCAGCAGCTAATGAATTAAAAAAACCCTCCTCTGTTTTCTTTCTTTTTTTAGGAAGTAGAGCATAGACTTAATATAATGTTGAAATTATATGAGGCGTGGTTTCTACCTTCATTTCCTCAAAACTGACCACATCACTTTTGCTTAATTTGCATCTTGGGGTAAAAAGTTAGCCTCCTGTGGATGGTTTGAGGGAAAGAACCTTCCTTTGAGTTTTGTTTTTTATTTGTTCACCCAGCGTTATTGCAGCCCTGCTGTGCACAGACTCCAGGTAGCTTTCAGGAAACGGGTTAGATTCCGGAGCCTGCCTGTTGTCATTTATAGTTTGTCATCTCTGCAAACTTCAGCAGGTGTCACCACCAGTTTCCTCTTTGTGTAGCGATAATGCTACTCTTCTAAAACCATTCCTCGCTCATCGATCAAACCGTAGGGTGCTTTTACACACTCATCTCGTGTTATTATTAACAGGTATTTAAACTGCGTTCAGAGAGTGGATTAATGTAGGTAGAGAACATCAACATTTTTTACATTGGAGGTAACTGTTTTCATTCTTGCACTCAACATGCCTGCTTTGAATTTCCTCCCTTCCCCACAAATGAGAGGAAATGCCTACAGGGGCTGCACAGGAAAGTGGCCCTTTGTCGTCTTCCATCAGTTCCCCGCCTTCTGATCTCACGGCACACACATGTGCAGTTTGCTGTTGCCAGATCTGCTAGCTGTACCAGTCAAGTTCAAGTTTGTGTTGAGCTGGGGACGTGGAGGCACCTACTTAAGCAGCACACTGAAACGTTGCAGAGCTGGGTCTCTCAGCAGAGGAAACAGATAAGACTTCATCACTCCTGCTGGCGATGACCCTGAAGCCATTTTTATTACAAACTGATTTCATTTCACTCCTTGATACCTAGGGAAGGGTCAGTGAGGAAGACCCTTAACCAGGTGGATTAACATGGTGGCTGCTGCGATGGGCACTGGAGAGTGAGGAGGTATGAGGATGGCACAGGATAGCACAGGGCTCAGATCTGCTGTTCGCAGGGTCACTGTGGGTTGTACTAGACTCAATGGCTCCTAACAACAGCAAAGTTGAAACCTCTGGGGTCGGGCATGAGTGAATTCTTCAGGTGTACTAAGCTTTATGCAGGTGTAGTGTGACTCATTTCCAATGTAGGAGAAATTAGAAAGACTGTCATGTTCTCCCTCCTTATTTGACCATCAGTAAATGGGGAGAGTGGTTGAATACTTAGTTATGATCACTCGGGCACCACACGACGAGCCCACAGCCTGTGAGAAGTCTGTGTCTACACCCAACACACTGAGTTCTTCTCCCATGGAAGGTTATAGGGTCCTTTGGAAGAACGGGCAGTTAGTGAGGGCTGTTAATGCATCTGCCTAGAGACCAAGGAATAAAGTCCTGGTGCGGTATTTGTGAAGAGCCGCTGACTGTCACAGAAGCTGTCGGCAGCACAGTTCTGTTCTGACCCACCAGCCACCACAAATTCTTACACTCAGTCACCTCAGTAACTTCTTGGTATTAGGTGCTGTCAAGTTGAGTACTCACAACGCCCTTATGACCAACAGACCTGAACCCCACCCTATCCTGCGTCACACCCCCATCCCCTCTGACCCACGTGAGCGCATTGCTGCAGTCACCATGTCACTCTGTCTCATTGAGGGGCCTCCTCTCCTTCACTGACTCTCCACCTTTTGAAGCATGACTCTCCTCTTTCTAAGGAGTAGCCTCTCCTACAACAGGCTCAAAGCCTGCGAGACAAAGCTTTTCAGTCTTTGCCTCCAAGGAGCCCCTTGACTGTTTGACTGCACTTCTCCAAGAAATCTATCTAGGCTTATTCCTTTGGAAGTCGTGAGAGGGTCGGTGCTCTTCTCCAACAGCTCAAAGGCTCCAATCTTGAGTCCTGATCCTTATTCACTCTCCAGCTCTCAGATGAAGAGCAAGTGATGACAAAGACCATGGCCTGAATCAGGTGCACCTTAGTCTTCAAACTGACATCATAGCTCTTCAGCAGCTCTTCAGCGAATTTGTAGAGGTCCCTGACAGCAGATTTACCCAATGCAATACGTCTACTGATCTCCTGACTACTGGTTCCAAGGGTGTTAACTGTGTATCCAACTCAGCAACTACCTTCTGATTTTAGAAACCATGTCTCAATATTACGTAGTTTTTACTTGAGAAAATGACCTCAAGAATTGGAAGCTAAAGGAAGTTTGCTTTCTATGTATCTGGGTGGCACATGGCACTTCTTTTTAACTGAATGCTCTTTTTAATCTACCAGTAATCTGCAGTTCTGCTCTTCCACTGTAAAATGGAAAAGTATTGGCTCTATTTTTTCAAGAAGAAAGCCAACTCTAAGTTTTATGTCAGCATTTTCGACTGCTGCAGTCATGAGGTTCTTGTTGTCTTCTTGTCTCTGCATGCCAGACCCCCTATAAGTATCTAAGTATGTTGCCAAGTATCGTGCAGAGTTTCTCCAAGCCATAGTAGGTCAGCTCTCATCGGCTAATGCTGTGCTGGAGTCCGCAGAGGACTTAAAATCTGAACTTCACCCTCAGTTATGGTAATTTGCCAGACGCCAACTCTTATGAGCAGTAACTGAGAAGGAGATTCTTCTTTGTTGCTGAAGTTGTTTAGAATTCTAAGCACTCTTGGGAACTTTATTGTAACAATGAGTGATCATATCTCTTTGAAAACTTTAGAGGTCAGTGGAAACAAAAAAAGTTACTTTATTTCAATTTGCTTTCTAACTTCATTTCCATTTCATTCAAACTCTGAAAAGTTCCACCACTACCATGTTTGTTTGGTTTTTTGGTTTGTTTGTTTGTTTTGTTTTTTTAAAAAAGATTCACCAACTGCTGCATTCTATTGAGGGTAGGAGTGTATTTACCACACTTGATCATTTTGTTATGACTTCCCTGTAATTTTTGTTGGTGAGAGTACATTGCATGGAATGTGGTCTTTTTAAAAGCATGCTTGCAGCCCCTTTGATTTGTCTGGAAGTTTCCACATGTATTGTCATTTTACCCTCCGTTTTAACTTTAAATGAACCATTTCGTAAATGGGGAAAGGAAGCCAAGAGGCTTGGCTGTTATCATACCCCCCTACAGGGCAGGACTTGAAATCAGAAACCATGAGTCAGTGTTTGATGCTAAAACTTGGACTCCGCAAAGCTGTTCTTGTCACATGCATTAATATATAACTGGGGAGTTCTGGTGGTACAGTCTAGATGAATTACACTGCTTACCCAAAGGCTTTTCCTCTCCGATGGTTCAAATCCAAGCGAGAAAGATGGAATGTCTCCTTCCATTACAGTTCATAACCTCGACATCCAAATAGAAAATCACTGTGAGACGTAATTGACTCCACGACACTGAATGGTTATATATGTCTACACCAGGACGTATACCATCACCCTTGTCTGATGAGGGATGTCACCAAGAAGAAACAGGGAAAAGCTTGATTTCCTAGGAAACTGACATTCTTACCTCACGTTCCTACCTGGTGCAAATGGCACCTCTCAGGGGCCTGTTTTCTGACCCTCTGTGTTTACTGGCCTATGTTTTTAAATCTTATTATCAGATTTTCTTGATACATTGGGGGAAGTTTGTTTATTTGCATTTCTTATTAAGTTATCTCAACATTTGAGATAAAGTATTGTGTAAATCCCAAATTTACACTATGCTCTGTTGGCCTCGTGGTAAGGAGCTAGCTGCGCTGCCCACCCAGAGGCAAACAGTTGGCCTCCTTCAGCTGCTGTGAGGGAGAAAGATGGGCTGTGGGAGGGTCAGCTACAAACCTTAAGCAAATCAAAACCCATCGTAAATGAATAAGTAAATGAAAGAGTAGTGCATCTTCCTTATGGCCTTTCCTACTTAAAGCCCTTTGGGTAAATGTCACTGGTGTACACCTCCCCTCATCACCCACATTCCCTACAAGAGCACCCACATCTTAAAGAAAGGGACCCTGGCTTGCCCTCCTCACTGTTTCTGCAAGGATTTACTATGAGCATACAAATAACACCCATACCTCTGTAGAGTGCTTTTTCTGGGAAGTCCTACATTATTTTATCCTAATATAAGAATGTCATAAAACTCCCTAAATTGTTTGTTCTGTTTGTTGCCTGTATCAAACTGTGCCACTTACCGCTTTACCAGACCTCTTCTGACTGTCATTGCGGGAATCAGTTCATTGTCTTTTATTATAAAACATCTCTGAGTTTTTGTTGCTATTCACAGTCATATATCAAGTGGGAAAGAATGATGTTCTCAGTTTCTATCTCTTTATGTAAAATAGCAACTTAAGAAACTTCCCAACACAAGAACCAAACTATTATTTTGCAAGTCCACAAAACTGTATCTTACTGGGTCCTGCTTTGCTTGAATTTACACATTTAAAGGATAAGGCTTCTCCCTCTCCCTCTTTCTCTCCCCAATTGCTATTCTCTACAACCTTACCATAACTTTGCAGAAGTAGTGAATTTAACCCATAAAAGTCCTATTAAAGATGAAGGAAGGTAATTGAGAGGGCCAAAGGCATTTCAGGTTTTGGGGTGATAACAAAGTGCTTGAAGTATTCAGAAATATTGCCCTTGGCAACAACATCAATATGCACTTTTAGGAGTCCTTTTAAATGTTTCATTTTTGTCTCCTAATATGTGACCTAATTTGTAGGCATATGTTTTTCTCATGCCCATGTAAAAATGACAAATTCAGCAAGTTTTTATAAAATTAAAATTGTGCTTCATTCCTCAGTCATTTGAGAGAAGTCCCAGCCTATGCAAGAAAACAGTGTGTATTTGGGAATTATTTAGATGTATTGGGACTGTGGAATGCTAAGTAGGGAAGGATGTGATTGGAACTTCAGGTCAGTTATTTTATGTTTGTTACTAGAGAAAGTTGATAACTTTTTTATTCACTACAGCCTGTTTTATTCTGTGAATGTCATCTTCAGAATTTCCTTGCAAATTGGTATTTTTTTCCTTAAAAAATCATCATTTAAAGGCAGAACCAAGTCTTCAATGTGAAACACCCCTTTGAATTAAATCTTTTGCAACATAATTATTTTTTAATCCCTGAAATGGCCTGTGTGTTTAATACATATTTTTATTTATTCAGTCTGCTTAATGCAATGCAATGCAATGCAATGCAATGTCAGCTCTTAAGGCAAACTCAGGGGGTCAGGAAGGGCATTGAAGCCAAGCTCTCAAGCAGAATTTTTTTCAGTTGGACAAGTGAGAGCAGGAAAGAACATACCCCCCCACTTCCAACGCATTCCTAAATACTCTGTAATAATGAGTGCACGCTGGTGTTCCAGTAAGTGGGTCGACATTACCCAGCTTTGACGATTTATTTAACAGTCCTTCACTTTTCAGCTGTCCAGTGAGGCATCAGATTTACTCAGGTGATTTTTTAAAAGGGGATGTTTCTGTAATACAGTTTAGGTGAAAGAAATCTCAATTCTATTTTTGGCCATTGCACTTCTGAGAGGACTTTGCTTCTGCCATCTTTATTCCCCTTGCCAATCTCGTTTTGGCTAAACCAGTACCATTAGACGTGCCCAGCCTAAAACGGCATGTACATCAACCTTCCCATCTGCGTAGTGGAGGTTGAATGGTTTGCGGTTATTGAATGGTTCTGTCTTCAAAATTATGATCTTTCAATTCTGTGCTCACTCATTCTCATTTCTCCTGTCCCAGACTTCCTTTCAACCCTGAGCAATTTGCTTCTTTCCTTTGCTGCCCCAGACTCCCTCCTCCCCCAGGCCTGCTTCCTCCGAAAAGCTGCAGAATTCCTCTGCTGGGCCTCTCTCCATCCACGACCTTCTGTTTATATTTAAAGGCAAAGAACTAATTCATGTTGCATCTCTTCACTTCTCCTTCAGACTAAATTGTAAGCCACACAGGAGCTGTGACTGCCTTCACATGGCTTTACCATCACTCTGCTGTGTGGAGAATGGAACTGACAGTTGATAAATCCTACATGATTTTTTTTTAATTAGGATGATTTGCCTGCTACTTAAAAGAGATGTTTGAGTATTGATTATGTCATCTAAGGCAGGTTTATAGTGGCATCCACTTCCTAAACAACTTGCCTCCAGAAACTCGATGAACTTTGATCAATGTCGATAGTTTAGAGGAGCTTCAAGCCTTTTGTTCATAGGGTCGCTGTGAGTCGTGCTCAACTCAAAGGCAATCAGCAACAACAACAACCACAGCAACAACATTATTACAAAGCCAGGACAAACAATGTCTGTAGACCACTCACCCGTTTCTTTCCTGCTAACAGTGTGGTCTCCCTGTTGGCTAAGGATGGTCCGTGAGGACCCGCCGCCGTGGTGACCTGAGACTGTGTGAATGAACGAAAGCCTTGGCGGCTCCCTGAAAGATCAGAGGCTAGAACCAGCAGCCACTCTGTGGGGAGGAAGATCCTGACAGTCCTTGTCTGTCCTGTCGGGTGACTGCAAATCCGAATCTACTAACTGGCACCCAGCAACAGCCACATCTGCTGAGACACAAAGAACAACGCTTTCTTTTATTTATTCATGTTAACGGAAATTATTTTTGTTTTATTTTATTTTATTATTTTGTGTGTGTGTACCATCAAATCAGATCTGACTGGTACAGGAGGAAATTGCCCCTCCTTTCCCGGCAGAGCACCTGGTGGATTTGAACCGTTTGCCTCTGGGTTTGCAGTGCAGCTTTCTTGCCACTAGGCCACCAGAGCTCCCCTGGAAATTATTTTTATAAAAACCTTTTTATGGTAAAAAAAAAATTATAAAATGACAAAGAGCATGAAGTGAAATGCTTTCCCACGTCTATTTCTTAGCCATCCACTTTTCTTTTGTAGGTTCAAATGACATTCTCACAATCTCTTATTTCTTCCCAGAGAATCTGTTGCCTGCAGCCTATACTCATGCATACTTGCATATATGCGTTGACTGCAGTGCATTCAAATGTATACACAGTCACTACTGCTACGAACCCCAGCACCAGCGCACACCCACACACATGGATCATGGTGTATCAGGGCCCAGAAGCAACGAGAAGGCACAATTAGAATGGTTTGAGGAGGGGATCATAAAGTGACAGTCTCCAAAGTCACTACACGGTTGCTGTGACTGAGAGTTGACTTGCTGGTGATGGGATTTACAAAGGGGTGACATGGTGTAAGGACGGCACTGCCATCTGCACCCCCCAGGACGAGTGATTGGAGGAGGACAAGGGAACTCCCGCCACGAGGGAACCAGGGGGACACACAGCCCACAGCCCTCACTCCCTTCTGCCTCTCACTTCCTGTTGCTTTTCCTAATAGAAGCTGAGCATAATTGAAGTGTAAAGGCTATGGGAATGGTGAATGAGGTTTGTGAAGTTTGGATTCCTGAGGCAGTGAGGCACGTGACCCAGGCGGGGGGTTAGGAGATGATGTGCAGCCCCGGAACCTGTCCCACACTTTGCTTTATTTGTTGCATCATGGATTTCAGCCCTTACAAAGAAATCCACACGGAGCTCCCTCCTATTAAAAAATAAATAAATAAATCATTCAATTTATTGTAATTGTCCTTTGTTGATGAACATTTAGATTGCTTGCTCTCTGTTGCCTTTGTAAAGCTGCAGTGAACTTACCAGTGAATATCATTAATTCTTGCAAGACAAAGTGCTGGACAAAAGGCTGTTTGCCTTTGTGGTTTTTAGAGATGTTATTGATAAACACACCAGAGAACTTGGACCAGTGTTAACCCTCAGAACTGTCAGAATATCCATTTCCCCCCCCACACGTGGCACAAACCACTGGCCATCACACTTGAATTTTTTTTTTCAGTGCAAAATGATTGAAAATGGTGTGCACCTTTAATTTGCATTTTTATTACTACTAATAGATTGAAATGCTTCAGTTTTACATCATCTTATTTTGTAGATACTAATGGGAGAACATTTAGCATTTAAAATGAAGGGTTATTTTTTACAATGTTTGTAACAATGGTAGGATTCACGATTCATTTTCAAGAGGCATTGATTATGATTAAAATCCTGGCTTTTGTGGAGTCCTTACCATATATAAGAATTGTGGTCTGATGGAAGAAGCTGCGCTGCAATCCTAGAGGCACATTGTTCAAATCCACCAGCTGCTCCACAGGAGGATGGACAGTCTCCTGTCATGATAATAACTGCCTCTGATAACTTGCTATGGGTCAGTTCCAACTTGACACAACAACAGGAGAGTTATAGTTGAATATTATTCTGCCCTCAAGATACTTTAAATTGTCTAAGGAAATGTGCACCAAAGGCATTTTTTCAAACTAAAACAGTGTTCTGCATCAGAAATTACAAATATACAAATAAATGTTCAGAGAAGTGAGCCACAGATGTCTGTGGTTGCAGTATTACTTGACTTAATCATGAGGTGTTTCTTGCTGATAAAAGACGCAATCGTGTGGGAAAGGCAGGCAGGGGCTCTTCCAAGGTTGCTTGGCATCCTGGCTTGGAGGACTCGTGTGACAGGCCAATAGACTTGTCCCAGTCGGTCTCCAGGGCTGTGGAGAATTTCTGCCAGCATCACAGACCGTAGTGGCTGTCTGCCAGGCGGTTGTCTCAGTGTCTGGCTCTGAAATGCCAACTGCAATTAAAACCCACTTTCAGAGAACAAGTCTTTCAATTGCAGGCCCATATGGTTGGTGAGCAGCGCCCGTGGGCCAGTGCTTGTGTAAGAGAAAAGGCTCAGGAGAAAGGCAGATGGATTGATGAGAAAGAGGTAAGAAGAGGAACAGCTGTTGAACTTTGTTAGATCCCTAAGAGTAAAGGAAATAATACAAGTCAATACTGAATCCTCCTGGTCACGGTGTGGTAGACCAGCAGTATTGGGATCAGCTAGGACTAGACTCTGAGCTCCTTTCTCAGAACCACAGTTAACAATATTCCCCAGGGATTTGCGTGCATATTAACCTTGGAAAGGTACCGCTCTGAAGTGCTGGTTCTTCTAATCATCAGGGACTAAAGATTAGTCTTTGTGATGTTGTGCATCCATCCGTTTTCATGGTCTTCTTAATTATACAATAGGAAGCAAGAAAACATTAGTTATTTGTGGAATAGGTGAATCGTAAGTGCTTCCAAAGCACATGCAGGAAACCATCAGTATATAATGCATGAATTCAGAAGTGTATGAATTAATGTCTAGAAAAGTGTGCAGAATTATTTGTAAACCCTTAACACTTGGTTATTAATAAGAATGGGTGTTCAACTCATCGTGGATACTGCTTCAAAAGCATAGACTCAGAGTTCACTTCCAAATTTCCTGATGTTTCTCTGGAGTAAGTTTAAAGCTTCTTAGGGCAATCATCTCTGAGCCTGGAAGACCAGTTTGAATCCACCAAACTGGAATTCTGACTGTTCCAGAAATACAGTCAAGCAGTTAATGCGTGTTCTCGAGATCCTGGAACTTCTGTCTCTAGACAATGAGTTTTGGGGGAAATGTGACATAAAATGAGGAAGGCAGTTTGCCCTAGACTGAAGGGCTTGGTATATTGCGCATGGTTCTGTTTGAAGAGAAGTAAGATATGGTGGAACCATGATATGCTGCCATTGGCTGCAAAGAGTCCTCATGCCCATGCGTGGCTGCTGGTGAATGGCTCCCTAGTTGAGAGCGTTCTCGATGGAATGCTTTCTAGAGACCATCATGGATAGTTTGCCTGTTAGGATAGGCAGTTTTCTAAGGATAGTCAGATGCTTGTAACAGACAGTGACTTCTGCTGTTTTAATGTGAAAAAGTTTTCGTTATAGAGACTTAGGAAAATAGTTTAACAACCTAAACTGAAAGACATTTGAAAGTTGGCTGAGGGCTGTAGGTAGGTTGATCCTGTGTTGCTGTTTAGAACTGCATCCTCATCTAGCCATCATCGTACATGTGTGTTCATTTCATCACGTGTGTGTGTTCACTTCCCTTTCTATTCCTTGGTCCCGGAGATGTTCTATATTAACCCACAGGAGATGTTTGAGGTTATACCTGGTACTGTCTCCTCCTGAGGCATAGAACTCACAGACATGGTTATACGCAGAGTGACTGTATTGACCGCCTGCTTACACGGGGCCTCCACCCTCCTGGGATCAGCCATTGTGCTTCGCTTGTTGTCAGTGGCTCTGACAGAGTTCTGGGATTCATTAGCTGTGGTTTCTCAAACTTCAGACTACCTGTGAGCCCTCAGAAGCTATGATAAAAAATTTATATGTATGTTGTTTCCGGAAGCAAATTCATAAAGCTTTCTACCAAAACTAGTAAAGGGATAACCTCAAAAGATCTGGAAGGCAATTTGGCACTTTCTCAAAATCTGAACATAGAAATTCCATATGACCCAGCTATTGCACTACTTGGGATATGCCTTGAGAATATGGGAACTGAGACACAAATGGGGATTTGTACACCAATGTTCATAGCAGCAATATTCACCATCGCAAGAACCTGGAAACAGCCCTAATGTCCAACCACAAAGGAATGGATTGAGAAATTATAGTACATTCACACAATGGAATACTATACAGCACGCAGGAGCAATGACTTTGTAAATTATTACCTAACGTGGGAGGGACTGGAGAGCATTGTGTAAATGAACTAACAGTCCCAAAAGGATAAATAATGTAAAAAACGATTATTGTAGAATGAGTAAGGATTCAGGAGAGGTGGGAGAGGCTGGAAGCAGAGGAATGTGGATGTGCATGGGGAGGGTGGATTAATCATGGGGTTATACAATTTATTGGGTGGGGGATGAGGGAAATTAAAAGAATTTTTTCTTGAAATCAGTGTATTTGAATTTTGTAAAGAAACTAGTAGAAAATTTTTAAAAAAGATTAAAAGTCACTTTTCCCTTTGAGCTAACGCTGTATCTCACCTTTCACATAAGCGCAGTTAGTGAAATGGGAAGAGAAGACATATCAAGGCTTTTGTGGAGTTGAAAGAGAACATAGGTGTAAAACAAAGGTTGGGAATAACAAGGCTGTAAAAAGCAAGGGTGCATGGGAAGCAGTGCCAGGTGGTGAACTGTAGTGCATATAATGAATAAAAATGTTTTCAAATAAAATAAAATCCCAGTCACGCTAAGTAAATACATAAGCTTGCTCACGCTGACAATATTAACTCTTGCAGCAGCAAATAGGAGTTCTGGTGGCCTAGTGGTAAGAAACTCCACTGCAACTCCAAAGGCACACGGTTCGAATCCACCAGCTGCTCTGTGGCTGAAGGACGGGCAGTCTCCTCCTGAGTGATTTACTGCCTCGGAAAACCCACAGGAAGCTCAGCAGTGAGTCGGTTAGCACTCAGGAACACACAACAACTACAACGTCCCTAGCTGTTGGTGACAGTATGCTTGCTGACAGAGGCAACTTGCATATTACAGAGTAGTTGTTGTTGCGTGCCATCAAGTGGCATCTGACTCATAGTGACCCTGTGAACAACAGTTCTGAGTAGTAATTGAGACATGATTGTAAGCATCCCTGGTGCCTAGACTGAAAGTCTTGGTTTTATTCATGGTTTTGTTTGAAGTGGAATGTGGCGGGACCCTGGGATGCTGTCACCCATTGAAAGGGCCTCCCATGCCCACGTCTGCTGGTGGAGCGTTCTCTATACCTAGCAAAAAAGCATTTACAGGCATGAAATATTATTCTAACGTATAAGTGTGTGTCTTCTTTCATTTTTCCCTTCAAAAACACAACCCAGTGGATTTTCTTCAGTGCCGCAGTGCATCTCCGGTGTTCAGCGTGGTGCCCCCCCATTTTACTTGCATTCCTTTTGTCTCTTCACTGTCGACACCCATTCTTTCACAGGCATCAGACCGAACCCACTTATCCTTGTCCCCACGTCTCAGGCTGTCACCACTGTCTCCAGCACGCTCTCATCTGTTTTCATTTCTTCCTTGTAAACTATCTGGCTCCTGTCACTTCTGTGCTGCGTCTTGGCTCTCGCTTGGAAAAGACTGGTCTCTGGCAAAGGATGTCTTTACATCAGAGGTGTAAAGCTGTTAATCATGTCTCTTGAGGTGCATGTTTTCTGACAAGGAGAATTCTTTCAACTATATAGAGGGGCTGTCCCTCCACTGTCAAATAAGTTGTATGTTTACATGCCTTTGAGTGAGGGTTTGCCTGTTGTGTGGGGTTTTCCCCCAACTAATTCTAGGAAACTTTAGTGGCTTAGTGGTAAGGAGTTAGACTTCCAATACAAAGGTACCTGGTTCAAGTCCCCCAGTTGCTCCGCAGAAGAAAGAGGGGCAGTTTCCTGCTGTGTGATTTACTGCCTCTGAAAACTCACTGGAGGGTCAGCTATAGCAGTTCTGACTCAAGGGTACGTGATAGAAACAACAAATAATTCCGGGATAAGGCCCTCAACCTTAGCTGCTCCTTAGTATGCCCTGTGGAGTGTCCCCTGAGATCAGAGAATCCTTAGATGATCAGGAGGTGGCATGCAGACATCATTATTTGTTTAAAACTCACCAGGTGATTTCAGCATGTTATGAAAATGAAAGTATGTGCTGAAATCCCTAACGTGCTGCAAAGTCAAATTCTAAGCTGCAGAAGCTTGATTTTATACAACAGTGCAGCCGAGTCAGAAAAGAAATGTTTCTCTGAAACATACAGAATAAATAAATAAATGAAATGAGCCAAAAAGTGGCCCAATTTCTCCGTATGTTGACAGATGCCCCGCAGGGCAACCCAAAGGGTCAGATTAGTTGTCCTGCAAATAGATCCAAATCTAACCATCATAGGACAAAAAAAAAATACATCTTCATTGTCGTGTTGGTCCCAAATTTAACACCAGGGTCAGAAAACAGTTCTGCCTATATTTTTAGCTAAGCAAAGAGCTGTTGGCTTGAGAGACATTGAGAGCTTCAAAATAGTTTGTTACCTAAAAATACACTTCCTGAAATGAACTTGAGGTCTGAGAGCAATGATGGGTTTATTTTTTTTTCTATATTTAATGCTGCCACAAGAAAGCAAATCTTAAGTTTGTGTATGTTTATATTTTTAGAAACCCAGAAAACAGGTGCAAGGTCCAAGTGACCAAGAAGTGGCATGGGAGGGTGAAGGATTGTTGACAGAAATGTACGTTTAGAGGACATGGAGTGACTTTGTAGGGACACTGAAGCCATTCCATTGCCCACAGGCAGGAAAATGCTTCAATGTAGACAGAGGCTGAGATTTCCCCCCCCCCCTTCAAAGCTTATCCCCTGGGGGAAAGCATTCTCAACATCCTAATGATATCCAGACCTGAATCTTTTATTATCATAATTATCATTATTATTATCATTGCCAATAAAAATGGATTTCACTGAACAAAAAAATTAAAAAATGACCTTTCTTATAAATGTTGTACACTTTTGTCTTATTTTCCTAGTAGTAGCAAAACAAAAATACCACAATGAGCCTTCATTGAATGAGCTTTGAAGAATAGGATTTATGTTATCACTATTAAGGAGCGTCCCATTGCCATGGAGTCAGAATTGACTCCTAGTTGACTTTCCGGTAGTGGATCCAAACCACTCACCTTTGGATTTCCAGTGTAATGCTTCACCCATTAAACCACCAGAGTTTGAGTAAGAAGGCTACAAGTTTTCATGCATGACCTTGGCACGTCTCCATTGTCTCTCTGTTGGAAAGATACACCCTGTTTCTCACCTTCTTAGGAGTCCAGGGGATTACTTAGCATTGTTTGACTTGTAGACAGATGTTCACATGGGTCTTTCTCTGTGTCTGACTTTCTTTCTCTAAGTCCAGTTATAAAATGCTTAGAAGGGTTAAGGAGCTTGACCTAACTGAATCCAGGTGAAAGCAAATTGAATAACATCTTTCAAAAAAGGGACCCTATTTCCCCAAACAAGATCAAATTCACAAGTACGGGATTGGAATTTTACCATAACCATTTTGGGGGCCGCAAGTCAATCCATTTTTTAAAATATTTTAATTACCTCTCAAATTGTAGCAGCAGTGTGTTGTAAAGAATAGTCAATCTTTAGTATTTTATGGGATGAATACAAATGATTCAATTTGTAGTTACATTCTCTGTCTTAATTTGATATAAAAAGGTCTGTGTTCATTTTTCCGACTGGCATAAATGTTACTGAACCCAAGCGGTTCTTTCCGTAGTCAACTGCCAATAAGACAAACGGATTGCAGTATCCATAAGCACTTTATTACAGATCTGTGGAGGACAGCGGGTCAGCCTCAAAGACAGCCTCCCCGACTGGGAGAGGTCACCAGGCTTTTATACCAGGGGGAGACACCAACTTACTTAAAAATAAACTTTTATTAGTAACATCAAAGAATTTGTATATCTGAAGAGAACAGATCATATTTAAGTACCAGTAATTCAGGAAGGGCACAGTTCCCTTCCTGGTAAAAAACTGATGGCAGTTTTATAATTATCTAACTATGATTTTATAGAAGTTCTAATTATCTAACTATGGTTTTATAGAAAATTCTGAACTTATTAATACCACCCCATAAAGGGTCAAATATGAGCAGTTTTCATTTCTTTTATAGTCTGGTCATCTGTTGACTCAGTAAATCATGCAGTCATTTTGGATCCCTTCCCTGTGACAGGTTCTGTCCTGGGGATTGGACATTGAGCGTGCAAACAAGGCAGATAAAGTCTCATGGAATTGTGTGTGTGTGGAAATGTGTGCTGGAGCGCACACTGTGAAGGCCAGACTGTAAACACGAAAGTGATGGAGATAGATGAGGCAGAGGCCTGTCGTAGTTCCTGGTGGTTTAATTTAGCCCAAAGAATTGACATTTAGCCAGAAGCTGAGAAGGCAAGAAGGAACCAAGTAAAGGGAATAGAAGGTGAAGGACTTGAAGAGGAAGGGACCTGGTGCCTTACTGGAGGGCCCATGAGGCTGAGGCAGTGCTTACCAAGTAGAGTTAGAGTAGGATTAGAGTTAGAGTAGGAGGAGAGTTAGAGTAGGAGTGGTGTTAGAGTAAGTAGTAAGTTAGAGTAGGAGTAAAGTTAGGGTAAGTAGGAATAGAGTTACAGTAGGAGTAAAGTTAGAGTAGGAGTAGAGTTAGAGTAGCAAGGGAGGAGAGCAGCAGAGACATTAAAGGAGCAGATCCCTGAGGTGGCCCTTGGCTTTATTGCCTTCATGATTTCATTGCTTTGTATTATGTCCAGGAGGCACTTATCATAACAGAGCTAAGAGTTGGTTACTCAGTTGACTTCCCTCCAGGCATGGAAAAATCCAGGTGAGTCAGGTTCACACTGAGAAAATCCTCCCAGTTCCTTGGGCAGGTCAGGACAGTAATGGCAATGGCCTGGCTCTCTTCTTTCAGATGCCTTGACCCAGTTAGGGCTTCACGCCTCTGCCTGGTAGTGGCCCCTCTTTGCTCTTCTAAAACCCAGGGTTCACTTGGGCCTCCCACATCCCCTGTTACTTCCCTTTCTCTTGGGCCCATTTCCTTAACTATTCACCCACATAAATGCAAATTCCCTGAAGGATACTTTATGCCGTGATCCCAGCCTCCAGTATTGTGCAGTGGGCCAGAGCTTGCTCCTGGATTGAATGCTGACTTTTTTTTGTAGAAAAAAAGATCTTATGATAATCATTGTCAAATGGAGAAGTTACTCAGTCCCTTTCCCCCCTCCACACACACGATGCAATAGCTTTGTTACAACCGTGAGAGAATCTCTGGGCCTTATGAAGGGATTATTTTCTCTTTCTCCAAATTAATTCCATGGCATTGGATTTCTTCAAAATTGTGTAACATCTTCAGGACGTCGTTGGCAGGCTGCCTGGAAGCTGACTAACTGTTGCCCGTCCTATCTCTTCACCCTAGTGGTTAATGACAACGTCATGGTCACGGACACCAATGGGGCAATCAAGTTACGGCAGCTGTGCAAGTTCTGCGACGTGAGACTTTCCACCTGTGACAATCAGAAGTTCTGTATGAGCAACTGCACCATCACGTCCATCTGTGAGAAGCCACACGAGGTCTGCGTGGCTGTGTGGTAAGGCTGACTTTTACGACTTCCTGGTTCTTTAAAAAAAAAATAATCATCCGTTTCTAATACTGTGTGCTCGTAACACAAAGGCAGTGCATGCCCATGCCCTCAGCATAGACGATGATCCCATTTCTGTTTTCCTTGTTTTTGCTATGTGCCATCGAGTCCATTAACTTTCGATCACCATTATTTCAAGGGAACTCTGGTGGCCTAATGGTAAGGGGTTGCACTGTCAACCCAAAAGCTCGCAGTTCAAATCCACCAACTGCTTCATAAACGTAAGATGTATAATCTTCTGTGTGATGTATAGCCTCTGAAAACCCACTGGAGGGGTCAGCTATGGGTTGGTTCCAACTCAACAGAACACACCACCATCACCACCATGTATCTTTCTCTTGGATTAGGGTCTCTTTTCTCTGTTTTATCTTTATTCCTTCTCTCCCTTAGTAACACACACCCCCACACCTCCTCCCACACACACACACACACACACACACACACACACACACACAGAGAGAGGTACCAGGTCTAATAGAAGTCTTCAAACATACACAATGTGTACTCCGAAATCAGTGGACTAATCTATAGTTATGGACTTTGGCAAGTGCACAAAAGATGAAAGAAAAGGAGAAATCATTTAGCAGCCCTAATTTTAGAAAAAAGTATAAATTCATCTCTTTGGGCAGATTAATAGGACATAGCACTTTTGCTGGCTTATTCTGCCGTTTGTAATTTGTTAGATATTTGTTAAGTAACTTGTATGTCTCTGGGCTGTTTGACAAACAAGACTATAGCTCAGATGTCTCGCTGCCCTTTGGAGCGTGAGTCCTCGGAGTGTCTCTCTAAGGCACATGTATTTAGCCTTGATGATGGATCTGAGGACCTTGTGGACCTCTGTACACGTCAGGGGATGACTGGGTTTCCTAAGCACTAAAGGATAGTTAACAGCAAAGGCCTGTCAAGGCAACTTGCTGTACCTGTCGACCTCATTTATGTCCAGACCTGAGCAATTTTGGAGAACAGATTTTGATAAAAGTATATGGTCCATTTGCTGTGTAGAGGTAACTCATGGTTGCTGTGAAGCTGAACACTGTGACACTGATGTGTCAAATGTGATAATGGTTAC